>NC_086445.1:571039891-571360508 GCF_028390025.1 Pseudophryne corroboree
GGGACTGTCACACACCGGAGTCAAGGATCCCATTACCTGGTCCAGCAGTATCACTTAGTGCCCATTTGAGCCTCTGCTGGCCGCCTGCGGTATCCCCAAGTTTCTTTCTACAAGCAAAAGATCTACAGTCATTAGGTCGACCACTAATGGTCAACATGCATTAGGTCGACAGGGTCAAAAGATCGACAGGGTCATTAGGTCGACAGTAGTAAGGTTTTTGTGTGTGTTGTTTTCCTCGTCAAATCACGTAGAACTCCAATTAGTCTACCACAGTGGTTCTCAACTGCGGTCCTCAAGTACCCCCAACAGTTCATGTTTTCCAGGTCTCCTCACAGGATTGCAAGTGAAGTAATTTGCTCCACCTGTTGGTCTCTTATAATGTGTCAGTGAGTAATGAATACACCTGTTCACCTGCTAGGTGACCTGGAAAACATGAACTGTTGGGGGTACTTGAGGACCGGGGTTGAGACCCACTGGTCTACCACATCCCATGGCATGGCTAGGTTTGTTTAGGTAACTAATCCCAATCATAGTGCACGTGGTTGGTAAAGTAAGAAAAAGTTGATTATAATGGCAAAAAAAAGCTCTGTCGACCATTTGAACCTGTTGACCTTTTGTACCTGTCTACCATAAGCACTGTCGATCTTTTACATGTCGACCTATTGCCATGTCGACCTTTTGGCCATGTCCTAATGACCATGTCAACATAGTCGGGATACCGTTTTTAAGTCACGTATCTGAAATGTGACTGGCATCCTCTTCCCAGCAGTCCCTGCCTTTCTGAACTATAAACGCTGCTATCTTGGACAGTCTCACACAAAATCGGCCATAGGCATAAGCAATATAGGTGGTCATTCCGAGTTTTCGCTTGCTAGCTGCCTTTAGCAGCATTGCAAACGCTAGGCCGCCGCCCTCTGGGAGTGTATCTTAGCTTAGCAGAAGTGCGAACGAAAGATTAGCAGAATTGCTACTAAATATTTCCTTGCAGTTTCTGAGTAGCTCCAGATCTATTCCTAGAATGCGATCACCTCGGTCCGTTTAGTTCCTGCTTTGACGTCACAAAGACGCCCTGCGTTCGGCCAGCCACTCCCCCGTTTTTCCAGCCACTCCCGCGTTTTTACCTGGAATGCCTGCGTTTTTTAGCACACTCCCTGAAAACGGACAGTTTCCGCCCAGAAACACCCACTTCCTGTCAATCACACTACGATCACTTGAGCATTGAAAAAACGTCGCTCGAGCTTGTGTAAATCTCCAAAGTTTTGTGTAAAATTACTTAACGCATGCGCGCTGCGTACCATCCACATGCGCATTTTCCACCTAATCGCTGCGTTGCGAAAAACGGCAACGAGCGAACAACTCGGAATGACCACCCTAGACAGATGGCATGGGGCATCTGAAAAGTGTAGGGGCACTTAGGCAGGCTGGCCATCCAAATTCTAACTAGCACTTTCGGGCTGTAGCTTTATTGCAGCTGCTGTTACCATTGTAGCTTTATTGCACTGGTGGTGGCCGGTGCAATAAAGCTTTTCTCATTGCAGCACAGCATACGTGATGTTAAACAGCACCGCTGAGACATGCACACCAGAGGAGCATTGGCGAAGTGCAGTCAGAAGACAGGAGTGAGCAACCAGAAGGCAGTAAAGATGGTATGTTTGGTGGCTAGATAGTCACTTGTGCGGGCTGGGGTCGGAGTCTGCAGGGATTTATTCATGTTGTTTGAGAGAGTCGGGATCCCAGTGCTCTGCATCCTGACGCTGAGATTCCGGCCGCAGAATGAGGGGGCGCTCGCCATGCTGCAGGCTCGGTGGCGAGCTTCACTCGCTACAGGTTCTATTCCCCTCTCTGGGTGTCGTGGACACCCACGAGTGGGAATAGTCATTGTTAGTCGGCATACTGACTATCACGATTTCAAGTGTGCACTATTTTAACAATGTTCTGGAGCTGGAGAGACAATTGTGTTGACTGGAGAGACACAAGGGGACAGGAATGAAGCTGTATGGGATGGGGAGCACAAACAAGGGAGGAAGGGGCGCACAGCACCATGTGGCCACACCTTTCTATAATACCACACCCATTCCGCAATGCTATCGGGCAAAAGTTCCCACATGGAGGGCACCATACAAAATGTTGCCTAGGGCACCAAATTGGTCAGGGTTGGCTCTGGTTTCACATCCTTCTAGTACAACTTTGTGCCGCCTCACCCCATAGTGGTCAGCTGCATTTCCTTTCCAGGCTTCTCCCAGAGAATAGGAGTTATAATGTAAGCAATTATACATAGAGGACTAGGGTGTAAATGTAAGAACGGGCACTATGGGGGAGAAGCGGTATCAGTGCACGTTATGTGTGCTATACTGCTTCACCCCCATGTAAGAAGGCTGTGGAGAGTGCTATGCGCCCCTGTCCATATCGGCGCTGCTGTCTAAAAGATAGCAGGGCGATATATGAGGGCAATGTATGAACGGTCAGGTGACACCTGCAGCTGACGATTTCGACAGCTGTAGGTGGCGATGCCCATGGACCACAGCAGGGACAGAGCTGTCCCTGGCTGTGGTAAAGTGCCGGCTCCGGAATGTGCAGGGGATCTTGGCCCTCATTCCGAGTTGATTGCTTGCTGCTTTCGTTCGCAGCGCAGCGATTAGGTCAAAAAATGGCAATTCTGCGCATGCCTATGGGGAGCAGTGCGCACGCGCGTCGTACTTTCACAAAAGCCATTGCAGTTTCACACAAGGTCGAGCAACGCATTTCAGTCTTACTGCTGACCGCAGAGTGATTGACAGGAAGTGGGTGTTTCTGGGAGGTAACTGACTGTTTTCGGGGAGTGTGTGGAAAAACGCAGGCGTGCCAGATAAACCGCAGGAGTGGCTGGGAAAACTTAGGCGGTGGCTGGCCGAACGCAGGGCGTGTTTGTGACGTCAAAAATGAGTTTTATGGTAAGAACTTACCTTTGTTAAAACTCTTTCTGCGAGGTACACTGGGCTCCACAAGTCTGGACAATGGGGTTTAGAGTAGGCTCTTGATCCGAGGCACCAACAGACTCAAAGCTTTGACTGTTCCCAGAATGCACAGCGCCGCCTCCTATATCACCCCGCCTCCCAGCACAGGAGCTCAGTTTTAGTTAACCAGCCCAATGCAGTAGCAGGAAAAGAGACGACAACGGTTAGTAGCCACATACACCACACTCTCACGACAAGAGAAGTGTCAGCGGCTAATGCCATATCAACCCAAAGAAGCTAAGTGCGTCAGGGTGGGCGCCTTGTGGACCCCAGTGTACCTCGCAGAAAGAGTTTTAACAAAGGTAAGTTCTTACCATAAAACTCGTTTGCTGCTGTGGGGTACACTGGGCTACACAAGTCTGGACAATGGGGATGTCCTAAAGCAGTTCCTTATGGGAGGGGACGCACTGTAGCGGGCACAAGAACCCGTCGTCCAAAGGAAGCATCCTGGGAAGCGGCAGTATCGAAGGCATAGAACCTTATAAACATGTCCCCGGAGGACCACGTAGCCGCCTTGCACAATTGATCAAGGGTCGCACCACGGTGGGCCGCCCAAGAAGGTCCAACAGACCGAGTAGAATGGGCCGTAATGTCAGCAGGAGCTGACAGACCAGCCTTCACATAAGCATGTGCAATCACCATTCTAATCCATCTGGCCAGGGTCTGCTTGTGAGCAGGCCAGCCACGTTTGTGAAATCCAAACAAAACAAAGAGAGAATCAGATTTTCGAATAGAAGCAGTTCTCTTCACATAGATACGGAGAGCCCGTACCACATCTAAAGACCGCTCTTTGGGAGACAAATCAGGAGAGACAAAGGCTGGAACCACAATCTCCTGATTAAGGTGGAATGAAGAAACCACCTTAGGTAAATATCCGGGACGAGTCCTAAGGACCGCCCAGTCACGGTGAAAATCAGATATGGGGAACTACAAGACAAGGCACCCAGATCCGACACTCTTCTAGCAGAGGCAATAGCCAGCAAGTACACCACCTTAAGGGAAAGCCACTTAAGGTCAGCTGAACCAAGAGGTTCAAATGGAGGCTCCTGCAATGCCTCCAAAACCACCGACAAGTCCCAAGGAGCCACAGGCGGGACATAGGGAGGTTGGATATGCAACACACCCTGAGTGAAAGTATGAACATCAGGTAAAGTCGCAATTTTTCTCTGAAACCACACCGACAAGGCAGAAATATGAACCTTGAGGGAGGCCAGACGCAGACCTAAATCCAGGCCTTGCTGCAGAAAAGCCAAAAGTTTGGCTGTACTAAACTTGGAAGCATCATAATTGTTAGATGCGCACCAAACAAAGTATGAATGCCAGACCCTATGGTAAATCCGAGCAGAAGACGGTTTCCGGGCCCGCAACATAGTTTTAATAACCTCTTCAGAAAAACCCTTAGCCCTCAAGACGGAAGCTTCAAGAGCCACGCCGTCAAAGATAGCCGGGTTTGGTCCTGGTAGACACAAGGGACCTGAACGAGGAGGTCTGGGTGTTGTGGATATAGAAGTGGACGCTCTGACGATATTCCTTGCAGGTCTGAGAACCAGTGCCGTCTGGGCCACGCCGGAGCTATGAGAAGCAGATTTCCTCTTTCTTGTTTGAATTTCCGAATTACCCTGGGCAGGAGTGACACCGGAGGGAACACGTACGGCAGCCGAAACCTCCACGGCACCGCCAGCGCATCCACGAATGCTGCTTGAGGATCCCTTGCCCTTGCTCCGAAGACCAGAACCTTGTGATTGTGTCGAGACGCCATCAGATCCACATCTGGAAGACCCCACCTTTTCACGAGGAGTTGAAACACTTCTGGATGGAGGCCCCACTCGCCGGCATGCACGTCCTGACGACTGAGAAAGTCCGCTTCCCAATTCAGGACTCCCGGAATGAATATTGCCGATATTGCCGGTATATGGCGTTCTGCCCACTGGAGAATCCGTGAGACTTCCTTCATTGCCAAACGGCTTCGAGTGCCGCCTTGATGATTTTTGTAAGCCACTGTGGTGGCGTTGTCCGACTGTACTTGAACAGGACGGTTCTGAATTAAATGCTGGGCCAGGTTCAACGCCTTGAAGACCGCCCGCAACTCCAGAATGTTGATCGAGAGGAGAGATTCCTCCTTGGTCCACCGACCCTGTAAGGAGTGCTGCTCCAGCACCGCGCCCCAACCTCTTAGACTGGCATCTGTCGTCAACAGGACCAGCTGGATATCCAGAAGGGACGGCCCCTGCACAATTGTTGGTCCTGGAGCCACCAGAGCAGTGACAGACGGACCTCCGGAGTCAATGAGATCATTTGAGACCTGATCCGGTGAGGCAGGCCGACCCACTTGGCTAGAATCAGCTTCTGGAGGGGGTGAGAATGGAATTGAGCATACTCCACCATGTCGAATGCTGACACCATGAGGCCCAGGACCTGCATCGCTGAATGTATCGACACTTGTGGACGAGAAAGGAAGCAACGAATCCTGTCCTGAAGCTTCAGGACTTTCTCCTGAGACAAGAACAACCTCTGGTTGTGAGTGTCCAACAGCGCTCCCAGGTGCACCATGCTCTGAGCAGGGACCAGGGAGGATTTCGTCCAGTTGATGAGCCACCCGTGGGCTTGTAGAAACCGGACCGTCATATTCAGATGACACAGGAGAAGATCTGGGGAATTTGCCAGGATTAACAAGTCGTCCAGATACGTCAGTATCCTGACCCCTTGTCGGTGGAGTACCACTGTCATCACCGCCATAACTATGGTGAAGACTCGCGGAGCCATTGTTAAACCAAAAGGTAACGCCCGAAACTGGTGATGGAGGTTGCCAATCGCAAACCTCAGGTATTGCTGATGTGACACTGCTATAGGAATATGCACGTAAACATCCTGTATGTCCAAGGAGACGCTGTAGTCCCCAGGTTCCAAGGCCAGAACTATAGAGCGAAGGGTTTCCATACGGAACTTGGAAATCTTCACAGACCTGTTCAATGCCTTGAGGTTGAGAATGGGCCGGGAGGACCCATTCGGTTTCGGGACTAGAAACAGCGGAGAATAGTACCCCCG
This sequence comes from Pseudophryne corroboree, assembly GCF_028390025.1. Taxonomy (NCBI): domain Eukaryota; kingdom Metazoa; phylum Chordata; class Amphibia; order Anura; family Myobatrachidae; genus Pseudophryne; species Pseudophryne corroboree. Next base: position 571,045,930 of record NC_086445.1, read on the forward strand.
GCCCCTCTGAGCAAGAGGCACCTGTACTACGACTCCTGTATCCAGGAGGGTCTGTACCACCGAGTGTAGAGTTTTTGCCTTTGTCCGGTCCAAAGGGACGTCTGTCTGGCAAAATCGATGAGGGGGTCGGTTTTTGAAGGCAATGGCGTAACCTCGAGTAATGACTTCCCGTACTCAGGCATCTGAAGTGGTCTTCAACCATTCCTGGGTATACCCTAGAAGCCGGCCCCCCACCCTGGGATCCCCCAGGGGGAGGCCCTCTCCATCATGCGGCAGGCTTATCGGTCTTGGCAGCTGGCTGACGGGCAGCCCAGGCTCTTTTGGGCTTCGGCTTACCAGGTTTGGAAGTGCGGGCCTGCTTATGGTACGCCTGACCTTTTGCTTTACCTGAAGGACGAAAGGACGTACCTTTAGCCTTCGACACAGAAGGAGCGGTATTAAGTAGACAGGCAGTTTTGGCAGTAGCCAAGTCAGCCACTATCTTATTTAAGTCCTCCCCAAACAGAATATCTCCCTTGAAAGGGAGTACCTCCAGGGTTTTTCTAGAGTCCAGATCCACAGACCAGGATCTCAGCCACAATATCCGGCGATCCAGGACTGACGTAGTAGAGGCCTTGGCTGCCAAGATACCGGCATCAGAAGCCGCCTCTTTAATATAGCGAGAAGCTGTGACAATATATGACAAGCATTGTCTAGCATGGTCAGAGGAGATTTCAGCTTCTAACTCCAAGGCCCATGCTTCAATAGCCTCAGCAGCCCATGAAGCTGCAATAGTAGGCCTCTGTGCAGCACCCGTGAGGGTGTAGATCGCTTTTAGAGAACCCTCCACACGTTTATCCGTAGGCTCTTTCAGAGACGTGACGGTAGTGACAGGTAGAGCTGAGGAAACCACCATCCTAGCCACATGTGCGTCCACTGGAGGAGGTGTTTCCCAATTCTTAGACAGCTCTGGCGTGAGGGGATAGCGAGTCAGCATCTTCTTTTGAGGCACAAACTTCGTACCCGGGTTTTCCCAGGGTTCCTGACGTATATCCACTAGGTGATCAGAGTGAGGTAAAACCTGTTTAACCACCTTCTGACGCTTGAACCTATCTGGTTTCTTAGGAGGCACGGATGGCTCGGGATCATCCGTAATCTGCAGAATTAACTTAATAACCTCCACAAGGTCAGGAACATCCACATGTGAACTACCCTCCCCATCAGCCGTATCTGAGTCAGAACCTGTGGGGTCAGTGTAAGTGCCGTCCTCATCAGACGAGGTGTCAGTGACAGCAGTGGATTGTGAGGAGACGAGCGCTCGCTTAGAGGACCTCTTGGACTTAGGCGAGCGTTGGTCAGACTTTTTAGTAGTCAAGGACTGGTTCAACTTCTTTAATTGAGCAGATAAATCGTCCGCCCACAGCGGGTTAGCTGCAGGGCCCACATACGGTTGTACCGGCATTGGGGGTCCCATAGGGGGTGTTAGTTTATGAACTAGCATATGCAGGAGCGTGGGAAAAGCATCCCACGGTGGGTCAGTATGTGCCTCCGTTGCCACAGTCCCACTGGGGGGGCAAGGAGCCCCCAGAACCAGAGCCCTCAGCTGCTATATTCTCCTCATATGTGCCTGTGGCTTCAGCAACACCAGCAGTGTGTTCCGCCCCAGAACCATTACCCTCAGAAGCAGACATGATATAACTTGCAGTATGAGGTAACCCAGTACAATTATCAGCAGCACAATATCCCAAACCCAAACCCCTGCGCAGTGTAGTCAGCACTAGCAGAGATAAAGGAGAGATATGGTGACTAAATCACAGAGAAAAATACGTAATACAGTATATCTTTGTGAAAATCCTATAGTAGATAACACCTGACGCACCAAGCCCCCTCAGGTTATAGAATATAGGGATAGCAAGTTGAGTGAAAGACACGAGATGGACAACACTCAGCTATCAAATGCACACACAGAAGCAGTGGCGTAACTACTGCCCCCGCAGTCCTCGCGGTGGCTTGGGGGCGAGGGGCTGCGGGGGCGCCACTGACTTTGCACAGATTGACATGCGGACGAGCGTCCGCATGTCAATCTGCGGTCTCCTTCCCTCCGCTGCTGTAAGGAGGGACACGGAGCGCACATCGCGCGCCTCTCCTGTGTCCCTCCCTGGCTCTCCGGCCGGTCTAATAAAGGAAGTGCCGTTCGTGAGCTCTGATTGGCTCACGAACCGGCACTTCCTTTATTAGACCGGCAGGAGAGCCAGGAGGGACACAGGAGAGGCGCGCTATGCGCTCCGTGTCCCTCCAACACAAAGGAGCGGGGGGGGGGGGGGGGGAGCAGGCACTGTGGGGGAATATCTGGCACTGGGGGCATATACCTGGCACTGTGGGGGAATATCTGGCACTGGGAGCATATACCTGGCACTGTGGGGGAATATTTGGCACTTGGGGGAGCAGGCACTGAGGGGGCATATGTGGCACTGTGGGGGAATATCTGGCACTGGGGGCATATACCTGGCACTGTGGGGGAATATCTGGCACTGGGGGCATATACCTGGCACTGTGGGGGAATATCTGGCACTGGGGGGAGCAGGCACTGAGGGGGCATATGTGGCACTGTGGGGGAATATTTGGCACTGGGGGGAGCAGGCACTGAGGGGGCATATGTGGCACTGGGGGGGGGGGGTATATGTGGCACTGGGGGCATGTACCTGGCACTGTGGGGGAATATCTGGCACTGGGGGCATATACCTGGCACTGTGGGGGAATATCTGGCACTGGGGGCATATGTGGCACTGGGAGCATGGCCCTAGCAACAAGCACTACCCCCTAGCAACGAGCATGACACCCAGTGCATGAAACCCCTGGCAACAAGCATGACACCCAGTGCATGAAACCCCTGGCAATGAGCATGACACCCAGTGCACTAAACCCCTGGCAACGAGCATGACACCCTGAGCATGAAAACCCCTGGCACTGTGCATGGAACCAAGAGCATGAAACCGCTGGCAACGAGCATGACACCCAGTGCATGAAACCCCTGGCAACGAGCATGACACCCTGAGCATGAAAACCCCTGGCACTGTGCATGGAACCAAGAGCATGAAACCCCTGGCAACGAGCAGGTAATTTAAAAGTAATTAGAAGCCTTACTGTAGAACTTAATGTGTAATGGGCATTACGGTGTGTGGCATTATGTATCACGGACATTGCGGTGTGTGTCATAATGTGTCAGGCATTACGGTGTGTTGTATACTATATCACGGGCATTGTGGTATGTGGTATAATGTCTCAGGATCATTGTGGTGTGTGTCATACTGTGTCACAGACATTGTATGTGCTATAATGTATCAGGGGCATTGCAGTGTGTAGCATAATGTATAACGGGCATTGCGATTCCTGTCATAATGTGTCACAGGCATTACGGTGTGTGGCATAATGTGTCGGGGGCATTACAGTGTGTGCATATTGTGTCATGTGCATTATTGTGTGTGGCATAATGGCTAAGGCCATTGCAGTATGTGGAATAATGTATACTGGGCATTACTATAAGGAGGAAAAAATAAGATTTTGCTCACCGGTAAATCTATTTCTCGTAGTCCGTAGTGGATGCTGGGGACTCCGTAAGGACCATGGGGAATAGCGGCTCCGCAGGAGACTGGGCACAGCTAAGAAAGAATTAGGACTACCTGGTGTGCACTGGCTCCTCCCACTATGACCCTCCTCCAGACTTCAGTAAGGATACTGTGCCCGGAAGAGCTGACACAATAAGGAAAGGATTTTGAATCCCGGGTAAGACTCATACCAGCCACACCAATCACACCGTATAACTCGTGATATTATACCCAGTTAACAGTATGAACATAACAGAGCCTCTCAACAGATGGCTCAACCATAACCCTTTTAGTTAACAATAACTATATACAAGTATTGCAGACAGTCCGCACTTGGGACGGGCGCCCAGCATCCACTACGGACTACGAGAAATAGATTTACCGGTAAGTAAAATCTTATTTTCTCTAACGTCCTAGTGGATGCTGGGGACTCCGTAAGGACCATGGGAATTATACCAAAGCTCCCAAACGGGCGGGAGAGTGCGGATGACTCTGCAGCACCGAATGAGAGAACTCAAGGTCCTCCTCAGCCAGGGTATCAAATTTGTAGAATTTTGCAAACGTGTTTGCCCCTGACCAAGTAGCAGCTTGGCAAAGTTGTAAAGCCGAGACCCCTCGGGCAGCCGCCCTAGAAGAGCCCACTTTCCTCGTGGAATGGGCTTTTACAGATTTAGGCTGCGGCAGGCCAGCCACAGAATGCGCAAGCTGAATTGTGCTACAAATCCAGCGAGCAATAGTCTGCTTTGAAGCAGGAGCACCCATCTTGTTTGGTGCATACAGGATAAACAGCGAGTCAGTCTTCCTAACTCCAGCCGTCCTGGAAACATACATTTTCAAGGCCCTGACTACATCCAGTAACTTGGAGTCCTCCAAGTCCCTAGTAGCCGCAGGCACTACGATAGGTTGGTTCAAGTGAAAAGCTGATACCACCTTAGGAAGAAACTGGGGACTAGTCCTCAATTCTGCCCTATCCATATGGAAAATCCAATAGGGGCTTTTGCATGACAAAGCCGCCAATTTTGCCACCCGCCTTGCCGAAGCCAAGGCCAAAAGCATGACCACTTTCCACGTGAGATATTTTAAATCCACGGTTTTGACTTTAGGAAACCCAACACCACGTTGAGGTCCCACGGTGTCACTGGAGGCACAAAAGGAGGCTGAATATGCAGCACTCCCTTGACAATGTCTGAACTTCAGGCAGTGAAGCCAGTTCCATTTTGGAAGAAAATCGATAGAGCCGAAATCTGGACCTTAATGGAACCCAATTGTAGGCCCATAGTCACCTCTGACTGTAGGAAGTGCAGAAATCGACCTAGCTGAAATCTCTCCCTTGGGGCCTTCCTGGCCTCACAGTACGCAACATATTTCCGCCATATGCGGTGATAATGGTTAGCGTTCACTTCTTTCCTAGCTTTAAATAGCGTAGGGATAACTTCCTCCGGAATTCCCTTTTCCTTCAGGATCCGGCGTTCAACCGCCATGCCGTCAACGCAGCCGCGGTACGTCTTGAAACAGACAGGCCCCCTGCTGCAGCAGGTCCTGTCTGAGTGGCAGAGGCCATAGGTCCTCTGAGATCATTTCTTGGAGTTCTGGTTACCAAGCTCTTCTTGGCCAACCCGGAACAATGAGTATAGTTCTTACTCCTCTCCTTATTATTATTCTCATTACCCTGGGTAAGAGAGGCAGAGAAGGGAACACATACACCGACTGGTACACCCACGGGGTTACCAGAGCGTCCACAGCTATCGCCTGAGGGTCCTTGACCTGGCGCAATATCTTTGTAACTTTTAGTTGAGGCGGGACGCCATCATGTCCACCTGTGGCCTTTCCCAACGGTGTACAATCATTTGGAAGACTTCTGGATGAAGTCCCCACTCTCCCGGGTGGAGGTCGTGTCTTCTGAGAAAGTCTGCTTCTCAGTTGTCTACTCCGGGAATGAACACTGCTGACAGTGCTAACACATGATTTTCCGCCCATCGGAGAATCCTTGTGGCTTCTGCCATCGCCATCCTGCTTCTTGTGCCGCCCTGTCGTGTACATGAGCGACCGCCGTGATGTTGTCTGACTGGATCAGCACCGGCCGGTGTTGAAGCAGGGGTCTAGCCTGACTTAGGGCATTGTAAATGGCCCTTAGTTCCAGAATATTTATGTGTAGGGAAGTCTCCTGACTTTTCCATAGCCTTGGAAGTTTCTTCCCTGTGTGACTGCCCCCCAGCCTCGAAGGCTGGCATCCGTGGTCACCAGGACCCAGTCCTGTATGCCGAATCTGCGGCCCCCTAGAAGATGAGCACTCTGCAGCCACCACAACAACGACACCCTGGCCCTTGGAGACAGGGTTATCCGCCGATGCATCTGAAGATGCGACCCGGACCACATGTCCAACAGATCCCACTGGAAAATCCTTGAATGGGACCTGGCGAATGGAATTTCTTCGTAAGAAGCTACCATCCTTCCCAGGGCTCGCGTGCATTGATGCACCGACACCTGTATACGTATTAGGAGGTCTCTGTCTAGAGACGACAACTCCTTGGACTTCTCCTCCGGGAGAAACCCTTTTTATCCTGTTCTGTGTCCAGAACCATACTCAGGAACAGTAGACGCGTCGTAGGAACCAGCTGCGACTTTGGAATATTCAGAATTCAGCCGTGCTGTTGTAGCACTTCCCGATATAGTGCTACTCCGCCGAACAACTGCTCCCTGGACCTCGCCTTTATAAGAAGATCGTCCAAGTACGGGATAATTATTTCGGCCATTACCTTGGTAAATACCTCGGTGCCGGGGACAGACCAACGGCAACGTCTGGAATTGGTAATGATAATCCTGTACCACAATTTTGAGGTACTCCTGGTGAAAAGGGTAAATAGGGACATGCAGGTAAGCATCCTTGATGTCCAGTGATACCCTCCAGGCTTGCAATAATCGCCCTGAGCGATTCCATTTCGAACTTGAACCTTCGTATATAAGTGTTCAAGGCTTTCAATTTTAGAATGGGTCTCACCGAACCGTCTGGTTTCGGTACCACAACATTTTGGAATAGTAACCACGGCCTTGTTGAAGGAGGGGTACCTAGATTTCACCTGCTGGAAGTGCAGCTTGTGAATTGCCGCCAGTACTACCTTTCTCCGAGGGCAGCAGGCAAGGCTGAGGTGAGGTAACGGCGAGGGGGAGTCACCTCGAACTCCAGCCTGTATCCCTGTGATACTATTTGCAGAACCTAGGGATCCACCTGTGGGCAAACCCACTGGTCCCTGAAGTTCCCGAGACGCGCCCCTACTGCACCTGTCTCCATGTGCCTTTTATAGGCAGCATCACCTGTCCACTGCCGGGTTTCTAATACCCTCCTGGCAGAATGGACATTGCATTAATTCTGGATGCCAGCCGGCAAATATCCCTCTGTGCATCCTTTATATATAAGACAACGTCTTTAATATGCTCTATGTTAGCAAACTATTTTCCCTGTCTTAGAGTATTATTATTATCTGACAGGGTATCAGACCACGCTGCAGCAGCACTATTTATGCTGAGGCGATTGCAGGTCTCAGTATATAACCTGAGTGTGTATATACAGACTTCAGGATAGTCTCCTGCTTTTTATCAGCAGGCTCCTTCAAGGTGGCCGTACCCTAAGACGGCAGTGCCACCTTTTTTGACAAACGTGTGAGCGCCTTAGCCACCCTAAGGGATATCTCCCAACGTGACCTATCCTCTGGCGGGAAAGGGTACGCCATCAGTAACTTTTTAGAAATTACCAGTTTCTTATTGGGGGAACCCACGCTACTTTACACACTTCATTCATTCATCTGATGGGGGAACAAAACACTGGCTGCTTTTTCTCCCCAAAAATAAAACCCCTTTTATGTGGTACTTGGGTTCATGTCAGAAATGCGTAACACATTTTTTATTGCCGAGATCATGTAACGGATGTTCGTAGTGGATTGTGTATATGTCTCAATCTCGTCGACACTGGAGTCAGACTCCGTGTCGACATCTGTGTCTGCCATCTGAGGTAACGGGCGCTTTTTTGAGCCCCTGATGGCCTTTGAGACGCCTGGGCAGGCGCGGGCTGAGAAGCCGGCTGACCCACAGCTGTTTTACGTCATCCAGCCTTGTAAGGAGTTGATATTGTCGTTTAATACCTTCCACTTATCCATCCACTCTGGTGTCGGCCCCACAGGGGACGACATCCCATTTATCGGCCTCTGCTCCACCTCCACGTAACCTTCCTCATCCCACATGTCGACACAGCCGTACCGACACACAGCACACACACAGGGAATGCTCTGACTGAGGACAAGACCCCACAAAGTCCTTTGGGGAGACAGAGAGAGAGTATGCCAGCACACACCAGAGCGCTATATAATGCAGGGAATAATACTATAACTGAGTGATTTTTCCCCCCAAAAGCTGCTTGTATAAACAATATTGCACCTAAATTTAGTGCCCCCCCCCCTCTCTTTTTAACCCTTTGAGCCTGAAAACTACAGGGGAGAGCCTGGGGAGCTGTCTTCCAGCTGCACTGTGAAGAGAAAATGGCGCCATTGTGCTGAGGGAGATAGCTCCGCCCCTTTTTCGCGGACTTTTCTCCCGCTTTTTTATGGATTCTGGCAGGGGTATTTATCACATATATATCCTCTGGGGCTATATATTGTGATATATTTGCCAGCCAAGGTGTATTTATTGCTTCTCAGGGCGCCCCCCCCCAGCGCCCTGCACCCTCAGTGACCGGAGTGTGAAGTGTGTATGAGGAGCAATGGCGCACAGCTGCAGTGCTGTGCGCTACCTTGGTGAAGACTGATGTCTTCTGCCGCCGATTTTCCGGATTTCTTCTTGCTTCTGGCTCTGTAAGGGGGCCGGCGGCGCGGCTCCGGGACCGAACACCAATGGCCGGTTCCATGCGGTCGATCCCTCTGGAGCTAATGGTGTCCAGTAGCCTAAGAAGCCCAAGCTACCACCAGTTCAGAGACGGAACTACCGGCAGTGCAGGCAGTGCACTGCACTGGGGCCCGCCTCTGTCCAGGGGCCCAAGCATGTAATGAGTCAAACTGACTCATTACATGCAGCTGTGCGCTGCAGGCAACCGCTGCCCGCAGCGCACAGCCGCCCGGAGATAGGAGCTGAGCAGCGGTACAGACGGGGGAAGGAGGAGGGAGCCGGAGGACGGAGCCGCAGCAGCGCTTTGTTACTGGTGGAGGCGCTGCTGCTGCTGCTCCTCTGCTTCCCTATAGGCTGTCTTCCGAGAACAGCCTATAGGGAAGCAGAGGGGCAGCAGCAGCAGTGCCTCCACCAGTAACAAAGCGCTGCTGCGGCTCCGTCCTCCGGCTCCCTCCTCCACCTCCTCTACTGCCCGGGAATCGTCGTCTGACGCAGCTGCACCGAGGAGCCTGAGGGTAAGTATAATTCTTCTTTCTTTCTTTCTTTCTTTCTTTCTTTCTTTCTTTCTTTCTTTCTTTCTTTCTTTCTTTCTTTCTTTCTTTCTTTCTTTCTTTTTCTTTCCTTCTTTCTTTCTTGTGCCTGCCTGCCGCAATGTGTAAAAAGGGGGGACTACCTGCCGCAATGTGTAAAAAGGGGGGACTGCCTGCCGCACTGTGTAAAAAGGGGGGACTGCCTGCCGCAATGTGTAAAAAGGGGGGACTACCTGCCGCAATGTGTAAAAAGGGGGGACTGCCTGCCACAATGTGTAAAAAGGGGGGACTGCCTGCCGCAATGTGTAAAAAGGGGGGACTACCTGCCGCAATGTGTAAAAAGGGGGGACTGCCTGCCGCACTGTGTAAAAAGGGGGGACTGCCTGCCGCACTGTGTAAAAAGGGGGGACTGCCTGCCGCAATGTGTAAAAAGGGGGGACTACCTGCCGCAATGTGTAAAAAGGGGGGACTGCCTGCCGCACTGTGTAAAAAGGGGGGACTACCTGCCGCAATGTGTAAAAAAGGGGGACTGCCTGCCGCAATGTGTAAAAAGGGGGAACTGCCTGCCGCAATGTGTAAAAAGGGGGGACTACCTGCCGCAATGTGTAAAAATGGGGGACTGCCTGCCGCTATGTGTAAAAAGGGGTAATCTGCCCGACGCAATGTGTAAAAATGGGGGACTGCCTGCCACTATGTGTAAAAAGGGGAATCTGCCTGCCGTAATGTGTAAAAATGGGGACGCTGTCTGCCGTAATGTGTAACAAGGGCACGCTGTCTGCCGTAATGTGTAAAAAGGGCACGCTGTCTGCCGTAATGTGTAACAAGGGCACGCGGTCTGCCGTTATGTGTAAAAAGGGGTAATCTGCCCGACGCTATGTGTAAAAATGGGGAATCTGCCTGCCGTAATGTGTAAAAAAGGGGGGCTGCCTGACGCTATGTGTAAAAATGGGGAATCTGCCTGCTGCTATGTGTAAAAAGGAGGAATCTGCCTGCCGTAATGTGTAAAAATGGGGACGCTGTCTGCCGTAATGTGTAACAAGGGCACGCTGTCTGCCGTAATGTGTAACAAGGGCACGCTGTCTACCGTAATGTGTAAAAAGGGCACGCTGTCTGCCGTAATGTGTAACAAGGGCACGCGGTCTGCCGTTATGTGTAAAAAGGGCACGCTGTCTGCCGTTATGTGTAAAAAGGGCACGCTGTCTGCTGTAATGTGTAAAAAGAGGAATCTGTTCGCTGTAAGGTGTAAAAGGGTCTCTACCTGGTGTAGTGGTGCTACTGTGCGGCGTAATTTGAATAATGGAGACTACTGTGTTGGTATTATTTTGTGGCCACACCCCTTCCCCACGAAGCCACGCCACTATGTATTTTTGCGCGCGCCTACGGCGCGCACTGCCCCCGGGGTGGACTTGGATGGGGGGGGGGGCCCAAAGCATTTTGTCGCACCTGGGCCCACCGCTTGCTTGTTCCGCCACTGCACCAGTTAGGTAGGTTCGCTTCTTCTCCCCTTAGTCCCTCGCTGCAGTGAGTCTGTTGCCAGCAGATCTCACTGTAAAATAAAAAACCTAACATATACTTTCTTTCTAGGAGCTCAGGAGAGCCCCTAGTGTGCATCCAGCTCGGCCTGGCACAGGATTCTAACTGAAGTCTGGAGGAGGGTCATAGTGGAAGGAGCCAGTGCACACCAGGTAGTCCTAATTCTTTCTTAGCTGTGCCCAGTCTCCTGCGGAGCCGCTATTCCCCATGGTCCTTACGGAGTCCCCAGCATCCACTAGGACGTTTGAGAAATGACAAATAATGTAAGGGGCATGAATCAGGATTATTTTTCTTTCCTGTGGTGGCTAACATCTGGGCGTGCAGGTGCAAAACTGGGGTATAAGGTAGTCTTTTCCTGCAATGCCACGCCCCTTTACGCAAAGCCACGCCCATTTCAACGAAGCCACACACCCTTTTTGGCGGCGCACGCCTACGGCGCGCGCATATTTGTCCCTTTACTAGTGCCAATTATGGGGGTTATGGGGGGGGGCGCCGAAGGATTTTTTTGGCTTGGGGGAGAAAAATTTCTAGTTACGCCACTGCACAGGTCACAGTTTGTACAATGCAGAGGTTATTACAGACAATAATAATGCACTGGACTAGCTTACACAGCTATATAACAGTAGATATAACAGTACACAGTAAGAACTGGATGTATATCACAGGGTAATTGTACTATAAAACCCTGACTAAATGCACTCTTTCCTAACTATCACTGACTAAAAAGGCAGGTAGAATACTTAAGTGTCATGTAAAGGCACAGCGCTGACAACCAGGCGGCTTTACATAGGAGGATTTGCCCAAGCAGTCCCAGGAACAGTGAGCTGAGGGATAATTGCGCCGCAGACACTGACTGGGAGTGAGGAAAAGACAGATATGCAGCTCCAGGGCGGGAACACTTGCGGGAAATGGCGCCCTGGGGCTGGGGGAGGGGCTTCAGGTCTAAGGCTTATCCCCCTTGCTGGCAAAACCACCGGGTACTGTGGGCGATATAAGAAGTGGTTTAGAGAGAAAACCCGACCTGCGCCCATGCCCTGGTGATCTAGTGGGATTGCCTGTACTGCCACAGTGTCCACCGCCAGCGCACGCGGCCCGCCTCCCACTGACCGCGCAGGATCGTGATAAAGACCGGGTCCCGCAAGCAGGAACCACTTACCACCTCCCGAAGCGCGGCCCCGCGATCCTGGAGAGCCCCAGCCGTGTGTGTCTAACATGAAGAAAACCGGAGCCTCCGCTGTAGGTACCCGGCAACCAGGGCTCTGGAGTTTACAGCGCCGCTGGGGAGAGCTGGAGCTGCAGCAGAGAATGTCAGAAGACATTTACCACCGCTGCTGCCCTTGAAGTCTTCACTTTTTACCTCATTAAAAGCTTTTCTCAGGGCTGCTTGGTGCAGCCCCTCTGTTAAGTGCCTGCTTACTGCAGCACCAACTGACAAACTGAGCTCCTGTGCTGGGAGGCGTGGTGATATAGGAGGTGGCGCTGTGCATTCTGGGAACAGTCAAAGCTTTGAGTCTGTTGGTGCCTCGGATCAAGATCCTACTCTAAACCCCATTGTCCAGACTTGTGGAGCCCAGTGTACCCCGCAGCAGAAACAGGAAATAAATAGTCTGAAGTGATCGCAAGGTAGGAGTAGGTCTCGAGCTACTCTGAAACTGCACAATCTTTTTTTGTAGCTGCACTGCGATCCTTTCATTCGCACTTCTGCTATGCTAAGATACACTCCCAAGGGGTGGCGGCTTAGCGTTTGCACTGCTGCTAAAAGCAGCTAGCGAGTGAACAACTCGGAATGAGGGCCCTTGTGTGAGTAGTGAAATCCCACAAATTCACACTGGAGCTGGCCGGGAAGGAGACACAGCGCATCAGCACTGAGCTGATGCGCTCAGGGGAGGCATTGCCGGAGGTGGCAGACAATATGTTAATACATGTTGTTTATGTCCCTTCCTACTTCGCCTCGATAATGAGGTGAAGGAGGAAGTGTTATAGCGGCACAATGTGTGCCGCTATAATACATTTACCACTAGCACCCTGGCTCCTGGTTGTGTAATGCTTCACAGCATTCTGTTTCAGTATATTCTGGGAACCTGCTCCAGTATTGCTTCACGGCATTCTGTTCCAGTGTGTTCTTGCAACTGTTGCATTATTTGTCAGCAGCCTGCTCCAGCTATCCCATCCTTCTGTCTCAGTATACGTCGCTGCCCATACCAATTGTGCAACCTGGCATACAGTTCCAGCACCTCTGTGAAAGGCAAATCCATCCTGCCAGCCTGCATCTGTCCTTCTGACTTCCACTGCAGCATCAGTTTCTTACTATCACTGCGGCCTTCATGAAGAGTAGCATTATTAGGCCATCCAGCTTCACTCACACTCCAGCACATACAGCTAGCCCAAGGGGCTAATCCCCCAAGTGCGGTGACAGGGTCAAGCTGCAACAACTGGTGAATACATAAATACATTTTGTACTTATGAAACAGTCAGACAGCGGCGGCACCTGCGCAGTTCAGACCTGATCGGCTGCTGTTTTCGCACAGCACAGATCAGGTCTGAATTAGGCTCATGGTTTTGCCCAACTGCTAACAAATTTGCTGCTACGATCAGCTCTGAATTAGGCCCTTTGTTGGCTATTTATTATGAGCGTGCTGCAATACAGAAACCATACCTCCCAACTTCTTTGTTTCCTTTGTTTTCGCGCCCCCGAAAAAGGGGCATGGCCTAAGAAAAGGGGCGTGGTTTCACGGGAGGACCTGTGATCGCGAGCCACGCCCCGTTTTCATCACTGAGGGGGCATGCCCAGCGCTATGTGAGACGCTGGCATGCCCCCTCTCCCTTTGACTCAAGTGAATAGACGCTGTGCGCATGCGCACAGCGTCTATTCACCGCTGCTCTGCTAAGCAGGGCAGCGAGACACAGAGCCTCCCAAATGCCCCCCCCCCCACTGCGGGACACTGCCGCCCGCGGGTGGGACAGTCCCCAAATAACGGGACTGTCCCGCGAAAATCGGGACAGTTGGGAGGTATGAAGAAACTGAAACAGCCCAATTTATGAAATAATTTGTTATTGCTGCGATAAGTGGCAATAAGAAATGACGGTTATCAGGGGGATTACGGGGGATGGAAAATCACCACCTTAGGCTGACACACAGTAGGATGCTGCTAAGTGCCGTAACTCTTGACATACACAGCACTATAACATCTTCTATATCTGTAACTGAGGCATTGGGAAATATTAACTGACTGTGGGTAAGCTTGGGAAGGTTTAATGTACTAATTTAGAAACTTCATTTCGATTTGGAGGATAATGCATGCATGTTTCTATTCTATTGTGACAGGACTTTGGAAGGTACAACCTACATTATGCTATATCTAGTTTTACACACCTCAGGAACCACAGTTACTTATGTACAAATTAAGTATAGTTACATTAGATAGATAGATAGATAGATAGATAGATAGATAGATACAGGGCCAGATTAACAATGGGGCGGATGGAGCTCCAGCTCCAGGCCTTCACATTAAAATAGGCCCATCATCATGGCAGCATGATCACTAGCCATCTACTGGTCACATGGTCAGTCATAAATCATAACAATTAAGATTGCATTTCTATTTTTCTCAAAAAATTATGCAATTTTTTTATATTTTTACATATTTAGGGAGACATTGGAGCTGATAGTGTAGGGTTGTACACGCCCACATGGCCCTGGCCACACCCATATAGCACTAAACACACCTCCCCATTTTTCACAATAGGCCATTGAATATTTTCAGCTCCAGGCCCATGTGGCCCTTAATCCGGCCCTGGATAGATAGATTGATAGATAGATAGATAGATAGATAGATAGATAGATAGATAGATAGATAGATAGATAGTGCTTGAGGGCACAATGTGTACAGAGTGGAGGTACCTTGATGAAGGCTGGTCCTCTCCTGGAAATACTTTTCTCCGTACCAGCAGAGATGTCACTCCAATCACTATATAAATAATCAAAGTTATACTGTGCACTTACATACAATATGGCCTCCTCGGTAAGTGATTTGTATAGAATTAGAGTAGGTAACTCTTTGGTTCAACAAAGGTTAAGTTAATCAAACATGCGCAATATATATTTTAACAATTTCTATAACAAGGTGATACACTTGAACATTAGAGATTCGGCAGTAAGAGTATCTGTACTGGTGATTTGTGCAGTAATATCCTACAAAACATGCAACTCTGAGCTGCAAGCTCTCTCAAAACTCTGCAAGGACTACAGTTCAAAGAGTGCTGAACATGTCCATTAAGAGATCTACAGGGCACGGGTACTGCGGCGTCATGGGCAAATCTGGGAGATGTGGCCACACTGGTCCCGCCCAACAAGCATGGGCTCAAGTAATCAGTACACCCCCATCTCAGCACTCCTGATATTGAATACAATATCAATTTAATTGTAATAAAAATTCCAACACAAAAAATAGTAAATTAGCAATACTTACACAAAGACTTGTCCCTGCCTATAAAACATTACAGTACTCATTGCAGCTAGTTGGTGCACATTGCAGCTAGTTGGTGCACATTGCAGCTAGTTGGTGCACAGTACAGTAAACGTTGGCTAGCATAAGAGTAAGACTATAAAGTCATGCACACTCAGTAACAAGGACAGCTGCAGGGCTATCTGAAATACAGGTACAAGGTGGATTCAGTATGCTGGCTTAGAGGACAAATTGACATCCAATAAAATAATGTTAAAGTAATGACATGGACTTAAACAATTGTCGAATGACACGTAACCTTAACTCTTTTGAGCAGATAAATGGCTTTACCACTAGCAAAGTAAGCCACTGTACTTTATATTCTTTCTCACTAAGGGACCCATTTACTAATATTCGGGTTTCTGACCCGATAATTATAATTTCTTATTGCTATTATTCGCGGCAATAAGAAATGATCTACAGCTGGGAAGTACTGTACTATAGTTCACATGCAGGGAAAGGGGCTCCAGTAGGAGCACATCCCTGTGTTGTGTAAAATATAAAGAATTACTTTACGTTCTATTGCCACCGGCCTCTGTGCTGACCGCACATAACTGGTGAGTGATGTGGGGGTATCTCTCCCAATAATAATTGTAATCTGTAGCATATAGGCTACAATGACTAGGGGTGTGGTTCATCAAATCGACAGTATCTAGGTCGACAATGTTTAGGTCGACCACTATAGGTCGACAGTCACTAGGTCGACATGGATGGAAGGTCGACATGGTTTCTAGATCGACGTGTGCTAGGTCGACAGGTCTAAAGGTCGACATGAGTTGTTTTTTTGTGTCGTTTTCTTCGTAGAGTGACCGGGATCCCAAATTAGTGCACCGCGTCCCCTCGCATGCTTCAGGCATGGTGCCTTCACTCCGCTACCACTTCGCTCGGCACACTTTACCGTTCCAATCGTAGTCCACGTGGATCGTTAAGTATGAAAAAATTCAAAAAAATATTTTTTTTTTAAAACTCATGTCGACCTTTAGACCTGTCGACCTAGAAACTAGAGATGAGCGCCTGAAATTTTTCGGGTTTTGTGTTTTTGTTTTGGGTTCGGTTCCGCGGCCGTGTTTTGGGTTCGAACGCGTTTTGGCAAAACCTCACCGAATTTTTTTTGTCGGATTCGGGTGTGTTTTGGATTCGGGTGTTTTTTTCAAAAAACACTAAAAAACAGCTTAAATCATAGAATTTGGGGGTCATTTTGATCCCAAAGTATTATTAACCTCAAAAACCATAATTTACACTCATTTTCAGTCTATTCTGAATACCTCACACCTCACAATATTATTTTTAGTCCTAAAATTTGCACCGAGGTCGCTGTGTGAGTAAGATAAGCGACCCTAGTGGCCGACACAAACACCGGGCCCATCTAGGAGTGGCACTGCAGTGTCACGCAGGATGTCCCTTCCAAAAAACCCTCCCCAAACAGCACATGACGCAAAGAAAAAAAGAGGCGCAATGAGGTAGCTGTGTGAGTAAGATTAGCGACCCTAGTGGCCGACACAAACACCGGGCCCATCTAGGAGTGGCACTGCAGTGTCACGCAGGATGGCCCTTCCAAAAAACCCTCCCCAAACAGCACATGACGCAAAGAAAAAAAGAGGCGCAATGAGGTAGCTGACTGTGTGAGTAAGATTAGCGACCCTAGTGGCCGACACAAACACCGGGCCCATTTAGGAGTGGCACTGCAGTGTCACGCAGGATGTCCCTTCCAAAAAACCCTCCCCAATCAGCACATGATGCAAAGAAAAAGAAAAGAAAAAAGAGGTGCAAGATGGAATTGTCCTTGGGCCCTCCCACCCACCCTTATGTTGTATAAACAAAACAGGACATGCACACTTTAACCAACCCATCATTTCAGTGACAGGGTCTGCCACACGACTGTGACTGATATGACGGGTTGGTTTGGACCCCCCCCAAAAAAGAAGCAATTAATCTCTCCTTGCACAAACTGGCTCTACAGAGGCAAGATGTCCACCTCATCATCACCCTCCGATATATCACCGTGTACATCCCCCTCCTCACAGATTATCAATTCGTCCCCACTGGAATCCACCATCTCAGCTCCCTGTGTACTTTGTGGAGGCAATTGCTGCTGGTCAATGTCTCCGCGGAGGAATTGATTATAATTCATTTTAATGAACATCATCTTCTCCACATTTTCTGGATGTAACCTCGTACGCCGATTGCTGACAAGGTGAGCGGCGGCACTAAACACTCTTTCGGAGTACACACTTGTGGGAGGGCAACTTAGGTAGAATAAAGCCAGTTTGTGCAAGGGCCTCCAAATTGCCTCTTTTTCCTGCCAGTATAAGTACGGACTGTGTGACGTGCCTACTTGGATGCGGTCACTCATATAATCCTCCACCATTCTATCAATGTTGAGAGAATCATATGCAGTGACAGTAGACGACATGTCCGTAATCGTTGTCAGGTCCTTCAGTCCGGACCAGATGTCAGCATCAGCAGTCGCTCCAGACTGCCCTGCATCACCGCCAGCGGGTGGGCTCGGAATTCTGAGCCTTTTCCTCGCACCCCCAGTTGCGGGAGAATGTGAAGGAGGAGATGTTGACAGGTCGCGTTCCGCTTGACTTGACAATTTTGTCACCAGCAGGTCTTTCAACCCCAGCAGACTTGTGTCTGCCGGAAAGAGAGATCCAAGGTAGGCTTTAAATCTAGGATCGAGCACGGTGGCCAAAATGTAGTGCTCTGATTTCAACAGATTGACCACCCGTGAATCCTTGTTAAGCGAATTAAGGGCTCCATCCACAAGTCCCACATGCCTAGCGGAATCGCTCCGTGTTAGCTCCTCCTTCAATGTCTCCAGCTTCTTCTGCAAAAGCCTGATGAGGGGAATGACCTGACTCAGGCTGGCAGTGTCTGAACTGACTTCACGTGTGGCAAGTTCAAAGGGCATCAGAACCTTGCACAACGTTGAAATCATTCTCCACTGCACTTGAGACAGGTGCATTCCACCTACTATATCGTGCTCAATTGTATAGGCTTGAATGGCCTTTTGCTGCTCCTCCAACCTCTGAAGCATATAGAGGGTTGAATTCCACCTCGTTACCACTTCTTGCTTCAGATGATGGCAGGGCAGGTTCAGTAGTTTTTGGTGGTGCTCCAGTCTTCTGTACGTGGTGCCTGTACGCCGAAAGTGTCCCGCAATTCTTCTGGCCACCGACAGCATCTCTTGCACGCCCCTGTCGTTTTTTAAAAAATTCTGCACCACCAAATTCAAGGTATGTGCAAAACATGGGACGTGCTGGAATTTGCCCATATTTAATGCACACACAATATTGCTGGCGTTGTCCGATGCCACAAATCCACAGGAGAGTCCAATTGGGGTAAGCCATTCCGCGATGATCTTCCTCAGTTGCCGTAAGAGGTTTTCAGCTGTGTGCGTATTCTGGAAAGCGGTGATACAAAGCGTAGCCTGCCTAGGAAAGAGTTGGCGTTTGCGAGATGCTGCTACTGGTGCCGCCGCTGCTGTTCTTGCGGCGGGAGTCCATACATCTACCCAGTGGGCTGTCACAGTCATATAGTCCTGACCCTGCCCTGCTCCACTTGTCCACATGTCCGTGGTTAAGTGGACATTGGGTACAACTGCATTTTTTAGGACACTGGTGAGTCTTTTTCTGACGTCCGTGTACATTCTCGGTATCGCCTGCCTAGAGAAGTGGAACCTAGATGGTATTTGGTAACGGGGGCACACTGCCTCAATAAATTGTCTAGTTCCCTGTGAACTAACGGCGGATACCGGACGCACGTCTAACACCAACATAGTTGTCAAGGCCTCAGTTATCCGCTTTGCAGCAGGATGACTGCTGTGATATTTCATCTTCCTCGCAAAGGACTGTTGGACAGTCAATTGCTTACTGGAAGTAGTACAAGTGGGCTTACGACTTCCCCTCTGGGATGACCATCGACTCCCAGCAGCAACAACAGCAGCGCCAGCAGCAGTAGGCGTTACACGCAAGGATGCATCGGAGGAATCCCAGGCAGGAGAGGACTCGTCAGAATTGCCAGTGACATGGCCTGCAGGACTATTGGCATTCCTGGGGAAGGAGGAAATTGACACTGAGGGAGTTGGTGGGGTGGTTTGCGTGAGCTTGGTTACAAGAGGAAGGGATTTACTGGTCAGTGGACTGCTTCCGCTGTCGCCCAAAGTTTTTGAACTTGTCACTGACTTATTATGAATGCGCTGCAGGTGACGTATAAGGGAGGATGTTCCGAGGTGGTTAACGTCCTTACCCCTACTTATTACAGCTTGACAAAGGCAACACACGGCTTGACACCTGTTGTCCGCTTTTCTGTTGAAATACCTCCACACTGAAGAGCTGATTTTTTTTGTATTTTCACCAGGCATGTCAACGGCCATATTCCTCCCACGGACAACAGGTGTCTCCCCGGGTGCCTGACTTAAACAAACCACCTCACCATCAGAATCCTCCTGGTCAATTTCCTCCCCAGCGCCAGCAACACCCATATCCTCCTCATCCTGGTGTACTTCAACATCTTCATCTTCAATCTGACTATCAGGAACTGGACTGCGGGTGCTCCTTCCAGCACTTGCAGGGGGCGTGCAAATGGTGGAAGGCGCATGCTCTTCACGTCCAGTGTTGGGAAGGTCAGGCATCGCAACCGACACAATTGGACTCTCCTTGTGGATTTGGGATTTCGAAGAACGCACAGTTCTTTGCGGTGCTTTTGCCAGCTTGAGTCTTTTCAGTTTTCTAGCGAGAGGCTGAGTGCTTCCATCCTCATGTGAAGCTGAACCACTAGCCATGAACATAGGCCAGGGCCTCAGCCGTTCCTTGCCACTCCGTGTGGTAAATGGCATATTGGCAAGTTTACGCTTCTCCTCCGACAATTTTATTTTAGGTTTTGGAGTCCTTTTTTTACTGATATTTGGTGTTTTGGATTTGACATGCTCTGTACTATGACATTGGGCATCGGCCTTGGCAGACGACGTTGCTGGCATTTCATCGTCTCGGCCATGACTAGTGGCAGCAGCTTCAGCACGAGGTGGAAGTGGATCTTGATCTTTCCCTAATTTTGGAACCTCAACATTTTTGTTCTCCATATTTTAATAGGCACAACTAAAAGGCACCTCAGGTAAACAATGGAGATGGATACTAGTATACAATTATGGACTGCCTGCCGAGTGCAGACACAGAGGTAGCCACAGCCGTGAACTACCGTACTGTACTGTGTCTGCTGCTAATATAGACTGGTTGATAAAGAGATGTCTATGTAACTATGTATGTATAAAGAAGAAAGAAAAAAAACCACGGTTAGGTGGTATACAATTATGGACGGACTGCCTGCCGAGTGCAGACACAGAGGTAGCCACAGCCGTGAACTACCGTACTGTACTGTGTCTGCTGCTAATAATATAGACTGGTTGATAAAGAGATGTCGTAGTAGTATGTATGTATAAAGAAGAAAGAAAAAAAAACCACGGTTAGGTGGTATACAATTATGGACGGACTGCCTGCCGAGTGCAGACACAGAGGTAGCCACAGCCGTGAACTACCGTACTGTACTGTGTCTGCTGCTAATATAGACTTGTTGATAAAGAGATGTCTATGTAACTATGTATGTATAAAGAAGAAAGAAAAAAAACCACGGTTAGGTGGTATACAATTATGGACGGACTGCCTGCCGAGTGCAGACACAGAGGTAGCCACAGCCGTGAACTACCGTACTGTACTGTGTCTGCTGCTAATATAGACTGGTTGATAAAGAGATGTCTATGTAACTATGTATGTATAAAGAAGAAAGAAAAAAAAACCACGGTTAGGTGGTATACAATTATGGACGGACTGCCTGCCGAGTGCAGACACAGAGGTAGCCACAGCCGTGAACTACCGTACTGTACTGTGTCTGCTGCTAATATAGACTGGTTGATAAAGAGATGTCTATGTAACTATGTATGTATAAAGAAGAAAGAAAAAAAAACCACGGTTAGGTGGTATACAATTATGGACGGACTGCCTGCCGAGTGCAGACACAGAGGTAGCCACAGCCGTGAACTACCGTACTGTACTGTGTCTGCTGCTAATATAGACTGGTTGATAAAGAGATGTCTATGTAACTATGTATGTATAAAGAAGAAAGAAAAAAAAAACACGGTTAGGTGGTATACAATTATGGACGGACTGCCTGCCGAGTGCAGACACAGAGGTAGCCACAGCCGTGAACTACCGTACTGTACTGTGTCTGCTGCTAATATAGACTGGTTGATAAAGAGATGTCTATGTAACTATGTATGTATAAAGAAGAAAGAAAAAAAAACCACGGTTAGGTGGTATACAATTATGGACGGACTGCCTGCCGAGTGCAGACACAGAGGTAGCCACAGCCGTGAACTACCGTACTGCACTGTGTCTGCTGCTAATATAGACTGGTTGATAAAGAGATATCTATGTAACTATGTATGTATAAAGAAGAAAGAAAAAAAAACCACGGTTAGGTGGTATACAATTATGGACGGACTGCCTGCCGAGTGCAGACACAGAGGTAGCCACAGCCGTGAACTACCGTACTGTACTGTGTCTGCTGCTAATATAGACTGGTTGATAAAGAGATGTCTATGTAACTATGTATGTATAAAGAAGAAAGAAAAAAAAACCACGGTTAGGTGGTATACAATTATGGACGGACTGCCTGCCGAGTGCAGACACAGAGGTAGCCACAGCCGTGAACTACCGTACTGTACTGTGTCTGCTGCTAATTTAGACTGGTTGATAAAGAGATGTCGTAGTAGTATGTATGTATAAAGAAGAAAAAAAAACCACGGTTAGGTGGTATACAATTATGGACGGACTGCCTGCCGAGTGCAGACACAGAGGTAGCCACAGCCGTGAACTACCGTACTGTGTCTGCTGCGACTGGATGATAAATGATATAAAAAATATATATATATCACTACTGCAGCCAGACAGGTATATATTATATATTATATAATGACGGACCTGCTGGACACTGTCTGTCAGCAGAATGAGTTTTATTTTTATAGAATAAAAAAAACAACAACACACAAGTGAAGTCACACGACGAGTGTTTAACTTTTTCAGGCAATCACAATATAAGTATACTACTAACTATACTGGTGGTCAGTGTGGTCAGGTCACTGGTCAGTCACACTGGCAGTGGCACTCCTGCAGCAAAAGTGTGCACTGTTTAATTTTAATATAATATTATGTACTCCTGGCTCCTGCTATAACCTATAACTGGCACTGCAGTGCTCCCCAGTCTCCCCCACAATTATAATCTGTGTGAGCTGAGCAGTCAGACAGATATATAATATATATAGATGATGCAGCACACTGGGCTGAGCCTGAGCAGTGCACACAGATATGGTATGTGACTGAGTCACTGTGTGTATCGCTTTTTTCAGGCAGAGAACGGATATATTAAATAAACTGCACTGTCTGGTGGTCACTCACTATATAATATTATGTACTCCTGGCTCCTGCTATAACCTATAACTGGCACTGCAGTGCTCCCCAGTCTCCCCCACAATTATAAGCTGTGTGAGCTGAGCAGTCAGACAGATATATAATATATATAGATGATGCAGCACACTGGGCTGAGCCTGAGCAGTGCACACAGATATGGTATGTGACTGAGTCACTGTGTGTATCGCTTTTTTCAGGCAGAGAACGGATATATTAAATAAACTGCACTGTCTGGTGGTCACTCACTAGTAAACTCTCTGCACTCTCTACACTTCTACAGTACTCCTCCTAGTCCTAAGCTCCAGTAAATCTCTCTCTCTTATAATCTAAATGGAGAGGACGCCAGCCACGTCCTCTCCCTATCAATCTCAATGCACGTGTGAAAATGGCGGCGACGCGCGGCTCCTTATATAGAATCCGAGTCTCGCGAGAATCCGACAGCGTCATGATGACGTTCGGGCGCGCTCGGGTTAACCGAGCAAGGCGGGAGGATCCGAGTCTGCTCGGACCCGTGAAAAAAACCATGAAGTTCGGGCGGGTTCGGATTCAGAGAAACCGAACCCGCTCATCTCTACTAGAAACCCTGTCGACCTTCCATCCATGTCGACCTAGTGACTGTCAACCTATAGTGGTCGACCTAAACATTATCGACCTAGATACTGTCGATCTTCAGACCGGATCCCATGACTAGTGCCATCTTCAGCACAGCCCAGCTCCTTGAATGCATGGAGGCCTATGAAAGCTGTTGGTCAGTGACAATACACATTGGCAGATTGATGGCATGCAGTTTTTTGCCCAACCCTAGCTGTCCAGGGCAGACATATAGACCCAAAATCCAGACTGTCCCTTATACCCCTTTTCCACTGCTTTAACAAACCTGTGTTCTTGCACATGAATGCATGTCAACCTGAGTTTTTTTCTCACTGTAAAAGGGTTAAAAAAAGAAAAATGGGAATCCATCCAACATAGCTTGCAGGGTTGGATCCGTGAAGACCCGGGTTAAGGAGCAGTGTTAACGGGTAACCCGGGTCATCCGTTTACAGCATGGTGATTGGTCAGAAATGGCAGAGATCCAAATGGTGTCTGTCGGCAGCTGTTACTGGGGAGGGAGAGACTACAGCCCCCCCCCCCCCCACCCATATGGTCCTTTCCATTTTTTTTACCCCATCCCTGTTTCATACGGGTGGGCTGTAATCTCTCCCTGCCTGACTCCCTGTCGACAGCTTGTGACTGCATACACCCTCCTAAACAGATCCCCCCCCCCCCCCCCCCCCACACACACACACTGAAAGTCACTGGTCCTGCGTTCTGGGTGTATATATATATATATATATATAAGGGCCGGCACTGAACCCATGGGAACGGGGGTTAGTTCTAGGTCTGACTTGTCTTTGAACCGTGTTCCTAATCCCAGGTCAGACTTGGCACTTTTGGTGAAAAATGGGTAGAAATCTAATTAAAAGGACCTGTCTGTACATGCAGAGTTTAAGCCTATCGGTAAGCACAGCAGGGTCCTTCCTAGTATATAGATTATAAAAGATTGATGTCAACCTGGCCCAATTTATCCAGGAGATATGGTACTTTTCTGCCCATTTAGTTAAAAATGAATAACCCATGGATCTTTTAATTTAATTCATATACCTTTCAAAATAGCATTTACATTTTGGAATATTAAAGTAAGTTGGAAATTAAATACATCTTTACAATATTACTAAAATAATTTGCTTTTTAAACACAGGCATGTGAACTGGTCATGTTTAGATAAAAATCTCATGCACCGCAATGCATGGGAGAAGTAAAAGGCTTCCTGTTAGTCAGGGTAACACATTAGATTCAGTTGTGCCTTCATTACACATGCTTATATACAAAAAGTATTTTGTAGGTTTGTGTTATCAACTAAATCATGCAGTACAGTACACGGGTTGGGGCTGCGTTACCGACGACCGGGATCCCGGCAGTCAGCATCCAGACGCTGGGATCCTGGCCGCAGAATGCCGGCAGGGTGCGAGCGCAACGAATCCCCCTTTGCGGGCTCGCTGCGCTCGCCACAGGTTCTGTTCCCACTCTATGGGTGTTGTGGACACCCACAAGTGGGTATAGTCCCTTCTAGTCGGCATGCTTACTGTCGGTCTTGTTAGTGTTTGGGATGCAGCGGGAGGTTATGTGACCATCGGCCTCCTGACCGTCGGTCATATAACTACATCCCCAATACATTAATTGAGAGGTTCACAAGACACTCTACAAACAATTTGGATCAAAAATAGACAAATGTAACCCTGCACAATACCGGTGCAATGGTCTCAATTAAAAAAAAATAAAAAAATAACCCTTTGAGTTAGAGTTCTAAGGTGAAGGACCTTTGTGATCAGGTCAACAGGGTTAGAAGCATACCATATGAAAAGAGAAGGAACAACAACCAATAGTGCACACCTTTTTGATAAAGGATTAAAAGATTTTTTAATACAAATGCACTCACAAACAAAAGAAATGTTAAAGCATGTAACAACAAGAAGCTCTGGTTAGAGGATAAGCCATACTCATCGACCAGTCCTTTTTGGCAGGATAAGCAGGGTCCCGGACACCCTCCGTCTCATGCAGGCTTCAGAGTCGGCAAGATCTTAGTCCACAACCAGTATTACTAATGATACCACAACGCTTAACGCAAAAGGCGTTAAGCATTGTGGCATTGTTGCTGTTTCTTCTCTTTTCATATGGTATGCCTCTAACCGGGATCAGTACATATTACCTCCGGACGGAATCCCGGCGGTCGGAAAACCGACACCGGGATCCCGTCCAGCACAATCCCGACAAGGGGGCGAGCGCAACGCAGCCCCTTGCAGGCTCGCTGCGCCCGCCTCGCTGCGGGCACGATGCCGCTCTACACTCGGCACACTAAATTATTCTCCCTCTATGGGTGTCGTGGACACCCACAGAGGGAGAATATGTCGGGATTTTGCCGGTCGGGATCCCGTTGTCGGTATTTCGACTGCTGGAATTCCATTTGGCGGGATCTTGACCGCATACCCTCTAACCCTGTGGGCATAAACCATGGAGGAGATCACATTCTGAACACAAAGATCATCTGAGCATGTTAACAAGCTTCTTGTAGAATATTTGACTACATAAACATTTGAACAAATTTATTCATAAAATATGTTAAATCTCAATCAGTTAAAAAGTGAAATTGATTGGAGCTAATAATAAATTCAATTCAACAAAGAATCCACACTCGGCATATGATATATAATAGTCCCACAATACTAGTGCACTAGTAGATGACACAATAGCCGGTAACCGATCTTTAATAGAACCAATGATCCATCAGTCTAGTATGATTATTAATGACTGGTAGTTTGATATGGAATTTTTCATATAGTACTTTAGAAATGGTTCCAAACTGAATGATTTCCTTTAATCTGTGTAGCAATGGTATTCTTGCTATTGGATAGACCGGTTTATGAAGATATCATACTAAAATAGGATGAAATGAAGTGAAGTGCATAAGCTCCGTCTGTCACTCTCTCACTGTGACCAATATCCAGAGCTGAATTGCTTACCGCTTCCACAGATGTCCCAGCGGCACTGACCATAAACCGGGCGCCGCTGATTCTAGCGGCTCGACCTCCCGTTCTCCTGCCGGACCAGTAGGCAGGATATCTCATTCACTGCCGCCTCCAAAATGGATCACTGGTGCTCCAGATGATTTAAGCACTGTAGATTCCGAGTGAATCAAATGAAAAGCCACGGTCCCCGTATAGCAAGCGGGACCAATTGCAGGTGGCTTCGGAACTGGTCAATCAATTCCGGCAGAGATTGAAGGTATAAATAAAACTCGTAGGACTGACGAGTGCCTGGATCCTTTGAGCCCTGACGCGTTTCTCGACCGACAACGTTGGTCGTTTCCTCAGAGGGTTGAATCAGCGGCGCCCGGTTCATGGTCAGTGCCGCTGGGACATCTGTGGAAGCGGTAAGCAATTCAGCTCTGGATATTGGTCACAGTGAGAGAGTGACAGACGGAGCTTTGCACTTCACTTCATTTCATCCTATTTTAGTATGATATCTTCATAAACCGGTCTATCCAATAGCAAGAATACCATTGCTACACAGATTAAAGGAAATCATTCAGTTTGGAACCATTTCTATAGTACTATATGAAAAATTCCATATCAAACTACCAGTCATTAATAATCATACTAGACTGATGGATCATTGGTTCTATTAAAGATCGGTTACCGGCTATTGTGTCATCTACTAGTGCACTAGTATTGTGGGACTATTATATATCATATGCCGAGTGTGGATTCTTTGTTGAATTGAATTTATTATTAGCTCCAATCAATTTCACTTTTTAACTGATTGAGATTTAACATATTTTATGAATACATTTGTTCAAATGTTTATGTAGTCTGCTTGCGCTCTCTTTTTTCTTTTTTCTTCTAATTGTTCAGGGTGTGCTAATACCCTTTTCCCATGAGAGCAGCAGGCAGCATTTTCAACATAGGCTCAGTAGGGCGCTTTTTCTTTGTTTTTTCTTGTAGAATATTTGACCTGCTCACAAAGGTCCTTCACCTTGGAACTCTATCTCAAATGGTGATTATTTTTACTGACACCTTTACAACAGTATTGCGCATGGTTACATTTGTCTATTTGTTATTCATTACACATGCTGACAGTTATCCTTATTCCCTGACAAATGGAACATTGTTGGGGCCATTGTGCTGCAGATTAATACAACTGTTTGGGATGTGTAAATGACTATTAAATGCTAGTTTGTCTGATTATCATTTAATTGCACAGTATTTATTGCTACAAAAATAAATATAATATAACCAGATGCAATGCATGGGGGGAGGAGGTGGGGGGTTTCAATGATAGGCATTACAGACACTAATACATCAAGATAAAGGGATATAAAGTAATATAAAAGGGTATATGTACAGTAAATAGCTAAATCATGGTATTAGGTTCACAAGAAGATTATTTTTTATATTCAATCTGCAAAATTGTTTTACCAAATGCAGTGGATCCCCAATTCCTAGTACATTTAACAGTGGCTGAAGTTAAATAGTGTTGGTAGGTAGTAATAATAATACCAGGTTAGGCAATGTCTATGCCAGTGGTTCTCAAACTGGGTTGCCTGTAGGCACTTGCAGGGGTGCCTTGGATTGGTGGTCCAGGACCAATTCAAATTATTTATGGTCAATGTAATAGGCAAAACCAGTGCTGGTGGCTGCCAACCATAAACTATGTGGACAAACAGAAGCAAATCTTGTCCCTCACCACATAATATATATATATATATATATATATATATATATATATATATATATATATATATAATAAGAATTTACTTACCGATAATTCTATTTCTCGTAGTCCGTAGTGGATGCTGGGGACTCCGTCAGGACCATGGGGAATAGCGGCTCCGCAGGAGACAGGGCACAAAAGTAAAAGCTTTAGGATCAGGTGGTGTGCACTGGCTCCTCCCCCTATGACCCTCCTCCAAGCCTCAGTTAGGATACTGTGCCCGGACGAGCGTACACAATAAGGAAGGATTTTGAATCCCGGGTAAGACTCATACCAGCCACACCAATCACACTGTACAACCTGTGATCTGAACCCAGTTAACAGCATGATAACAGCGGAGCCTCTGAAAAGATGGCTCACAACAATAATAACCCGATTTTTGTAACAATAACTATGTACAAGTATTGCAGACAATCCGCACTTGGGATGGGCGCCCAGCATCCACTACGGACTACGAGAAATAGAATTATCGGTAAGTAAATTCTTATTTTCTCTGACGTCCTAAGTGGATGCTGGGGACTCCGTCAGGACCATGGGGATTATACCAAAGCTCCCAAACGGGCGGGAGAGTGCGGATGACTCTGCAGCACCGAGTGAGAGAACTCCAGGTCCTCCTCAGCCAGGGTGTGCCCCTGACCAAGTAGCAGCTCGGCAAAGTTGTAAAGCCGAGACCCCTCGGGCAGCCGCCCAAGATGAGCCCACCTTCCTTGTGGAATGGGCATTTACATATTTTGGCTGTGGCAGGCCTGCCACAGAATGTGCAAGCTGAATTGTACTACACATCCAACTAGCAATCGTCTGCTTAGAAGCAAGAGCACCCAGTTTGTTGGATGCATACAGGATAACAGCAAGTCAGTTTTCCTGACTCCAGCCGTCCTGGAAACCTATATTTTCAGGGCCCTGACAACATCTAGCAACTTGGAGTCCTCCAAGTCCCTAGTATCCGCAGGTACCACAATAAGCTGGTTCAGGTGAAACGCTGACACCACCTTAGGGAGAAAATGGGGACGAGTCCGCACCTCTGCCCTGTCCGAATGGACAATCAGATATGGGCTTTTGTGAGACAAAGCCGCCAATTCTGACACTCGCCTGGCCGAGGCCAGGGCCAACAGCATGGTCACTTTCCATGTGAGATATTTCAAATCCACAGATTTGAGCGGTTTAAACCAATGTGATTTGAGGAATCCCAGAACTACGTTGAGATCCCACAGTGCCACTGGAGGCACAAAAGGGGGTTGTATATGCAGTACTCCCTTGACAAACTTCTGGACTTCAGGAACTGAAGCCAATTCTTTCTGGAAGAAATTCGACAGGGCCGAAATTTGAACCTTAATGGACCCCAATTTGAGGCACATAGACACTCCTGTTTGCAGGAAATATAGGAATCGACCGAGTTGAAATTCCTCCGTGGGGGCCTTCCTGGCCTCACACCATGCAACATATTTTCGCCAAATGCGGTGATAATGTTGTGTGGTCACCTCCTTCCTGGCTCTGACCAGGGTAGGGATGACCTCTTTCGGAATGCCTTTTTCCCTTAGGATCCGGCGTTCAACCGCCATGCCGTCAAACGCAGCCGCGGTAAGTCTTGGAACAGACATGATCCTTGCTGAAGCAAGTCCCTTCTTAGTATCTCTTGAAGTTCCGGGTACCAAGTCCTTCTTGGCCAATCCGGAGCCACGAGTATAGTTCTTACTCCTCTCCTTCTTATAATTCTCAGTACCTTGGGTATGAGAGGCAGAGGAGGGAACACATACACCGACTGGTACACCCACGGTGTTACCAGAGCGTCCCAGCTATTGCCTGAGGGTCTCTTGACCTGGCGCAATACCTGTCCAGTTTTTTGTTCAGACGGGACGCCATCATGTCCACCTTTGGTCTTTCCCAACGGTTCACAATCATGTGGAAGACTTCCAGATGAAGTCTCCACTCTCCCGGGTGGAGGTCATGCCTGCTGAGGAAGTCTGCTTCCCAGTTGTCCACTCCCGGAATGAACACCGCTAACAGTGTTATCACATGATTTTTCGCCCAGCGAAGAATCCTTGCTGCCATTGCCCTCCTGCTTCTTGTGCCGCCCTGTCTGTTTACGTGGGCGACTGCCGTGATGTTGTCCGACTGGATCAGCACCGGTTGACTTTGAAGCAGAGGTCTTCCTAGGCTCAGAGCATTGTAAATTGCCCTTAGCTCCAGTATATTTATGTGGAGAGAAGTCTCCAGACTTGACCACACTCCTTGGAAATTTCTTCCCTGTGTGACTGCTCCCCAGCCTCTCAGGCTGGCATCCGTGGTCACCAGGACCCAGTCCTGAATGCCGAATCTGCTGCCCTCTAGTAGATGAGCACTCTGCAGCCACCACAGAAGAGACACCCTTGTCCTTGGAGACAGGATTATCCGCTGATGCATCTGAAGATGCGATCCGGACCATTCGTCCAGCAGATCCCACTGAAAAATTCTTTCGTGAAATCTGCCGAATGGAATCGCTTCGTAAGAAGCCACCATTTTTCCCAGGACTCTTGTGCATTGATGCACTGACACTTGGCCTGGTTCTAGGAGGTTCCTAACTAGCTCGGATAACTCCCAGGCTTTCTCCTCCGGGAGAAACACCTTTTTCTGGACTGTGTCCAGAATCATCCCTAGTAACAGCAGACGTGTCGTCGGAATCAGCTGCGATTTTGGAATATTTAGAATCCACCCGTGCTGTCGTAGAACTACTTGAGATAGTGCTACTCCGACCTCTAACTGTTCTCTGGACCTTGCCCTTATCAGGAGATCGTCCAAGTAAGGGATAATTAAGACGCCTTTTCTTTGAAGAATAATCATCATTTTGGCCATTACCTTGGTAAAGACCCGGGGTGCCGTGGACAATCCAAACGGCAGCGTCTGAAACTGATAGTGACAGTTCTGTACCACGAACCTGAGGTACCCTTGGTGAGAAGGGCAATTTGGGACATGGAGGTAAGCATCCTTGATGTCCAGGGACACCATATAGTCCCCTTCTTCCTGGTTCGCTATCACTGCTCTGAGTGACTCCATCTTGATTTGAACCTTTGTATGTAAGTGTTCAAAGATTTCAGATTTAGAATAGATCTCACCGAGCCGTCTGGCTTCAGTACCACAAATAGTGTGGAATAATACCCTTTTCCTTGTTGTAGGAGGGGTACTTTGATTATCACATGCTGGGAATACAGCTTGTGAATTGTTTCCAATAATGCCTCCCTGTCGGAGGGAGACTCTGGTAAAGCAGATTTCAGGGACCTGCGAGGGGGAGACGTCTCGAATTTCCAATCTGTACCCCTGGGATAATACTTGTAGGATCCAGGGGTCCACTTGCGAGTGAGCCCACTGCGCGCTGAAACTCTCGAGACGACCCCCCCCACCGCACCCGAGTCCGCTTGTACGGCCCCAGCGTCATGCTGAGGACTTGGCAGAAGCGGTGGAAGGCTTCTGTTCCTGGGAAGGGGCTGCCTGCTGCAGTCTTCTTCCGTTCCTCTACCCTTGGGCAGATATGACTGGCCTTTTGCCCGTTTGCCCTTATGGGGACGAAAGGACTGAGGCTGAAAAGACGGTGTCTTTTTCTGCTGAGATGTGACTTGGGGTAAAAAAGGTGGATTTTCCAGCTGTTGCCGTGGCCACCAGGTCCGATGGACCGACCCCAAATAACTCCTCCCCTTTATACGGCAATACTTCCATGTGCCGTTTGGAATCTGCATCACCTGACCACTGTCGTGTCCATAAACATCTTCTGGCAGACATGGACATCGCACTTACTCATGATGCCAGAGTGCAAATATCCCTCTGTGCATCTCGTATATATAGAAATGCTCTATAGTCAATAAAATACTGTCCCTGTCAAGGGTATCAATATTTTCAGTCAGGGAATCCGACCAAGCCACCCCAGCGCTGCACATCCAGGCTGAGGCGATCGCTGGTCGCAGTATAACACCAGTATGTGTGTATATACTTTTTAGGATATTTTCCAGCCTCCTATTAGCTGGCTCCTTGAGGGCGGCCGTATCTGGAGACGGTAACGCCACTTGTTTTGATAAGCGTGTGAGCGCCTTTTCTATCGGGGGAAACCCACGCATCATCACACACTTCAATTAATTTATCTGATTCAGGAAAAACTACAGGCAGTTTTTTCACACTCCACATAATACCCCTTTTTTGTGGTACTTGTAGTATCAGAAATATGTAACACCTCCTTCATTGCCCTTAACATGTAACGTGTGGCCCTAATGGAAAATACGTTTGTTTCTTCACCGTCGACACTGGAGTCAGTGTCCGTGTCTGTGTCTGTGTCGACCGACTGAGGTAATGGGCGTTTTAAAGCCCCTGACGGTGTTTGAGACGCCTGGACAGGTACTAATTGGTTTGCCGGCCGTCTCATGTCATCAACCGACCTTGCAGCTTGTTGACATTATCACGTAATTCCCTAAATAAGCCATCCATTCCGGTGTCGACTCCCTAGAGAGTGACATCACCATTACAGGCAATTGCTCCGTCTCCTCACCAACATCGTCCTCATACATGTCGACACACACGTACCGACACACAGCACACACACAGGGAATGCTCTGATAGAGGACAGGACCCCACTAGCCCTTTGGGGAGACAGAGGGAGAGTTTGCCAGCACACACCAAAACGCTATAATTTTACAGGGACAACCTTATATAAGTGTTTTCCCTTATAGCATCTTAATATGTAATAATATCGCCACAAAAATGCCCCCCTCTCTGTTTTAACCCTGTTTCTGTAGTGCAGTGCAGGGGAGAGCCTGGGAGCCTTCCCACCAGCAGTTCTGTGAGGGAAAATGGCGCTGTGTGCTGAGGAGAATAGGCCCCGCCCCCTTTTCGGCGGGCTTCTTCTCCCGTTTTTCTGACAACCTGGCAGGGGTTAAATACATCCATATAGCCCCAGGGGCTATATGTGATGTATTTTTAGCCAGCATAGGTATTTCATTGCTGCCCAGGGCGCCCCCCCAAGCGCCCTGCACCCTCAGTGACCGTTGGTGTGAAGTGTGCTGAGAGCAATGGCGCACAGCTGCAGTGCTGTGCGCTACCTTAAGAAGACTGGGAAGTCTTCAGCCGCCGATTTCTGGACCTCTTCTTTCTTCAGCATCTGCAAGGGGGTCGGCGGCGCGGCTCCGGTGACCCATCCAGGCTGTACCTGTGATCGTCCCTCTGGAGCTAGTGTCCAGTAGCCTAAGAAGCCAATCCATCCTGCACGCAGGTGAGTTCACTCCTTCTCCCCTAAGTCCCTCGATGCAGTGAGCCTGTTGCCAGCAGGACTCACTGAAAATAAAAAACCTAACAAAACTTTTACTCTAAGCAGCTCTTTAGGAGAGCCACCTAGATTGCACCCTTCTCGGCCGGGCACAAAGATCTAACTGAGGCTTGGAGGAGGGTCATAGGGGGAGGAGCCAGTGCACACCACCTGATCCTAAAGCTTTTACTTTTGTGCCCTGTCTCCTGCGGAGCCGCTATTCCCCATGGTCCTGACGGAGTCCCCAGCATCCACTTAGGACGTCAGAGAAATATATATATATATATATAATGCCAATAAGATGCAAAGGTAAAAATATAATTTAGTAGAGATAGATATGTTCGTAGAACCGTCTTGTTGTCATGGTAGTTCACCCTCATCTTAAAAGGTTACATATTGATATCAATATTGATTAGACAATGCATTTAAACCCAAGGAGTCACTTTCCACAGTTGCATGGTGAGTACTGACATTCCACTTCCAGA
This sequence comes from Pseudophryne corroboree, assembly GCF_028390025.1. NCBI lineage: Eukaryota > Metazoa > Chordata > Amphibia > Anura > Myobatrachidae > Pseudophryne > Pseudophryne corroboree. The sequence goes on from NC_086445.1 coordinate 571,079,469, forward strand.
GTCTTTAGTTCCAGGTAAAGGAGCTCGAGTGGGAAGAAATTCCAGTTCTTTCAGACGCAGAGGTTATGACATTGCCTTGACCGCTAGTTTCCAACACTCACCACAGTCTTTACTTTTGTAAGGTTTCAAAGTGTGTCTAAACATGTATGTGACGGCTTGTGACATTATACATTCTATACCATTTTGGTCCCCTTGAAAGACCACCGCATGACTTTTACTATTTTGGTCCCCTTAAAAAAACAACCCCATGACGCTTTACATGAAGAATAAGCGTGTGGAACACATCACTGAACATATGGTCAGCAAGGAAGAATACAGGTTAAAAAACATTTTCTACAGTGAGAAATGGAAAATATCAGATCAACCTGGAGGTTATTTATCAGATACACAAGTCTCAGGATCTTAGATTACTAGACAGAAGAGAGTGACCGAGGATATGACCAAATTCATCATTTGTCAGTGGTCATAGAACTTATATTATTACTTCTTGCTTTGAGCAAGTGAGGCACCTAAGTAATAGTAACAGTATATTATACTGAGGCAGTATCCTCTCATTGCGGAGTCTTTATAAGGACATCAGAGGCGACTGATAAGTAGCAATGATTGTAGTTGGCTTATGTAGTTCTGTAACAGCTGTAGTAATCACATAATGAGCAGAACCTGTCCTCAGGAGATTGCAGATACAACATGGTAAGCTGGTGCATAAATGGGTCACCTTAGGTCCACCTTTCCTGCCATAATCTCTGAAAAATGCATCAGTTAAAGGACGTGCAGCAGGAACAGTCAATGCACAATGACCGTTTCTCGGATCATACATTATAATAATAATAATTATAGTTGCTTGTAAGGCTTTGAAACCAGCTCTGTTGACCAGCTCAGAAGTCTGCAGGGCGTATCATCATGATGACAGACTTTATGCCATGGCTGGGTCCCTTCCAGTAATGCCACTTAATTCCATTGTACTTAGCTGTACCAGATCCACCTGGATAATAGATACCATTTAGGTTGGAAGGACCACAGGCATCAAACCACCAACCTAAGGAAGTAGGAGTCTTGTTAGAAGAGGGTGATAAATTGTAAATCACAACGGAATTTGCGGCACTATATAATGAATTAATTAATTACTTAAATAATAATTAAAAAAAAAAATAATAATAAAGAGTTTTAACTGTTTTTCAAGAGTATATGTAAGTATGTGAAAGTGGTTACACAAATGGCTAAACAATAGGTTGGAACAAACACATAAGGAATATGCCATTGTAATTATATAGTCTCTATGAAAGTTTAGGTTGTAAAAACTTTATGGACTAATGTACAGTAGGAAAGAAAATTCTCATTTCATTTTTACAGGTGAAAACAATAGAAACAATTTAATTTGTATACATATATATTTCAATGTACAATAATTACATTTTCTAATGAGATCCAAGACAACATTCTCAATCTCTCTTGTGTATATGCCACTTCATTACAGTATTATATTGTCCATAATTAAGCTAATGTGACTTTAGCGCTTAGTGCTAACATTGTAAAGCCTTGTGCTTTCTGTACGCTACCAGTTTTACAGCTGAGTCTTACTCTACATGAGCCTAATAAACCCCACTATGCACAGACAGTGCTGAATGCCACTGAGACAGACAGGTATACTGAACACTGTATATATGGATTACACCCCCACACCCTGAGGCGGTGTGCACAAAAACTGAAAGTTGGTATGGTCTGAATGCCGTAATTTTTTATATTGCCCATTTTGACAGTCCGCATGTTGGTATAGCATATTTACAGCATTTAAGACCTAAACTCTACCGCAGGATAACGCTAACCGCAGTATAACCCTAACCACAGTATAACCCTAACCGCAGTATAACCCTAACCGCAGCATAACCCTAACCGCAGCATAACCCTAACCACAGCATAACCCTAACCGCAGCATAACCCTAACCGCAGTATAACCCTAACCGCAGCATAACCCTAACCGCAGTATAACCCTAACCGCAGCATAACCCTAACCGCAGTATAACCCTAACCGCAGCATAACCCTAACCGCAGCATAACCCTAACCGCAGCATAACCCTAACTTCAGCATAACCCTAACCGCAGTATAACCCTAACCGCAGTATAACCCTAACCGCAGTATAACCCTAACCGCAGCATAACCCTAACCGCAGTATAACCCTAACCGCAGTATAACCCTAACCACAGTATAACCCTAAACCTAAACCTAACACTCTACAATCGCCATCAAGACTGACAACATCATGACTGCACAATCATATCCTCTGATGCATATGTTGCAAACAGAAATTGGGCCATTTACAACATTTAACACTAAAAACATATGGAAACTATATATGCCATATATGCTATTATGGCAATAATGTGGATGGAACATGAATACTACAGACAAGGAATGGCAATGGCAGATTAATGCCTAAACATGTAACTTTACCTCCAGTTGATATCTGAGCACATTTGCAGCTGCATCTGTCGTTATCCACATCCTTGGTGCTGAAGTCTGTCTCTGTGGCACTAAAGCTACTTGTCCGTCCCGCTGTCCCACTGTATCCTCTCAGATTCAGCCTGCAAAATGGAAGAAAGTGATAAGAGGGGGAGGCATTTGATATGCTGGCTGTCGGGATCCCGGCGCTCAGTATACCAGCACCGGGATCCCAAAAGCCAGCATACCGGCAACTATTCTCCCTCTTGGGGGGTCCATGACCCCCCCTGGAGGAAGAATAAATAGAGTGGCATGCATAGCGTGCCACCATACCCACACCGTGGCCGGCATGCTGGGCGAGGGATCCTGACAGCCAGCATAACATACTACACATAAGAGGTTGTGTCATTAGCACTGATCAAAAGAGAAAAGAAGTTTGTTCTAAATATATAGAAACTGTCGGATCCACACTATGGGCCTAATTCAGACCTGATCGCAGCAGCAACATTTTTCTCTAATGGGCAAAACCATGCTGCACTGCATTTGGGGCAGATGTAACATGTGCAGAGAGAGTTAGATTTGGGTGGGGTCTGTTCAAACTGAAATCTAAATTGCAGTGTAAAAATAAAGCAGGCAGTATTTACCCTGCACAGAAACAATATAACCCACCCAAATCTAACTCTCTGCACATGTTATATCTGCCCCCCCCCCCCCCCCCTGCAGTGCTACATTGTTTTGCCCATTAGAGAAAGATTTTGCTGATGCGATCAGGTCTGAATTAGGCCCTAAATTCACACACACTCTCTCAGATCTTGTCATACTAAATACACAGACAAAAGTCAGATCCATAATTAATTCAAAGAGAAATAACCATCCAAATTAAATTTGTTTTCAGTTGATACGGCCTTTTCTGTTTATTTAGCGGAGTCGATCGTCTGAGTTTAGGACTCAGTGAGATCACATGACACCCAGGCTGGCATGATGCTGTTCTGAGAGCATGAGTTAGAGATGACAACACATTGGGCCTGATTCTAACTCAAATTCAATACTGGTGATAATCACACAAAATGTTGAAGTTTTTAAACTGTGTATATGTCTAAGTCGCTAAACAGTCACACTGCACTGTGCGCACACAGAGTCGCATGACTGATTGAGATGTACGAAGTCTAAAATGTATTGTAAATATATTGGGCATTCCTGGGCAGTGACTGGGAGGTTGGCTATGCAGGCGCAGAGATGTAATGTCTTATGACATGTTATGGGCTAGTCGTAGAAGTATTTGTGAACTCACACACTTAATAGTGTACATTGGTGGTCATGGTCTGATGGAGATTCTGCACCTAGCATGGGGCTGATGCAAGTTTTAAAGGTGCATGCAATTGTTGTGTCTAAGTGGGATTGTTGCGTCTATAGGTGTACAAAGTGGGTGTCTCAGTCCTTGCATATTCAGACACACTAATGTACAGTATACCAGGGAAGGGCTTACTAGTATTAACATAAAGTTACAGATGCTACTATGGCAAAAGACACAAACATGGACACCGTTGCATCCAACTTTGAATCAGGTCATTATATAGTATCATACGTTCCATAACAATGCATGTCATTTGTGTTACTTGATTTTATTTGAATTAGATTCTTCTTAGGAGTCTATTAGGGTGGTATCCTATTAGATGCAGTGATTTACTGCTCGATAATAACAGGCTTTTAAGCCCGATAACGCTATCGAGCTATCCAAGTCCGGGCCATTTTTACCATGTGGTAAATCACCCTTTATCATCCAATAACACATGGGATTCATGATAATGGATCACTAGTGTGATGCCTCGGGTTGTACTTGTGTAGGTGGTCCCGTGCTCTGAACTTGAACCTTAGGAATGTTAAGGACCCACCTGATGAGTTCATCTGGCCATGTTACTGTAGGTGAGCCTATATTATTGGCCAAGAACCTCAATTTTACTCCATGCTAAATTGAGTTTATTATAAATGTTCCGATTGCCAGTCTTAGTGTTTAGAGTGTGCACCTACATTTTCTCTTTTTATCTGTATGGCACTACAAGCATGTAGCACCTCTTATTATGTTTAGAATTAGGGTGTGCAGCCCAACTCCCCCTTCTCATATACTACCTTTTATTTAACTAATCACTGCTGGTATAACAGTGGCACAGTGACACCCCTATTGGTACTTAACAGACACTAAGGGGGTGATTCAGTAAATATCGCATATGCGTTTCTTTACTGCATTTCCAATGTGCAGAATGGGTCCTGTGATCTCAGTGCAGCAGGAATGTGAATGACTCTGCCTGATTGGCAGGGGTGACCTGTGTTCGGGAAAATGGGGGCATGTCGTCCCCGTTTTCCAGAATGGGTGAGGCCAAGGACTGCACAGGACTGCGTCGACAAGCCTGAGTAAGCTCAGACTTACTCAACCTACCGTCGCAGATGAATACCATGACCGATGGTTGCGAAGTTCACCTCATATGCGATTGCATTGCAATTGTAGACAGGAGGTGGTATGCACCTCCCCCTGCAATTGCATTGCAAGGGATTGCAATTGCAAAGCTGCTGCAATTGCAATCTTTAGTGAATTAGGCAGTAAGTTACATATGGACACTGCAAATGTAATATAGGAACATCTGTTAGAATAATATGGACAGTGGTTATTAAATGTTGGTGAAGCAATGAGGAGATTAGAGCTGATGTCTCCAAAGCTGATATTCTGTCTATAGCCCTGAGGTTTGTGACTCTTGTATAGTATGTGTGCATTTTGTTCTCTCCCTTCTGTGATAATATTTGGGCTTCTGGGCCAATGCAGGTTCCCTTCCTTTGGGACATAGCATCAAAGCATTCAGTCTGATATCTGTGAAAGGACAAAAGCAGTACACGCCCCATGCACACGTGTCACGCCAACCCAAACACCCTGTAACATTTCCACTTGTTTATCTAAAGTGTTGTTTGCTTGAGATGTCAAAGACAACAGCTTTTATTAAACAAGCTGACTTCCAACCCACACAAAAACATGTCCTGTTTGTCTTGAAGTGAACAAGGAGGCTGCGGCTAGCCTAACAGCGGCTGTGTCTAACTGTCAGTAATTGCAGTGGTCACCTGAGAACAAAGCTATTAGAAAACATGGAATGAAACTCTTCTCCATATCAGTACTGTCACTGAAGAGTGGATCTGAAACATCTTGTAACATTATTTTGCGTAGTTGTATCTTGACGGAATATAATGGATTCATTAAGCACATACAAAAAAAATCATTCATTCTCATTTTGTGAAACATTTTTCTTAACATAAGCACATGACTGCTTTTTTGTCATGAATTATATAGTAGTCAAATAATGAGCAAATTAATAGGAAGCGTAAATTAAATTATAAAAAATAATAATTATTAATAGTAATATTTATATGATGCTTTTGAGGATGTGGGGGATGAGTGGGGTTCATCTCCAGGAAATGTAGGTAGACAAGGAAAACGAGCCACACTCATCCTCCACAGCCACAGGTACTGCCCCCCTAAATAATAAATTACCTTTTCCCAGGCGTTGACTTACTGCAGCCACCAAAGCATCATCAGAAATATGTGCACTATGGGGTAATTCAGAGTTGATCGCAGCAGCAAATTTGTTAGCAGTTGGGAAAAACCATGTGCACTGCAGGGGGGGCAGATATAACATTTGCAGAGAGAGTTAGATTTGGGCGGGTTATTTTGTTTCTGTGCAGGGTAAAAACTGGCTGCTTTATTCTTACACTGCAATTTAGATTTCAGCTTTAACACACCCCACCCAAATGTAACTCTCTCTGCACATGTTATATATGCCCCCCCCCTCCCCCTGCAGTGCACATGGGTTTGCCCAACTGCTAACAAATTTGCTGCTGCGATCAACTCTGAATTAGGCCCTTTGTGCACATGTGTGTAAGCAGCACTGTTTAACACAATTAAAATTGTTGAGTCCCATTGTTAGCTCTTCACCAAACCATGTGCCCAGGCACCAACAGGTTAAAGCTTTAGCTGTCCCCAGATGCATTGGGGCCTCCTCTATAACTCCGCCTCCAGGCACTGTGAGCTCAGTTTCGTTAACCAGTCCAATGCAGAGCAGATAAAAGAGAAGGCAGATGTTAGTCACATAGAACCACATTCTCATGACAGGAGAAGGGACCAGCAACTAATGCCATACAAACCCATAGAAGCTAGGTGCATCAGGGCGGGCGCCCTGTGGAACCCAGTGTACCTCGCAGAAAGATTTAACAATGGTAAGTCTACCATAAATCTCCTTTTCTGCAGTGAGGTACACTGTGTTCCACAGAGAATATATCGGGGATGTCCCAAAGCAGTTCCTCAAGGGAGGGGATGCGCCTTAGTGGGCATGAGAACTCGGCATCCATAGGAAGCATCCTGGGAGGTGGAAGTATTAAAGGCGTAGAACCTAATGAACGTGTTCACTGAGGACCATGTAGCCACCTTGCACAAATGTTCTGCGGACGCACAACAGCAGGCTGCCCAAGAGGGTCAAACAGACTGAGTAGAATGGGCTTTAATAGCAGCAGGAGCTGGAGGTCCAGCCTGTGCATAAGCTTGTGCAATCACAATTCGAATCCATCTGGCCAAGGTGTGCTTAGTCGCAGGCCAGGTACGTTTGTGAAAAGCAAAAAGAACAAAAAGAGAATCTGACCTCCTGATAGAGGCAGTCCTCTCCATATATATACGGAGAGCCTGTACCACATCCAAAGACCGCTCTTTGTAGGACAAACCAGAAGAGACGAAAGCTGGAACCACAATCTCTTGGTTACGGTGAAAAGATAACACCACCTTAGGCAAATAACCAGGGCAAGTTCTAAGAACTGCCCGGTCACAGTGAAATATCAGAAAGGGTGGATGACAGGACAAAGCGCCTAGGTCCGACACCCTCCTAGCAGAGGCAATAGCCAGTAGGAACAGGACTTTGACCGTGAGCCATTTAAGGTCCACTGGCTCAAGAGGTTCAAATGGAGACTTTTGCAGGGCATTCAGAACAGACAGATCCCATGGAGCCATAGGAGGGAGTCGAGGGACATAGGGAGGCTGAATCCGTAAAGCACCCTGAGTGAAAGAATGAACGTCAGGAATAGACGCACATTTTCTCTGAAACCATACCAACAAGGCAGGGATATAAACCTTGAGGGAGGCCAGACAAAGGCCTAAGTCAAGGCCTTGTTGCAGAAAAGCCAGAAGTCTGGAAGTACTGAATTCGTAAGCCTTGTAATTCTTAGTAGCACACCAGGTGAAGTAAGAATTACAGACCCTATAATAAATTTGCGCAGATGCCAGTTTGCGGGCCTTCAGCGTAGTTTGGATGACCGCCTCGGAGAATCCTTTGGCCCTCAGGAGTAAATCTTCAAGAGCCACGCCGTCAAAGCCAGTCTGGCCAGGTCTGGATCGACACAAGGGTCCTGAACGTGGAGGTCTGGGTGTTGAGGAAGTAGAAGAGGACGCTCTATCGACAGAACCTGCAGGTCTGAAAACCAATGCCGTCTGGGCCATGCAGGAGCGACTAGAAGTAGTATTCCTCCTACTTGTTTGAACTTCCGTAGTACCCTGGGCAGGAGTGACACTGGAGGGAACACGTAGGGCAACTGAAAGTTCCATGGAATTGCCAGCGCGCCCACGAATGCTGCTTGAGGATCCCTGGTTCTTGATCCGAAGTCCGGAACTTTGTGATTGTGTCGAGACGCCATCAGGTCTACATCTGGTATGCCCCACTTGTTCACTAGGACTTGAAAGACTTCCTGATGAAGACTCCACTCTCCGGCGTGCACATCCTGACGACTGAGAAAATCACCTTCCCAGTTGAGGACTCCCGGAATGAATACTGCCGATATTGCCGGCAGAAGGCGTTACACCCAATGAAGGATTATTGACACTTCCATCATTGCCATGCGGCTTCGAGTGCCGCCTTGATGGTTTATGTATGCCACCATGGTGGCGTTGTCTGACCATACTTGAACAGGCTTGTTCTGTATCAGAGGCAGGGCGAGAGACAAAGCATTTAACACTGCCTGTAATTCCAGAATGTTTATCAGGAGGAGTGATTCCTCCATGGTCCACTGACCCTGGAAAGATTGTTGCTCCAACACCGTACCCCAACCCCTCAGGCTGGCGTCCGTGGTCAGTAGGACCCAGTTGCTCAACTGCTGGTCCTGTAGCCACCAGGTCAGCGACAGACGAACCTCCGGAGTCAAGGAGATCATGTGAGACCTGATCCATTGAGGCAGGCCATCCCACTTGGAAAGGATTAACCTCTGTAGAGGGCGGGAATGGAATTGAGCGTTCTCTACCATGTCGAAAGCCGACACCATGAGGACTATTACTTGCATCACCGAGTGTATCAACACTCTTGGGCGAGAAAGGAAGTATCTGATTCTGTTCTGAAGTTTCAGGACCTTCTCTGGAGACAGAAACAGCAGTTGACTGTGTGTGTCCGGTAGTGCCCCCAGGTGAACCATGCTCCGAGCAGGAACCAGCGAGGACTTCTTCCAGTTGATGAGCCACCCGTGGGCTTGTAGGAAGTTTACAGTCAGTTGTAGATGACTGAGGGGAGGTCATCGTGGGAGTTTGCCAGAATCAGCAAATCGTCCAGATACAGCAGGATCCTGACTTCCTGGCGACGGAGATGAGCCGTCATCATGGCCATAACCTTGGTGAAGATCCGAGGTACCGTGGCCAGTCCAAACGGCAGAGCCTGGAATTGATAGTGAAGGTTGCCAATAGCAAACCGCAGATATTGCTGATGCGATATGGCAATAGGCATATGCAGGTAAGCATCTTGTATATCCAGGGATACCATATAGCCTCCGGGTTCCATGACCAGTACAATTGAGTGCAATGTTTCCATATGGAACTTGGACACTCTCACAAATTTGTTCAGTGATTTGAGGTTGAGAATAGTCCAGAAAGACCCATCAGGTTTCGGGACTAGAAACAGGGACGAGTAGTATCCTATGCCACTCTGGGACAGAGGTACCGGCACTACCACTCCTGTATCCAGGAGGGAACGTACAACCATCTGTAGAGCTTGCGCCTTTAATGGATCCGAAGGTATAACCGTTGTGCGGAACTGGCAATGGTGGACGTCTCTTGAAAGAGACTGCGTACCTGTGAGAGACAACTTCTCGCACCCATACAGATGAACAGCCCGGGAGAGTTAGGCCTTGGGCTTAGTGGTTGTTGGGAGCACAAAACAATCTCGGGTATGCCTGACCTTTGCTTTCCCTTAAGGCCGAAAGCAGGGAAAGGTGGTACCTTATGCCTTCTGTGCAGAAGAAGTAGCATTTGGGAGAGAGGCAGTCATAGTAGCCGCCGATTCAGACCCAATTTTTTATTAGGTCTTCCCCAAATAAGATGTCCCCAGTAAAGGGGAATACCTCCACAGACTTTTGGAGTCCAGATCCACCTTCCATGACCTCAACCACAGAATACGGCGAGCCAGGACAGACGTATTCGATGCCTTGGCAGACAACACGTCCGCATCAGGGGACGCCTTCTGGTGTAGAAAAAGGTGGCGGTGGTTTTGTGAGACAGGGAATGTCTGGCATTGTTAGATATATCCTCGGGCAGCTCTTCTTCTAATGCCTGATCCAGTCATCAATCTATTTTGCAGCCCCAAGAGGACGCAATCGTGTTCTATGTACAACACCTGTAAGGACGTAATAGACTTCAGGCATCCCTCCACACGCTTATCTGTCGGTTCCTACAGTGAAGGGTCAGTGGTGAGAGGCAGAGTGGACGACACCCAATGGGTGACACATGAGTTCACTTGCAGTGAATTACCTACTTGTTATATAACTCTGCAGGGGGAGGATATCGAGCTAATGCCCGTTGTAGACAGGGGGAATGTCTTCCCTGGATTAGACCAGGGGTCTTGTCTGATGTACACTTAATGGTCAGATTGTGGTAACAGAGTTTTATTTACCCTCTGACGTGTGAACATAACAGTTTGTTCAGTTTGTTTAACCATAGATGGGGAATCCTCTTATCAGTGATCTGTAGGATTTGTTTCCCAGTAACCACAGGGGCAGTGGTATCATTTAGCAATGAAAAATCCTTGTCAGAAACATCTAGTATAGGGACTGACAGGACAGCATGATCCCCCGCTCTTCAGATAAAATATCAGAGAGATTATTGGATAGGGAGGAGGGAGCAGCCCGCTTAGATGACCCAGAGACACAAGAGTGACCTGGAATAGGGTTTTGCCTGACCAAGGAATGAGTCATCCGCTACAACCCGTGAGGTAAAATTTTCCTGCCCAAAGAGGAGTAACCATGGGGACGTCAGTGATTGTAATGTTACAGGTGGTCCCATAGGGGGCATAAAGCGTTCAACTAGAGTACCCAGTAGGTTTGAGAATGCAGCCCATGTTGGCTCCAGATTGATTACAGGAACTGCGGACTGACTGGGAGATGTATGAGACATAGGAGGCCATTCCGAGATGATCGCTCGCTAGCAGTTTTTAGCAGCCATGCAAACGCATTGTCGCCGCCCACTGGGGAGTGTATTTTCGCAGAAGTGCGAACGCCTGTGCAGCTGAGCGTCTGCAAAAACATTTTGTGCAAAACAAGGCCAGCCCTGAACTTACTCTTTGTGTGCGATGATTCTAACGTTGGAGGGTTGGCTTTTGACATCACACACCCGCCCAGCGTTCACCCAGCCACGCCTGCATTTTCCCTGGCACGCCTGCGTTTTTCTAAGCACTACCTGAAAACGGTCAGTTACCACCCAGAAACACCCCTTTCCTGTCAATCTTATTGTGGCCGCCAGTGCGAATGAAAACGTCGCTAGAACCTGTGCAAAACCACAAAGACCTTTGTACCCGTACGTTGCGCATGCGCAATGCGGATGCATGTGCAGAAATGCACATTTTTAGCCTGATCGCTGCGAATAACGGCAGCTAGAGATCAATTCAGAATGACCTCCATAGTACACAAACCATCACACAAAACTTCCCCCTCAGGTAAATCCATTGTGCATGCTCTGCAGGATGCAGGAGCGTCCCCAGATTTACTGCCCTACTTGTTAAACATTACACACAAATGCAATAGAGAGCAGTTTAGTACGATGAGGCCAGACAGAGTACAATACCTTCAAATAAATCCGTTAGCATGTGACCGAGTACCCAGTACACAACACCTGCGAATAAATCCGGTATTATGTGACTGAGTACACAGTAGAATACATGTAATAGGTAAATACTGTGACGCACTATATACTGACCCAGATGCACCTAGTCCCCTAGGGTACAGTATACAGTGATAGATATATCTGGAATACACCGCAGTGAATTCACATAGCAGATACAGGCACACATGTCACGTTTGCAATGCAGATAATTATTTTCATGACAATAAAATTGCATTGGATTATTATATGAACACATATAAAATTATATATATATATATATATATATATCCAGATAAGTCCACACTCACTGCTACAGTCCACAACATAGGCGGTGCTCCATAAAGGGCTCCAGAGAAGTCCAAAATATATCCCAAAAGAGTACAGGCACTCACCACTTTTCCTTGAAAATATAAGAATTTATTGCCACTCACAGGTGTGTCTCACATGGAGACAGTCAGCATAACAGCATATAGTGTCAATTTTATATATATATAAACAATGCGCGGTCTGAGACCGGATGTATTTATCAGAATACTCGTACAATATATTCTGGTAGAGGTACACTTGTTCTTCATTAACGCTGTCTTAATATCGACATGTAGAAAAGTGTTTGTAAAACCACGGTGCTGATGTACACTCAAACCCTCCAGACCCCTCCCCATAGTGTGCAGCCGCGGGTGTGACACCCAAACCCCCCCTACTCATAGGATCCAGTCGTGGGTGGGGACACCCGAACCCTCCCCAGCTTGTAGACTCCTCCCCTCATTCAAAAACATTGTTTTTTTTATGGTGCACAAAAAAAGCTACATTTTATTACATAATATTGCTATTAAATTATGTGTTAAATTATACATTCAAAATCAGTACAGAGTATCTCTGGCTCTTATTTCTGATGTGTACAATCATGGTATAGTTGTCGTCTATTATGAACAAACATACCTAGTGCTCAGCACATGTTGTATTTGTTGGACAGTATTCTGGAGTTGCTAAGTGTATCTATTATCTGAATACACATATGCTGTATATAGGTTGATATGGGACACCATTATGCAATTATCATACACAATAAAGAAATTAATTTATAATTAAAATTGCTATGTACATGCATTTTTTTTATCTAACTCTACTCTTGCATAACTCCATAAACTAGATGAACAGCTATAATTAGAAATTTCCAACTAATATACAAGACCGAACATGGTGCTCAGCACATCTATGAATGGTGGATTGCGTTCTGGAAGTATAATATACACTTATTATAGCTTGAGTGCGTTTCTACACATTTTATTTATTTCTATCAGCAACAGTAGTAGCAATACATGTTTACTGACAGACTGCCAGAAACAACAAAGAAAGTTACATTTGTAAATTATATTGGAATGTGGACAAATTCTGATACATCGTAGCTGCTGGAGATATTACATTTATCCTTACACTGTAAGTATAGAGGGCTGAATTCAGTTGGTAATGAGCATAATAATAAGGATATGCATTGTGCAAGAAATAACATTGGTGCAACAATCCCCCCATCCCTTCCCCCCACAAAAACAAAAAACAGAGAAAGTAGTTGGAGTGGGACATGGAAGAGCCGGGGAATGAGGGAGATACACTGAACTAGTATATGATGAGCAGGTTCGGCAGAGGGGTTTTTAAAAACAAAAACAAATAACAAGATAATAACTTTATTTACAATTAACAAAAAGACAAAAATGAAAACCCATCCACAGCTCGGAATTGCAGAGGGGGCAGATAATGGCAGCCCTTTGAGATGAAGCCAGCGCTACAGAAAAGCACCAGCCCTGAGTCATCTAACAGTTTAGTGGTAACTGAGGGGCACATGTACTAAGCAGTGATAAAAGTGGAGAAGTGAGCCAGTGGAGAAGTTGCCCATGGCAACCAATCAGCATTGACGTAGCATTTATAACTTGCATACTATAAAAGTATACAGGGCAGCTGATTGGTTGCCATGGGCAACTTCTCCACCTGCTCACTTCTCCACTTTTATCACTGCTTAGTACATGTCCCCCTAAGTGTAATATCGCCACCATAGTAACCTATGGAGGAGCGATATTCAGACCATAATTTTGCACACACAGATAAAAAGCTGTGAAAATGCTTTAGTACATATTGAGAAGCGATATGTACAAAGCTTTTCACTGTATTTATCGTTTTTAAGGCTTATGTCCATTTAGCACATGTGCCCTTCAATCACAAGTCACAAATCAACACAATAATCAAATTTGTTCAAACGAACCATGAAAATCTAGAATGGGTCATGTACCTGTACATATAAATGGATGGATTCAAAAGTTCGACAATAACAAAATGTGTAGTCGACATTCATAACATCAATACCACAATGTCAACAGTTATAATGGGGGCATTGTTAAAATGCAACATGTAGGCATTCTCAAAGAGTCAACAAGCAAAATGTCTACATTGTCAGAATGTCAACATTAGGGTCAGGGTGTGTGTGTGTGGGGGGGGGGGTCGGTCAGGGTTAGGCACTGGTGAGAGAGTTAGGGGTAGGAATTAGGGCGGTATAGGGTAGAAATTCTCTCAGGACCGCTGCAACATTGGAGGTCTGACTCGGAAGGGACGGTCACATGGCCACCGGTCATTGCAATAGATCTGGGGTATTCAACATACGGCTCCTGAGTTGTTGTGGAACTACACATCCCAGTATACCCTGCCACAGTTTTTCTTTAGGGCGTGAAGGGAAGTGTAGTTCAACAACAGCTGGAGGGCCACATGTTGAATGCCCCTGCAATAGTTGGTCCCAATATTGACAGGATTTGAATGACTTATATATCTTTAATAGTGCTATTAGTGCTCACCTGTAATTATTTTCCTCGTTACCCAAAGAGAATAGATCATACAGGGAATACGCTTCATTTCCATCCCAGTCTCGCAGCTGGATCCTCAGGGTGTATGAGCCTTGAGATGTTAACTGATGAACAAATTCATTGCCCAGCCAGTACTCATCAGGAGGCGAGCCAAACCCCTGAAAAGGCAAAGTTGTGTTTTGTTCTACTTTTAGACATTATACCATTTTTCTTACAATGACAACAGAATTTCAGGCACGAGGATTGACCATAAGCTCTTTCTTTAAATTTATTTTATTGAAACATTCAATATTGTCCAATCATAAAATAAATATTATGGGCCAGATGTACTAAGCCTTGGAAAGTGATAAATATCACGGTGATAAAGTACCAAGCAATCAGCACCTAACTGTCATTTTTCAAACCCAGCCTGTGATGTGGTGTCACAACTGAGGGCTGATGCTGACCAGGGGGAAGCCTCAGTTGTAGGGGCTGAGGAATATGTGTACCTGGGAGGCAGTACAGGGTTCTTGGACATACAGGGTACCTTTAGAACAAATGCCCGAAGGCGTGACCAAGACAACGAAGGAAAGTTCAAAGGATTTATTAAACAGTTCAGAGGAATACTGATGACAGAAAACCGATGGTGACTTGGGATCGATGGTGGAACACCGATGGTGACTTGAGATCGATGGCGGAACACCGATGGTGACTTGGGATCGATGGTGGAACACCGATGGTGACTTGGGATCGATGGTGGAATACCGATGGTGACTTGAGATCGATGGCGGAACACCGATGGTTACTGGCAGGGCAGAGCACCGCTGGAAGCTGGAAGCCAGTGTCAGGTAACTGCCAGTCACAAGGTGCAATGATGAGACACTGCAGAGTTAGGCTGTACTGCAGAGAAAGTCCATGGGAGGACTGCACACTGGAATCACTGAAGACAATTGAAGCACTGACCTCTTTCCAGCCCAGGAACAAGATATTTATACCAGCTGGGAAACAGGGATTGGCTGGCTGATTAAGCAGAGTCTAGAGTGCAGCTGCTGGATAATTAGTTAGAAACCAGAGTGCAGCTGATAGGCTGAAAGGTAACATGTGATTAGGAAAACATGGCTGCGCCCATGTTAGCTTTTGGAGGGAAAGATTGTTTGTAACTTGCATGTAAAACTTAACCCTGATGCTGCCAGAATCACAGTAAAGAGATTAGAAACAATGAGATGCAGCGTGCTGCACACAGACAGTGCAGATGGAATCCAGGCTTGGAACGCTGGGACAGTCTCAGGAGGCATTTGGAAGGTAAATACTGATAAGGAATTACCTGGATCGTGACATGTGGCAGTTAGGAGCCGATTGGCTGGTACTTTATCACCTCGATATTTATCACTTTTCAAGGCTTAGTACAACTGGCCCTATAGCTTATAATACTAGTTGCCAGAGCCGGCCCTAACCAATATGATGCCCTAGGCAAGATTTTGGCTGGTGCCCCCTAGCACCGCCGCTAGTTCGGCAGGAGATGCCTGGCATGAGTCAGCTGGTAGCTCTGCTAACGTCGGGCGCCTTTTGTTTATGAAAATGCATCATAATATTTGCATTCCTATGTGGCTAGGATGCACAAGCAGCTTCTGCTGATTAAAATGATATGTAGCATGCCTATATTCTGTGTGCGACTGCGGCTGTATCTGCATACGAAATGCTACATTACAGGAATACACTGCAACGTAGCATTTCGTAAGCAGATACAGCCGCAGTCACACACAGAGTATAGGCATGCCGCATATCATTTTAATCAGCAGAAGCTGCTGGTGCCCCTAAGCATACCAAATGCCCTAGGCATTTGCCTAGTTTGCCTATGCCTAAGGCCGGCTCTGCTAGTTGCATTAGTATACAATTCTAGAATATAGTCTAATACAATATTTCCCAAACGGAGTCATTGAAGCACCTAACATTACAGGTTTAAAGGGTACCATACTTCAGTAAAGGTTATTTAATTGGTACCTACCTCAGTCATTTAGATTTAACCTACTGTGCTCAATCATGGATATCCATAAAATCTGGACTGTTAAGGTGGGTACACACTGGAAGACATATCTGCCGATCAATTGATCGGCAGATATATCTATGGACGGATCGGGCAGTGCGTTGAGCATACACACTGCCCGATCCGTCGGGGGCTGAGGTCATGAACTAGGCGGGCGTGTACACACGCCCGCCCAGTTCAGCTGTCACTCACCGCTGGCCGCCGCAGCATGTATACGGGCGGTCGGCCGACCGCCCGTACATACACAGCGACGCGCCAATATATTGGTAGATATATTGGCCGTCGGCTGTGCTGAAACGTCTGTGAACGACGGAGTTCACAGACGTATCGGCCGTACACACTAGCCGACGGACCTGCAATATATCGGCCGTTCAAGAGAACGTGTGTATGGGCCTTTAGGGTGCTTACCCACTTTGGGAAACACCAGGAAAAAAAAAAAAACTAATATTAGAATGTTTATACAGCAAAATAATATGTATCAGTCACAGACATGGCCACTTTATTTTCCAAACTGGTTGGGTGGATTCCCAGTCTTCACTAAAAACCACCGGTAAGTGGAATGGGCTTTGCTGCCAGAAACCCACAGGTCACGGCCCCTCTAGTTGGGGAAGTGAGGGCACACATAAGTCCATTAATGGGCAATCTCAGCAAACCACCACAGCAAGATATGTATCAACATATATACACATACATATATACCAATATGCAATATTCTCTTTCTGGTTTTGAGGCTGTATTAACTCTACACAAAATTGAGGTGATAATGCCAAGTAATTTAGCAAATAAGTAAATGCGGATTATAGTAGCTATTTTCCTTCATACAGGTATTGGGCATTCAGACAAGTGTTAGTATCTGATGGTCTAACAGAATGTCTACATTGTGGATATGTACAGTACACTGGTGTATTTATAATGGGAGCAGGGTGTGCGGTGCACACATGCCCCTAAGTCCAGGGAGGTCAACACCGCACACGTTGCTCCCATTTCTTGAATACTTACCCCTCTGGAGTACCACGCCAATGGCAGCAGTGCTGCAGAAATCTATGGGTAAATGTGTGGTGAACATTTCCCAGCGGTTTGCGCATGCGCAGTAGTGAAATCACTGGGAAAATGGCGCTGTGCCATTTTCCCAGAGGTCTGCACATTCACAGTAGAGTCTGAGCCATCTAGTGCTCAGACTCTGCAGCTCTGCCAGCAGAGAGGAGGGGGCCTGGATGGAGGAGGTTGGACACAGGCCTCTTCCTCTAATAAAACACCCCTGATACAGTATATACTTTATGGAATATATTTTAACCTATCCTTTTATAGATCAGTCTTGATAAGAATATGAGAATGTTTTCAAAATTTGAATGGAAGTATTGATCCAGAGGTTTTCCAAACAATAACACAATCCATGGTTCACCTACAGAAAAGGTGCATATGTAGCAACACTTGGAGAGGGATAAAGTGAGAGATAGTACCAGCCAATCAGCTCCCTAACTGCCATGTTACAGGCTGTGTCTGATAAATGACCAGAGCTGATTGGTTGGTAGTTTAACTCTCTCCACTTTATATCTCTCCAAACGTTGATGCAAATGCCCCAAGGTGAGATTACCACAACAATCGGGTCTTTGAGAATAAATAAGTAACCTGCTTCTGGCAGTGTCACTAACCTATATTGCCATCATTTCTGTCCATTCTGTTACTGTATCTACAACTTTACACTTTACACTTTAAAGTGACTGTTCATACTCCAATTTTGCTCATCCTAAGGGCCATATTTATCACAATCCACATTAAAAATGTGTTTGTGATAAAAATAATTTTTTACTAAATTTATATGAGGGTCTCTCCCCGTTAAAATCTACATTAAAAAAGCCCATAGGCTAATATGGGTTAACGCCATCTTCAGATGGCTTTAGTGGCTGGGGCCAAGCGCCAGAATGGTAAGCAATGTGGAGCTTGGTAAATCCGACAGCATAGCAGCCTCTATAGACACCTAAGAACTCTGCTTTGCGGTCGGAAATGGAGAGACTGCAAAATATACCTGCTGCAGTCCCTCCATCTTAAGTCCGGTGGATCTTTAGATTTTTTGGGGATTTTCCGTAATTTCAGTTTAATAAATATGCCCCGAATTGAGCAAAATTACTATTTTTATAGGCCATTCTTTGGCAAAGTGCAGGTGAATGATTTGCCCTTAATGTTTCCTTTTGTCACGATCCTGACTGTAGTTCTCGTATTTGGTGACTTACCCCTGCCATCTGTCCTGGATCCTGTGCCTTTTTGCTCACTGAGATAAACAGCATGCCAATACCATGAGTTTCCTGAGTTCTCTGCCTGGAAGGTAATAGTTAACGAGCTCCACCTGTGGTGATCTTCTGTGTGAGTCTGAATTCAGCAATCTGAAGTTTAGGCCTAAAAGGCCAGCATCCTGTGTTTGCAGAAGTTCAGGCTTCAGTGTTCTCTCGGCCTGCTAGGCCTCGCTCCACTTCACAGCCTAGTCTAGAGTACTCACATGACAGTGACTGTTTCACCTGACCCAGAGCTGTCCAATCCTGTGCCAGCCTGAGACTCTCTGAATCACCTGACACTGCTCACCAATCACCAAGGACCAGGAAGTATAAGTCTGAAGTCTGGAGTTGGAAACGCTGCCAGTTCCTCGTGTCACACACAGCTCTGTGTAAGCTTTGAAGCTGAGCTCCCTAAAGGTAACCCTTGTACTTTAGTTCCTGTAAAAACTCTGTTTCTTTGTTACCCAGTTTGGATTACATTTGTGTTGCATTGATATCCAGTATTTCCACGAGTCTCAACTTAAAGGCACAGTACAGTATTCCACCGTCTCCACTTAAAGGCACAGTTGCAGTGTTTCATCTTAAAGGCACAGTACAGTATTCCACAGTCTCAACTTAAAGACACAGTTGCAGTGTTTCATCTTAAAGGCACAGTCGCAGTATTCCACAGTCTCAACTGAAGACCACAGCTGCAGTATTCTACCGTCACAGCCACAGGGTTCTTCAGCCTCGTACTAGAGTTATAGCCACAGTCATCGTTCTACTTTCAGTTGCGTTTCCAGTTATATCCGGTACCAGCACGCATTACAGTTGCATCCCAGTCTCACCAGTAACCAGTCCGTCTTACTATCTTGCCAGTAACCTTGAGTACACAAGCACCTACTCCTGTGACACTATATCCAGTACAGTCTCACCTATACATTCATCATCCTGCTATCAAAGTCCCTGGTAATCCAGTGGTCAGGATACGGCTTCCTCTGCCGAGGCCCGAGTTCGATCCCCAGTCAGGGATTGCTCCTTCTTCTCACTGATTCCTACAGACCAGCCTAATATTCACATAGTCCTCCAGTTGCCCGCACAGACTTCACTAACACCGGGTTCACAAAACCACAGTCATGACAGTAGGAACTGGCCACATGGACCCGGCCGAAAGTGTTTGTCTGACGCAGGACCTCCTAAGCAATATTGCAGGACGCTTGGAGGGTTTGGAGTCGACTCAGCATCAATTGGCACAGTGTCTGCAGCAGAATTCGTTCTCCAGAGATTCTCTGACCTTCTGCACTAAGACTCCTGACCAACTGCAGATTTTCTACCAGATGTTATTACAGTTACAAGAACTTTTGTCTAGTATTCTTTCTGTGATGCCTGCTCTCTTCAGGAATACTACCAACGTTGTTGATCCTGTTTTGTCCCATCCAGTTAATAGAGTCTCTTCGTCTGTGCAAGGAAAAGTTTTTCATCAGAGCTATCCACGGCCCAAGCTCTCTGAAGCTGAACGTCAGCGGCGTAGGGAGCTACACCTCTGTCTTTACTGTGGAAATTCCGGTCATTTTGTTAAAGACTGCATTCTTCGCAAGCCAGGGAATGGTGACAAATCTCAGTATCATAGTGCTCATGTCTACAAGTCATCCACAGTAGCCGATCCTGCTACTGCTGACGGGGGTATCAAGAAGGCTACTCTGAAAGAGACTCAAATTTATGACTGGGGTCTGGTGATTAGAAGACCTTATCCCAAATTGGGTGTCCAGAGAAGAATGTTCAAGCCATTTAGAGTCACAGAGGAGTCCGTGCCTACAGCCCAAGGAGGGGTGTCCGTGTCTTCAGCCCCAGGAGGGGGTTCAGAGCGTCCAGCCCCAGGAGGGGGTTCAGAGCATCCAGCCCCAGGAGGGGGTTCAGAGCGTCCAGCCCCAGGAGGGGGTTCTTCAGGAGCGTCCAGCCCCAGGAGGGGGTTCTTCAGAGCGTCCAGCCCCAGGAGGGGGTTCTTCAGAGCGTCCAGCCCCGGGAGGGGGTTCTTCAGAGCGTCCAGCCCCAGGAGGGGGTTCTTCAGAGCATCCAGCCCCGGGAGGGGGTTCTTCAGAGCGTCCAGCCCCGGGAGGGGGTTCTACAGAGCGTCCAGCCCCGAGAGGGGGTTCTTCAGAGCGTCCAGCCCCGGGAGGGGGTTCTTCAAAGTGTCCAGCCCCAGGAGGGGGTTCAGAGCGTCCAGCCCCAGTGAGGGGTTCAGAGCGTGCAGCCCCAGGAGGGTTATCCAGTGTTCAGGCTCTAGTAGGGGCATATGAGTCTTCTACTCAGGAAGGAGTGTCTGATCTGTCAACCCCAGGAGGGGTGCTGGAGATAGCAACCCTGAGAGAGGTGTCTGATTCGTCAACCCCAGGAGGGGTCACCACAGTTTCAGCCCCAAGGGAAGTATCCAGAGACAAGTTTCCAGATGGGAATCTTTGTGCTACAGATGCAGTTATGAACTCCTGTTCGCCGTCTTCTGAGAGCACCACCATTTTGGCATCCAGCATGGTTCAGGTCCAGGATGGACCATCTGAACACTTGGATTCTACTCACTCCGGTTCCAGCTGGAATCAGTCCGTCCCGGTTTCAGCCAGTCCAGCAATAGCCCAGGCCCAGCCTGGTCAGTCTGTCCCGGCTCCTGCCGGTCCAGCAGTACTCCAGGCTCCACCTGGTCAGCCCGTCCCGGCTCCTGCCGGTCCAGCAATACTCCAGGCTCCACCTGGTCAGTCCTTCCCGGTTCCAGCTGGTCCAGCAATACTCCAGGCTCCACCTGGTCAGCCCATCCCGGTTCCAGCCGGTCCAGCAATACTCCAGGCTCCACCTGGTCAGCCTGTCCCGGCTCCTGCCGGTCCAGCAATACTCCAGGCTCCACCTGGTCAGTTCGTCCCGGTTCAAGCTGGTCCAGCAATACTCCAGGCTCCACCTGGTCAGCCCGTCCCAGTTCCAGCTGGTCCAGCAATACTCCAGGCTCCACCTGGTCAGCCCGTCCCGGCTCCTGCCGGTCCAGCAATATTCCAGGCTCCACCTGGTCAGTCCGTCCCGGTTCCAGCTGGTCCAGCAATACTCCAGGCCCAGCCTGGTCAGTCCGTCCCGGTTCCAGCCGGTCCAGCAATACTCCAGGCTCCGCCTGGTCAGTCCGTCCCGGTTCCAGCCGGTCCAGCAATACTCCAGGCCCTGCCTGGTCAGTCTGTCCCGGTTCCAGCCGGTCCAGTAATACTCCAGGCCCTGCCTGGTCAGTCCGTCCCGGTTCCAGCCGGTCCAGCAATACTCCAGGCCCAGCCTGGTCAGCCCGTCCCGGTTCCAGCCGGTCCAGCAATACTCCAGGCCCAGCCTGGTCAGTCCGTCCCGGTTCCATCCGGTCCAGCGATACTCCATGACCAGCCTGGTCAGTCTCCTTTGGCTCCAGCCAATTCAAGAATCCTCGGATCCAATCCAGTCCTACTCATCCAGCCAAAGATTTCTCCAGTTTCAGTCTGTTCAAGCTCATCTGGACTCAAACGGATTCTAAGCATTGGTCCAAGTAAAAAACTTTTGTCAGTTGGTCCCAGTAAAGGACTTCCACCATCGAGTTCTAAAATTAGACTTCAGTCTGTCTCTGATTCTGTTTCCTTGTCTTCCAGCACTGAGTCCACAGCATCCGCTGGGAATTCTAATACCTCTTCTCCTCGATGTCGGGATAATTCTGCTGTAGCATCTAAAGTCAAGAAAAATACCAAGGCTATTGACCTAATGTCTGAATGTGTACCTCAGTCTAACGTTGTTTCAGTGTCATCTGTTTCCTTGAGTCCAATTTCATCCTCCACTCAGTCTTCAGAACATTCAGCCAATGCTCCGTTTTCTGACCCATCGCTTTCTGAGCAAGATAATGCCTTGATGAACCAATACATTAGGAATTTCAGGAATGCCAAGAATTGGAAAACAGTACAAAGACAACAGCCTGTTGATTTAGGAGTTGGTTATGTTTCCATTGATTTCACTCCAAGTTCCTTGTGTTGTTTTGAACTTGTTAATGCAGCTTACAAAATGGATGTAGTTACTCCCAAAGAAGACTGGTATCTTCCAATAGACTTGGACTCAGACTCTGAATTTGATCCAGTTTATGATGCTACTTCTTTCAGGGGAGGTCCCATGTTTTCTAAGGAAGTTTTTTCTTTACAGGAGATTCTGCTCTCCCTGGTCAAAACCAAATGTTCCCGTAAGAAGAGGCATCAACGAAGGTCCTAAGTTCTTCTATATGAATTTCTCAAGTTCCTCTAAGACCAAAGATGGGTGTCCGGAGTCCACCCTTGAAGAGGGGGGTACTGTCACGATCCTGACTGTAGTTCTCGTATTTGGTGACTTACCCCTGCCCTCTGTCCTGGATCCTGTGCCTTTTTGCTCACTGAGATAAACAGCATGCCAATACCATGAGTTTCCTGAGTTCTCTGCCTGGAAGGTAATAGTTAACGAGTTCCACCTGTGGTGATCTTCTGTGTGAGTCTGAATTCAAACAAAGAGGAAGGGGGGTGCAAATCCCCACCCCCAAATTCCCTTCTGCACACTGAAAATTACCTGTAACCATCCCTGAGTCTATCTGGTAATAAAATTCAGAGAATTCGTCACAAATGTTTGCAAACACATGTTTAGCTGCTGGCCACTTCACGGCTTCTCTGATACAGCAGTCCTAACTACTTAATAGCAGTGCCCACATTGGGCCATGTAATTTGTCACAGTATGCCTCATAATAAAGGCCATTACTAAGTTTTAGTGGCTGGGGCCAAGCGCCAGAATGGTAAGCAATGTGGAGCTTGGTAAATCCGACAGCATAGCAGCCTCCATAGACACCTAAGAACTCTGCTTTGCGGTCGGAAATGGAGAGACTGCAAAATATACCTGCTGCAGTCCCTCCATCTTAAGTCCGGTGGATCTTTAGATTTTTGGGGGATTTTCCGCAATTTCAGTTTAATAAATATGCCCCAAATTGAGCAAAATTACTATTTTTATAGGCCATTCTTTGGCAAAGTGCAGGTGAATGATTTGCCCTTAATGTTTCCTTTTGTCACGATCCTGACTGTAGTTCTCGTATTTGGTGACTTACCCCTGCCATCTGTCCTGGATCCTGTGCCTTTTTGCTCACTGAGATAAACAGCATGCCAATACCATGAGTTTCCTGAGTTCTCTGCCTGGAAGGTAATAGTTAACGAGCTCCACCTGTGGTGATCTTCTGTGTGAGTCTGAATTCAGCAATCTGAAGTTTAGGCCTAAAAGGCCAGCATCCTGTGTTTGCAGAAGTTCAGGCTTCAGTGTTCTCTCGGCCTGCTAGGCCTCGCTCCACTTCACAGCCTAGTCTAGAGTACTCACATGACAGTGACTGTTTCACCTGACCCAGAGCTGTCCAATCCTGTGTCAGCCTGAGACTCTCTGAATCACCTGACACTGCTCACCAATCACCAAGGACCAGGAAGTATAAGTCTGAAGTCTGGAGTTGGAAACACTGCCAGTTCCTCGTGTCACACACAGCTCTGTGTGAGCTTTGAAGCTGAGCTCCCTAAAGGTAACCCTTGTACTTTAGTTCCTGTAAAAACTCTGTTTCTTTGTTACCCAGTTTGGATTACATTTGTGTTGCATTGATATCCAGTATTTCCACGAGTCTCAACTTAAAGGCACAGTACAGTATTCCACCATCTCCACTTAAAGGCACAGTTGCAGTGTTTCATCTTAAAGGCACAGTACAGTATTCCACAGTCTCAACTTAAAGACACAGTTGCAGTGTTTCATCTTAAAGGCACAGTCGCAGTATTCCACAGTCTCAACTGAAGACCACAGCTGCAGTATTCTACCGTCACAGCCGCAGGGTTCTTCAGCCTCGTACTAGAGTTATAGCCACAGTCATCGTTCTACTTTCAGTTGCGTTTCCAGTTATATCCGGTACCAGCACGCATTACAGTTGCATTCCAGTCTCGCCAGTAACCAGTCCATCTTACTATCTTGCCAGTAACCTTGAGTACACAAACACCTACTCCTGTGACATTATATCCAGTACAGTCTCACCTATACATTCATCATCCTGCTATCAAAGTCCCTGGTAATCCAGTGGTCAGGATACGGTTTCCTCTGCCGAGGCCCGGGTTCGATCCCCGGTCAGGGATTGCTCCTTCTTCTCACTGATTCCTACAGACCAGCCTAATATTCACATAGTCCTCCAGTTGCCCGCACAGACTTCACTAACACCGGGTTCACAAAACCACAGTCATGACACCTTTCAAGCATCAGAAAATGTCCATGGTACTATTGAATTGATTGGACATAAAATCATCATCTACAGTAATTCCTTCTATTCTCTTTTCACTTTAAGTCCAAAAGGCTTTTGATAGGGTGGGCTAGAACTTCCCTTTCCAGGTTGGCCACAGATGACTTAAATTAGTGTCTCAGCCAATTTGATTTAACCGTCTGTGCTGAGACATGGATATACTTAAAACCTGTACCGTTGGGATGCCTTAAGGACAATGGGGTATATTTACTAAGGTCCCGATTTTGACCGAGATGCCGTTTTTTCTTCAAAGTGTCATCTCGGTAATTTACTAAACTCAAATCACGGCAGTGATGAGGGCATTCGTATTTTTTGGGAAGTCCAAGAAAATAATTACGAATGAATACACCATCGGTCAAAACGTGGCTGTTTAACTATGAATCTCGGTAATTTACTAAGAAGTGCAAAGCAAAAAAAAAAAAAACACTGCCGTGAAAAATTACAACTCGTAAAAAAGTGCTAAAAAAAAACAGACCTGCTTTTTTTTCCCGTGATTGGATAGGCATGCACGGATCCATGAGATCCGTGCATGTATATCAGTGGGAAGGGGTGGGAAAGTGGTTATTTTCGGAAAAAAAAATGCGTGGGGTCCCCCCTCCTAAGCATAACCAGCCTCGGGCTCTTTGAGCCGACCCTGGTTGCAGAAATATGGGGGAAAAAATGACAGGGGTTCCCCCATATTTAAGCAACCAGCATCGGGCTCTGCGCCTGGTCCTGGTTCCAAAAATACGGGGGACAAAAAGAGTAGGGGTCCCCCGTATTTCTAAAACCAGCACCGGGCTCCACTAGCTGGACAGATAATGCCACAGCCGGGGGTCACTTTTATATAGTGCCCTGCGGCCGTGGCATCAAAAATCCTACTAGTCACCCCTGGCCAGGGTACCCTGGGGCAGTGGGGACCCCTTCAATCAAGGGGTCCCCCTCCCAGCCACCCAAGGGCCAGAGGTGAAGCCCGAGGCTGTCCCCCCCCATCCAATTGGCTGCGGATGGGGGGCTGATAGCCTTTTGTGAAAATGAAAAGATATTGTTTTTAGTAGCAGTACTACAAGGCCCAGCAAGCCTCCCCCGCATGCTGGTACTTGGAGAACCACAAGTACCAGCATGCGGCGGAAAAACGGGCCAATGGTGGGAACTTTCTGCTCAGCGGTGAGGTCACTTTCGGTCAACCGCAGGGCAGAAAGTTCCCACCATTGGTTACAACGGAGCGCATAGGCGCTACATTGTAACACTGCCGTGTGCTGCCTGTCAGTCAGTACAGGAGCACACAGCCGATCAGGAGGGTGCTACAACGTGGCGCTCCCTGATTGGCTGAAGAAACCCACTTAGACAGAAGTCAGAGTGGGTTTCTTGCAGTCGGGGAAAGGGGACCCATGTGCAAACATGGGTCCCCTTTCAGTGCGTGGCTCGGGTGTCCGTTTTTTTATTTTATTCAAGTACGTGGATTACAAATGGATGCTACGAGGAGCCTGGGACCCTGGAGCTGGTGAGTATAATTTATTCAACAGGTACCCCTTGGATTCTACTGGAGAAGAGGACCGACCTGCGTGAGGCCATAGGTAAGTATGTTTGTATGTTTGTGTGGATGTATGTAATAAATCTTTACTTTCAAGGTGTGTGTGTCTTGTCTTTTTTTGGGTATTTTTTTAGTAGTAGTACTACAGGTACCAGCGGGCCCGTTTTTTCCGCCGCATGCTGGTACTTGTGGTTCTCCAAGTACCAGCATGCGGGGGAGGCTTGCTGAACCTTGTAGTACTGCTACTAAAAACAATATCTTTTCATTTTCACAAAAGGCTATCAGCCCCCCATCCGCAGCCAATTGGATGGGGGGGACAGCCTTGGGCTTCACCCCTAGCCCTTGGGTGGCTGGGGGGGACGACCCCTTGATTGAAGGGGTCCCCACTCCCCCAGGGTACCCCGGCCAGGGGTGACTAGTTGGATTTTTGATGCCACGGCCGCAGGGCACTATATAAAAGTGACCCCCGGCTGTGGCATTATCTGTCCAGCTAGTGGAGCCCGGTGCTGGTTTTAGAAATACGGGGGACCCCTACTCTTTTTGTCCCCCGTATTTTTGGAACCAGGACCAGGCGCAGAGCCCGATGCTGGTTGCTTAAATATGGGGGAACCCCTGTCATTTTTCCCCCCATATTTCTGCAACCAGGGTCGGCACAAAGAGCCCGAGGCTGGTTATGCTTAGGAGGGGGAACCCCACGCATTTTTTTTCTCCGTTTTACAGTGTTTATTTAAAAAAAAAAAAATGAACCCCAGCACGGATCACACAGATCCGGCCGAGATTCATTTTGAAAAAGTCGGCAGTGTTTTGCTAATCACTGCCGTAAAAAAGGTAAAAAAAACACGAATGACATCGACATCGGAACAAATGAAAAATCCGAATACGACAGCTTAGTAAATTAGTCGTAATAAATTCAAAAAGTTGCAGTTTTACACTTTCGATGTCATTCGTGATTGAACTTTGACCTTTTTCCGAAAATTACGAATGTTAGTAAATATACCCCAATGATTGGGAACCTCTGTGCTAGTTAACGACATTTAAAACATTTGGTTTGTCTGAGCTTGGTTAGTGGAAGCAAGTGAGTATTGCAAGTGCATGTATCACAAGCAGTATGGTCTGGATACATATTATCCAGACACTATTTGTACCTATTTTTAAGTATAGTATAGTGTAAATTATACTGCTATTCCTTCCGGTGTCCTGTGTTTTATAACTTGAAGTCCATTAATCATCATATGACATTATGTACAGTGTATTTTACTACTTATCTTTTATCTAGATGTGTATAAATATAAGGAATTGGCCTCTGCTTGGTTATGTTGGAGAGGTTTAAGCAGCTCACAACTTGCCAGAGAATAATATTTTACAAGTGTAAATGAATAGGCAAATATAAAAATGCTCTGGTTTCCATGGAAATGAAAACAAATACAGGAACTATGAGTGCACACATGACTATGTGCCTTTATGAACCAGTTAATCTCCTGTGACTTAGTTTACAGCACACACGGTAAAGCAGTGGCATGTGATCCTCTGCTCTGTGTATTGCAGAGCCAGCTGTCAGGAATGTATTTCTTACATAGTATCTATTTTAGGGTGACTGAGCAACATACAAAATCACATGGAAATCTTACTCTATCTAAGGCCACTTTGTGCACTAATGGAATAGGTTTTCTTTCTACTCCAGTTCACCTGTTGCTGAGAGCATAATGCAGCTCTTCAAAAGTGCTCTTCAGTCTATGAACAGTCCCATAACAAGTCTACAGTGGGCTCTGTGCCACCACTGCCCCCTCTCCCTTAGCACATGCCATCATGAAGCTGTGCCCCAGGGTGTTGGCGTGTGTGATAACACACCATGACCAGATCAGCGAAGCATTGACATTTTGACACTCCGAGCAAGTGTACAGGCTGTAGGGTTCATGACCTTCGGACGCTGCTGCTGGCACTGCATCAGTGATACTGGCTACAGGGTTCTAGCCAGATGCAGGTGCTGAGGGTCTGCGATGGTGCCACATGCACACCCCTACTTACAGCCCATGAAGCATTACTTATTTGAATCATGTTTCAAAATCCCAATTGTACATTTATTGACTCAAGTACATCTTAAGAAAATTTTCAGCAAACTATGCTATTCATACTGTATTTCTTGCCTAAACATTATTATGGGCACAAATAAAGAGTCAATATGAAACGACACATGCTCTCAATCATTTTCTGGAATTAGTGTATAATCATACAGACCACAGCAAAGTGTAATCTGTGCTTCTTGCATGCAAAGTCACTGACTTGGATGATAAACTCATCTGCTAAGAAAGTATGCTAGCAAAGATTTATTATACTGCTTAGATCTAAAATTATTCAAATAGAGAACATTTCCAATATGACAGAATTGTCTCAGCCAATACATTATATTATTGCTCAACTTCTTAGACATTATTATGGCAATTCCCAGTAAACAATGTTAGGGATGTAGAATTGTTATAACTCAGCACTGATTGCTTATTTGTATTACTGGCAAGGAAAGGAATGGATATACAGTATACTCAGTAGTATTGAACTTGATCATACTTTGCAGTCCACAAAATGTGCTGAAGTTTCTTAGGAGAGAAACAAAAAAAAATATTTTTTCGAAAATACAATCTATACATATAATAAAACTGTAAGGGTTGTGTCTGTAAATAGCAATTTCTTTTGAGACATATACTTCTAGGGACTGTTTATAGAGAAATAAAAAATTGTTTGTCTTCATTCCGGCATCACGCAAAACTCCTGGAGGAATATGGATTGCGTTTTCACTATTGTATAGCTTAGTGACCTAGAAAGAAACTGAGGTATGTATGATCTCGATGTAACATTGCGGAGATGAGCAATAAAGGAATAACCAGACGCTTGACACTCGGCGCGTGCCGTGTGCAGGCACCTTAAGCCCAAAATGACTGTATGTATATAAATAAAATAGGATTTTAATACGTACCGGTAAATCCTTTTCTCTTAGTCCGTAGAGGATGCTGGGGTTCCAAAAGGACCATGGGGTATAGACGGGATCCACAGGAGACATGGGCACACTATAAGACTTTGAATGGGTGTGAACTGGTTCCTCCCTTTATGCCCCTCCTCCAGACTTCAGTTAGAAAACTGTGCCCAGAGAGACGGACATTTAGAGGAAAGAATTTAATGTTTGAACACGGTGAGTGTCATACCATCTCACACCTCAAACATGCCACAGAACGTGGCATTCAACAGAACACCAGCTGACGGCATGGAAAAACCATACAGCAAAATGCTGACCGAAAACGTAACACGACGTGTGTGCATCATGACCGATAATCATATATCGCATGTCATGGCACGAATAACTGCAGCAACAGACATGAGTGCAAGAAACCCCACATGAGTGCAACGACAACCAATAGCTGCAGATACAATACGCACTGGGACGGGCGCCCAGCATCCTCTACGGACTAAGAGAAAAGGATTTACCGGTAGGTATTAAAATCCTATTTTCTCCTACGTCCTAGAGGATGCTGGGGTTCCAAAAGGACCATGGGGTTTATACCAAAGCTCCAGACCGGGCGGGAGAGTGCGGATAACTCTGCAGCACCGATTGAGCAACCTGAGGTCCTCAGCAGCCAGGATATCAAACTTGTAGAAGTTAGGAATAATGTTTGAACCCGACCAAGTAGCCGCTCGGCAAAGTTGAACCACCGAGACTCCACGGGCATCCGCCCAAGAAGAGCCCACCTTACTGGTAGAGTGGGCCTTCACCGACTTCGGTAATGGCAATCCAGCCGTAGAATGAGCCTGCCGAATCGTATCACAGATCCAGTGTGCAATAGCCTGCTCAGAAGCAGGAGCCCCAATTATGTTGGGAGCATACAGGATAAACAGAACCTCTGTTTCCCCAATCTGAGCCGTCCTGGCGACTCAAAAATTCAAGCTCTGACTACCACAAGAGACTTCGAACCAGCCAAGGCTTAAGCAGTCCCAGGAACCACAATAGGTTGGTTCCTGTAAAAACGCAGAAAGCACTTTAGGCAGAAACTGTTGCCAATTTCTCAATTCCTCTCTATCCACAAGGAAGATCAAAGAGAGCTCTTGTGAGGCGAAGCCGCCAATTCTGACACCCGCCTTGCGGACGCCAATGCCAATAGCATGACCACTTTTCAAGAGAGAAATTTTGTACCTTACGTAAAGGTGTGACATAAGAAACTGTAACACCACATTAAGGTCCCATGGTGCCACCGGGCACAAATGGAGGTTGGAAGTGCAGCACTCCTTTCACGAAAGTCCGAACTTTTGGAAAGGTGGCCCACTCTACCTTTTTTTTTTGGAAATAGATAAGGCCTAAACCTGCACTTTAATGGAGCCTAGCCTTAGGCCTGCATCCACACTGCATGCAAAAATATGGAGAAAACGACCCAGCCGAAATTCCTCCGTAGGAGCCTTCTTGTATTCACACCAAGACACATATCTACTAGCTTGAAGCAATGTGGAAATGACTTTACTGGCAATACCCTTTCGGCCAGGATATGGCGTTCAACCGCCAAGCCGTCAAACGCAGCCCCGGTAAATCTTGGTACCCGCCCTGTCCTGCTGTAACAGGACCACTCTTAGAGGCCAGGGATCTTCTATGAGTAAGTCTTGAAGATCTGGATACCAAGCCCTCCTTGGCTAGACCGGAACAATGAGGATCGCCTGAATCTTTGTTTTTCTTATGGTTATCACCTTCGGAAAGAGTGAAAGTGGAGAGAACACATAGAGCGACTGAAACATCCAAGGTGTCACGAGGGGATCCACTGCTATAGCTTGAGTGTCCCTTGACCTTGACCAACATCCCCGAAGTATCCTATTGAGGCAAAAACGCCCTCACATATAATCGAGGAATTCCCCAAAGACTTGTCATTTCTGTGAACTTCTTGATGAAGACCCCAGTCTCCTGGATGAAGATCGTGCTGAGGAAGTCTATTTCTCCATTGTCTTCACCCGGAACGACGATCTCTAATGGAGCGTTTACCTGCCTTTCCGCTCATCGGAAACTTTTGTGGCTTCCACCATTTCTGCTCTGCTCCTCATTCCACCCTAGTGGCTTACTTACGCCACTGCTGTTTAGTCGTCCGACAGAATTAAGACGGGCAGAACACGAAGAAGATGTTCCGTTGTAAATAGTTCTTAATCCAAGAATGCTTATTGCAGGCAAGCTTTTCGGCTTGACCTTTCCCCTTGGGAATTCTTCCCTTGGAAAAACTGCTCTCCAGCCTTGGAGACTTGTATCCATGGATACCAGGATCTTATCCTGGATCCCGAACCATCGTCCCTGCAGGAGGTGAGAACTGTGAAGCCACCACAGGAGAGATATCCTGGTCCTGTAAAATAGGAATATTCACCGGTGCATGTGCAGGTAAGACCCGGACCATATGCTCACTCACTCTGGCATTTGACCTGCTCACCGAATGGCCTTGTAGGCCGTAACCATCTTCCGCATAAACGAAAGGTATCGACGGGTTTACACTGTTGCAAATCTGATCCAACTCTGGATCATCAGATCTCTTTCCACAGGAAAAAAACAACTCTTAACCGATCAGTATCCAAACTTATTCCCAACTCCGACCTCAGCATCGTTGGGATCAACAGTGATTCTTTGTGACGAAGAACCGTCAGAGAGAAACAACGAATTTTACCATTTGTTTCTTGACCTCGCCGTAGTCAGGAGAGCATCCCCGTACAGAAAAATAATGGCTCTTACTAAAGACGGAAACCATCCTACCACCATCAGTCTGGTGAACTGGCAATGACGATCCTGAATAGCAAAAATAGGTAAGATTAACGCGGATGACACCGCACTTAAAACTTCTTTCTCCTTTTACAGGCCGGAAATCCCTGCCCAGAGAGATTCCAACTTGTAGTTCTAACTTCTTAAGAAGAAATCTTCTTGGGATTGTTCTGACCGAGCTGTCTGGTCTCAGAAGCACGAAAAAGCCAGTTTACTCCCTCTTTTTTTTTTTTTTTTTTTAGGGACAGCAGGACAATGTCCTGATCCTGAACCAAACCTTGTATGGCGTCGCCTACTACCTCCCCGTCCATAGGAGAATCGGTAAGATCTATTTTAAAAATCAGCGAGGGGAATCATCTGGAAACTCAAGTATGTCCCCCTATGGACTGTATTCTTACCCACTGTGTCAAGTCCATTCCAGGACTGACTGAGGAGTATTAGACGAGTTCCCACCGGTGAGGGTTCCAGCAAGATAGACCCAGCGATCTGCGGTGGACGTGGTAGAAACAGAGGACGATATCTTGCTCTGCGAACTTGAAAAGGCCGCAGACCTCTTACCTTTTCACCTTCCTCTACCTGCAAAGAAGGGGAAAACAAAACGGTATCTAACCCGTCAAAATGACTGCATCCCACAAAAAATGCATCACCAACCGTTGTGAGGGAACATAGCTCAGGACGGTAGACATACCAGTGGTATCTGCCAAGATCCATTTAACCAAGCCCTCCCCAAACCAGATTATCCCTTCATAGGGAAGATGCTCCAGTATTTCTCGGAGTCAGTGCATACCTCTTGTAGTCGCACAGCAGCATGCTGCAATGTTCTAGATAAGACCCATGGAATATCCAATTTCTCCCCAGGGTAATTATATCGGATAACAAGGTAACCGACCATCTTTGAATACAAGTACACCCCCATGTGCATGTAACGCCAATATCATCTAACCATATAATTAAAAATATAACTTAGCTTCCTGTATACAATCCTTGTTGACAGGGCCCCGTGTAGACCAGGGGTAGACATTCACTTTATTCTATCCATGGCAGTAAAAGAATAAACACTCGGACTCCTCGTGAGGATTCGAGACCATCTTGTCACGGCTGACCTAGAGCTTCATCAACAGAGCGACCAGCACATGAGAAAAAATAACTTTACTTCAGCATTCATAATAAATTGTAATATAAGTGTACACATTTAAATACACATATATACACATATACCTATATATACATCTCATCAGCGGATCTAATCAGGAAACATTATGGCCGACATAGACCATAGAATTCATGTCGACGACAGGGAGTAGTGATTGGGCAAAATAACATTTTTGTGACCCCGAGGGATCTGAGTGAAACACATACCGAATTTCACTAGGACGCCCCCACAAATTACTATCACGTCTGTGCTCGAGCTACAGCCCACTGCAACATACCATACATATATACACCTACAGGTATAGGTTTCTCATATATTTTTACACCCAGTCATCATAGTTGGTGCCAACAGGGTCACCCACATATTACTGTGTTCCCCATACAGTGTGTACCTATGACAAGCATACCTCTACCGATCCGTTGACTCTGTCAAGTACCAACAGGCATCGGCGATGTCGACAGTGACCCCATATCGGTTTGTGACCGATCACTCCCTCATGTAGACACATGTGAACTATAGTGGGTATAATTGACAGGGAACTACACAGAAAAATGCACAACAATGATTATATGGCCATTTCTAAACAACTAGTGTTATATATATATATCTCATGTGACAAGAACACTGGAATAGTGTTTGAGGGCAGGTATGTTTGTCCCAGGTTCTTGTCTTACATGTATTAGAAAAATGAAAACTTCTAGGAAAATGTTTTGTTTTGTCAGAACCTTTTCAGTTTGTTGGAAAATCTGGATAAGGGCCCTGAAAGAGAGATGGGGCAAGTTCCAGACATTGGGCCCAGTTCGGGTCTTTGGCCTCACAGAAGGCTAATCAGGCTTTCAGCTGTGTAAGAGTGTTATAGAGCTGCTGGCCTAATTAGTGTGGGCAGACTGCCTGAGGAGACTGGAGGATCTCTGAAGAGAGAAACACGCTTCTTTATGCAAGTGAGCCATACAGTGTTTACTGGAGAACTCTGTGTTTTTGTTTAGTGATAGTTAGGAACGTCCTGTGTTTAGTTAGTGCCGGACAGGCAAGGTATTTTCTTTTGGTGTTTGTTTTATTTTCTGTTTAATAAAACTGTCTGTGGCCAGATGCACCACAAACTGGACTTGTGTGATTCCTCAGCTGCTGCGTGCTGCCACTTACCCCATGAAACGGCAACTTGTACCCTGACAGTGTTACACTCAATATACCAGTAAAAACTCTGTGCCCTCCCATCATTTGTACTGCATCACCTTTTTGGCAGGGACAGAGAGAAAAATGGCGCTGAACACTGCTGTGAAGGCTAAGCCCCGCCCTCTATTCGGCGCACTTCAGCCTCATTATAATAAAGTATAACATACAGGCAGGGGACCGTATATAGTGTCTAGGCACTATATACCGTCCCAAAACACTTATATATTGCTGTCCAGGGCGCCCCCCCTGGTGCCCTGCATCCAAGTGACCGCTGGCGTGTGCGGGATTTGGCGCGCAGCGCTACCGCTGCTGTTCGGCGGGGGTATCATACCCGGTGTCCGGGCCCCGAGAATGCCTGTGTAAAATACAGAACCTCAGTAACATGCTGCCCAGGGCGCTCCCCCCCAGCGCCCTGCACCCTGCAAGTGCCGTTGGTGATGTGTGTGGGAGCATGGAGCGCAGCGCTACCGCTACTGTTACCTCCATTACTGAAGTCTTCTGCCATCACTGAAGTCTTCTTTTCTTCCAATACTCACCCGGCTTCTTTCTTCTGGCTTCTGTGAGGGGGTTGACGGCGCGGCTCCGGGAACAAGCAGCTAGGCGAACCAAGTGATCGAACCCTCTGGAGCTAATGGTGTCCAGTAGCATAAGAAGCAGAGCCCTTGAACTAAGAAGAAGTAGGTCTGACTTCTCTCCCCTCAGTCCCACGATGCAGGGAGCCTGTAGCCAGCAGGTCTGCCTGAAAATAAAAAACCTAACATAAAGTCTTTTAGAGAAACTCTGTAGAGCTCCCCTAGTGTGTGTCCAGTCACCTCTGGGCACAAAGGCTAACTGAAGTCTGGAGGAGGGGCATAGAGGGAGGAGCCAGTTCACACCCATTCAAAGTCTTATAGTGTGCCCATGTCTCCTGCGGATCCCGTCTATACCCCATGGTCCTTTTGGAACCCCAGCATCCTCTAGGACGTAGGAGAAATATATATATATATATATATATATATATATAC
Organism: Pseudophryne corroboree; assembly: GCF_028390025.1. Lineage (NCBI taxonomy): Eukaryota > Metazoa > Chordata > Amphibia > Anura > Myobatrachidae > Pseudophryne > Pseudophryne corroboree. The sequence goes on from NC_086445.1 coordinate 571,115,095, forward strand.
ACACACACACACACACACACACACACACACACATACATGTATTGCACACCCAGTGCTCAGGTCTGCAGGCGTAGATCTCAGGACCAGCTGCTTCTCCCACGGGCAGCTTTAGGTGTCTTGCTCATGAGTTCGTAGACCCATGCATCTTTTTGTGTTAATTCATGAAGGAAAAACTGCAAATATTGTTTACAAAGAAACTTTGTGATCAATGTGCACAATATAAAATATATAGTACATCACAATATGAGATGCAACTACTGTGTTTGTAAAATTAGTTCCGCTGAGCAATAGCAGACATCCATGCATGTGAAGCATGGCAAACACTAGTATTAATTTAAATTGCCACATATAATCATACATACTCACAGGCGCCAGCCCACATCTATCCATCACACTCTAGGCCTGATTCTGTGCCATGCGCATTGGTGATGTTCACATAACTGAGCGAGTTTGTGCAACTGCGCATGTTCAAAAATCCCTAAACCTTCAGGGCATATGTTACGCAGAGTGAATGCACAATGGAGCTATTGAAATCAAGATGCACGGTATTAGAAATGTTGTGAAAACGTTTAGGGCATTCTTGGGAGGTGGCAGTAGTAATGAACACAAAAACTGTTTAATGGGCATGTTATGGGAGTTTAGGGGCGTGACAGTGGCTGCATACACAGAAATACATATGCATAGCCGCAGATATAGGAGGCCATAGTCAGACAGAGACACTGCACCTGCCATAGGGCTTATGCAAGTTTCAATGGTGTGACTGATGGTAGTCTCCAAGGATGCACCTATCGATATTAGTACATAGTTACATAGTCAGTGAGGTTGAAAAGAGGCAAAATGTCCATTGGGTTCCACCTGTATTCTGCATTAATCTGTTCATATTATAATGTGCATGCTGAAGTAATGGTTTAGTACCGATTTACAGCAATGATTCTTACCACTCCCAGATAATTTTAATATCAATATGCTAAATGCTATAGCCCTTGATATGTTTTCCTGTTAGAAATTTGTCCAATCCATTTTTAAATGCATTTACAGAGTCTACCATTACTACCTTCTCCGGCAGTGAGTTCCAAATCTTTATTCCCCTTACGGAGAAGAATCCTTTCCTACGTTGTGTACGGAATTTTCTCTCTTCTAGCCTCAGTGAGTGCCCACGCGTCCTATACAGAGTTCTTTTAATAAACAAATCCGCTGCTAGCTCCGTGTAATGACCCTTTACATATTTGAAGATATTAATAATGTCTCCTCTTTTCTAGTGAATACATATTTAATTTAGTTAGCCTCTCCTCATATTCCAGTGTCTCTAATCCTTTAATTTAGTAGCTCGTCTTTGAACTCTTTCTAGTTCCCCGATATCCTTTTTGTAATATGGGGCCCAGAACTGAATGCAATATTCCAGGTGTGGGCGTACCAATGATTTGTGCAACGGCAGGATTACATCCTCATCCTTGGACTTAATACCCCGTTTAATGCACGCAAGCACTTTACTTGCCTTCTGTGCTGCAGTTTGGCATTGTGTACTGTTACTAAGCCAATTGTCTATGAGCACCCCCAAATCTTTTTCCACCAAAGTTACCCCTAGACAGAGCCGAAACTAGGATTTTCATCATCCGGGGCAAGGCAATAGTTTGCGCAACTCCCCCCCCCCCCCCCCCCCCATTAAAAAACAGAAAAAAACAAAAACAAGAGGATAACAAACTCTGTCAGAGTAAAATATCAGATTACCAGGAAATTTGAAAAAACGGGATACTATTGAACAATATTCCCCTATGTGCCACAAATGCCCTACAGTATGCGTCACATGCCCTGCCAGTGTGTTCAACTACATGCTCCACTGTGTGTCCCCATACATTGCACTATATCATAACACTTCATCACTGCACTACATTCCCCTATCCACTGCACTACATCACTATACTACATCCCCTACACGCTGAACTACATCAGTAAACTACATGCCCCTATGCACTGCACTACATACCCTATATGCTACACTACATCACTACACTACATCCCCTTGTATGATTCACCACATCAGTGCACTACATGCCCCTATATACTGCAATACATTACTACACTACATACCCTATATGGTACACTACATCACTACACTACATCCCCCAATAAGCTACACCAAATCCCCCCATCTGGGAGGCAAAGCGGAGCTTGATACTGCTAACTGAGAGTACAGTGCGCTTCTATAGCTTGCACAGTGCACCGCACGCTAGTCGCAGCACTGCGTGGCAAAGAAGAGAGTTTAAGACAGTAGCCGGCATAGGAGAGATCCCAGGTACTGGAACTCACCCGCACATCATTGGAGCCAGCTGTGGGCAGACAGGTGGGTCAGAGACAATGCCAAAGGTGCGGTCTGCTGCCTCACTGCCGGTTAAAAAAAAAAACCCTGTTCCTCTGTAACTCCTTGGCGCCCCCTCAAATCCTGCACCCGGGCCCCCCCCCCCCCCCCCCCCCCAGTTATGGCCCTGCCCTAGATTTTCTCCATCTAGAGTGTAGGATGCAAGTGTGTTTTTTGTCCCAAAATGCATAACTTTGCATTTGTCTATGTTGAACTTCATTTTCCATTTAGACGCCCAGAATTCAGTTTAACTATGTCATTCTGTAGAGACTCCACATCGGTTTCTGAGTTAATTACCTTACACAGTTTAGTGTCGTCTGCAAAGATTGACACTGTGCTCTCCAGGCCTATTCCTAGATCATTGATAAATATAATGAACAGCAGTGGGCCAAGAACGGACACTTGTGGTATTCCGCTGACTACTGGTGCCCAGCTGGAGAACATCCCATTTACCACTACTCGTTGTTCCCTGTTATCCAACCAATTACCTATCCAAGTACAAATAATATTTCCTAGGCCAAGTTCCCTTAATTTATGCACCAGTCTCCTATGTGGCACTGTATCAAAGGCTTTTGCTAAATCTAAGTAAACCACGTCCACTGCTTTTCCATGGTCAAGATTCTTGCTCACTTCCTCGTAGAAGCTAATTAAGTTGGTTTGACATGATTTGTGCCTTACAAACCCATGCTGACTTTTAGTAATAAACTTAGTTGCATGTAGGTGCTCCTCTATGCTATCCCTCAAAATGCTTTCTAATATTTTACCCACTATAGAGGTTAAACTAACTGGTCTATAGCTTCCAGGATTATTTTTAGTTCTCTTTTTAAATAAAGGCACTACCTCAGCTATGCGCCAATCCTTTGGTACCTGTTAGGGTCTCCTGCCCTGTGCTGCCACGTCGTCATGGCAACCGGGAGACAAGTGCTAGCGGAGTAACCTGAGCGCAGCTGATACTCCGGTTCGGGTCTTTTGCTGTGCAGTGGTTACAGGCTCTGTGCACTGCAGGGGATCCGGTGCTGGTTTTTGTGCTCACAGTCTGTGAGGTCTGAGTGGGGCGTGGACAGCACCTGCTTTATAAGGCCTCTTCTCAGGTTAAGCAGATGCTGCTGAATCTTTGTTGGTTAGTCAGTTCCTGAAAGTTAGCCAGTACTGTGTAGCTTTGTATTTGTTGTTGCTTACTGCAAATAGGCCTGGGGATTTGGTACTACACTCTGCCAATCCAGACCTAGCAGTAAGACTGGAGTCAGTCGTTTAGCTTGCTGGGGTTATTTTACTACTCTGTGAACTTAGCAAGTTTGCGGCTGTATTCTAAGACTTGCCTGCCTAAATCCTGTCTCACTGTGCAAGGTGTCAGGTGTCAGTTTAGTGGCAGTAAGCTGAACCTGTGCACTGCAAGTGAGAATTAGGATTGTGGAGACTCTCCTTGTGTCTATCATTCCATCTCTGACCAAGGAGTTTACTGCCACACCCGTTGGTAACCCTTTAGGGTTTTGCTGTTGCCCTTAGCAACAGCATTTCGGGTTCTCTACGTATTAAAACACAACATCTTGCTTTTCCCATCTGAGCATTACTAATACTAGGGAGACACCCAGTTCCTTAGCCTCTGGGCTTCTCTGTTCACTTTGTGTTTATTTTGTTACCCTATCACCTTCTGTGTACGTAATGTCATATTCCCCAGTCTGTCTGTGAGTTCATTTGTTTTGCATACCTATCCGTTCAGACACCAGTACATTCCTGCAGGCACTGGTGTGCATAACAGTTCAAACACCAGTACATTCCTGCAGGCACTAGAGTGCATAACAGTTCTGACACCAGTACATTCCTGCAGGCACTGGTGTGCATAACAGTACCATGCCTGATCTAATCGAACTATTGAAAATCAGGTATAGGGGTTTTGCTAGCTGTGTCCTAAGCTCCTTAATAACCCTCGGATGAAAACCGTCTGGGCCTGGTGATTTATTAATCTTTATTTTGCTTAGTCTCTCCAGGACTACTTCCTCACTTAAACAGGTATCTAGCCAAGAGTCATTACCTTCGCTGTCGTTAAGCACTACTGTCACCTGTGCATCCTCCCTAGTGAATACTGATGAAAAAAAATTGTTAAATATTTCCGCTTTTAATTTGTCATTGTTTGTCAATGATCCCAATTCATCCTCTAATGGGCCCACATTCTCCTTCTTCAACCTTTTGCTGTTTATATATTTATAAAACTTTTTAGGATTGGTTTACTCTCTATAGCGATTTGTTTTTCGTTTGCAATTTTAGCTGCTCTTATTATTTTTTTGTAACTTTTATTGCATTCCTTGTAAAACCGGAATGACTCCTCCCCGATTTAAATGTTTTAAAAGCACGCCTCTTATTAGCCATTGCTTCTTTGACCTCCTTATTAATCCACATTGGTTTGTGCTTAATACTCCTGCGTTTACTGCTCATTGGAATGAATTTGTGAATATTGCTTTCAAGCAACCCTTTTAAAGCATCCCACACTACCGAAGTGTCCTTGCCATGAAACAACTCTTCCCAGGTAATGCCGTTTAGTGTCCGTCTCAGCATATTGAAGTTAGCTTTTCTAAAGTTGAATGTTTTAGTTGCTCCCTTATAGCTATTTTTCTTGAAACTAATGTCAAAAGTGATCATATAGTGATCGCTGTTTCCCAAGGTCTCCCCAACTTTAATGTTTGATATAATGTCCACGTTATTGGTAATAACTAGGTCCAGGATAGTTTTACCTCTAGTTGGGTCCTCGACTAATTGAGTCAGGAATTGATCCTTCAATGTATTTAAAAACCTGCTGCTCCTAGTTTTTAAACACGAATCGTTCCTCCAATTTATATCAGGATAGTTAAAGTCTCCTAACACTAGGATGTCCCCCATTCCTGCTGCTTTTTCTATTTGCTGTAAGAGTTGTTCCTCCTCATGTATGCTGATATCCGGTTGCTTGTAACACGTGCCAATGACTAGTTTCTTTGCTTCAACGCCCTCACTTGTGATATCAACCCATAGCAACTCCACGTTATCTCCAATACCCTTGCAGATAGTATCTATTATACATGGTTTAAGAGATGGTTTAACGAAGAGACATATCCCTCCTCCCCTATTGGTAGCCCTATCCCTCCTAAAAAGAGAATAACCCTCCAAAAACGCACCCAGTCTTCCCACCATGTTTCCGTAATACCTATAATATCGTATTGGAATTTTGATACAAGACATTCCAATTCTCCCATTTTACCCGATAGGCTTCTTGCATTTGCAAGCATACATTTTAGCTTTTTCCCTTGACGGTTTGTTTTAATGGTATCTTATCTGTATTTACAAGTGTCTTTCTAGAATTACTCTTACCTATTGTTAATCTCCTCCCCCCATTACCACCCCCATCATATTTAATACCTCCTTCCTCACTACTAGCACTATTTGACGTAATAAGTATTTCTATGTCCTGCCCCCTGATGTTAGTATCTTCCCTTATGCTTTGGACATCCTTTTCTATATTCTGTATTGTTGTGGAATACTCATCCGTAGGTAATAATTTTGGAATATCTCGGACAATACCCGTGTCCATAAATCCGGTGTCAATACCCATGCAGATGCCCTTGCCTGCTGATCTTTCCCTCCCCCCTTCTCCTCCCCCAAATTGTTCCTTACCCCGATCTTTACTGTTCTCCCTGTTTGTCCCGTAGATTCTAGCTAAACCCTCCCCCCAGGCTCCTAGTTTAAAAGCTCCTCCAACCTTCTAACCATCCTACCCCCCAGCACCGCAGCCCCCTCCTCATTCAGGTGCAATCCATCACGACAAAAAAGATGGCGCCTGACTGAGAAGTCCGCCCAGTGTTCCAGTAACACAAACCCCTCCTTCCTACACCAGTCTCTAAGCCATACATTTACCTCCCTGATCTTCCTCTGCCTCCCTGGGCTAGCGCATGGCACTGGTAATATTGCTGAGAATATTACCTTAGATGTCCTTGCCTAATTCCCTATAGTCTTTCTTAAGGATATCCCACCTATCACTTTGTCGCTGGTGCCAACATGCACCAAGAACGCCGGGTCTTTACCAGTCCCTCCCAACAATCTATCTACCCGGTCCGCGATGTGCCGTACCCGAAAACCCGGGAGACAACAGACTGTACAGAGGTCCCGGTCCCGGTAACATGTATGGGCACTGAAAGTGGGCACCTCAGTCCTTGCACATTCCAATGCACAGATGTACATAAAAGAAGGCTTTTGTAGCGGCATTTGCATAAAGTCACAATGTGACCGCCAATAGATGCTGCAGCTTGTGCTTCTGCATCCACCTCTAAATCAGGCCCTCTGTGTCCTTTGTCTTTCCTATTGTTTTCGTATATAGGGCCCCATAAACTTATACGACATGACGGTCCGTCATATCATATAAGATTTCCTCCAACCTCCCGGCAGCCTTCCTGTTGGCAGGATAGTATTAGATATAACGTATGCAGTTTTTTTTGCATACGATGTATCTTTTACTTTCCCATCCATTTACTGCGGGATCCGACATACTGTATAACGAGTGCAGCACTCGTGATATGTCAGATCTAAGGGGATCCGATCGGATCGGGGGAAAAGCACATTGAAAATGGCCGATTTCACCCAATATATCGGGCCGAATGCCAGAATTCACTCAATATATCGGGCCGAATGCCCGAATTGGGCTGAAATCGGGCATTATCGGTCTAGTGTATGTGGCCCTTATGCCATCTATGTCTTTCTTTCTGCATGTCTCTGCATGTCTTGTATGTTTGTGTGTGTCATAACTTCCTACTTTATACTGGCGTCACTTTCCCTGCACCTCCTGCACAAACCTCCTCCACTGGCATCTCCTGGGGGAAGAGGGGTGCAGATGCCAGGCACTGCAAAATGAGTCATCAAGGTCACGAACCTTGCACTTTACATGGAAAGTAGACCAGATTGGGGAGTCTGTTCTGTTCTTCATGGAGTGTAGGAGAATTCCACGAAATTCCAGAGCCTCCCAATATATTCCTGGACAGTAGGTTAGTATGGCGTGTCCACATTTTCTTTTTCGTGTGTGTGTGTGTATTTGTGTATAAAATAGGCAAGTATGCTGTGTATGGTACTTAATCCTGTGTATGTCTCACTCTCTGCTTTCTCACTCTTTCTGCTATGTGCCTGTATGCATTTTGGTGTCTCTCTCTCTCTCTGACCTCTTTGTCTCTTTCTCTTTACTTTTTTAGTTTATCTTTTTCTCTCTCTCTAATTGTTTGGTCTGTCTCACAGTCTTTTCCCTCCAGATTTCTCTCTCTGCTCTCCTGAGGGCAGATGCACCAACATGGATTTGCAGTAAATCTACAGTTTTCAGAGTATTTCCACATCAGTTAAGGCTTCCTATATATATATATATATATATATATATATATATATATATATATATGATCAAAGGACCATAGCAAGTAAAAGATATCTGCGGCAATCACTATATTTTCCTTCCACAGAGCAGTCCCCATACGTTTCTCTGGGGACTGTGATCTGTCTGAATGTATGAAGCTCATAAATAGCTGAGTGTCCATAGCTAATGCAGAAACTGAGAAAATTAGAATATCGTGCACAAGTTAATTTATTTCAGTAATTCAACTTAAACTGTGAAACTAATATACAGTTGTTGAGTATCCCTTATCCAAAATTCAAAATCCCACATTTTTGGGTTCCCTACTGAGAAAATGACATATATATTAAATATTATGTGTAGATATAGATATATTATAAAGATATATAATATAATATACACTGCTCAAAAAAATTAAGGGAACACTTAAACAACACAATGTAACTCCAAGTCAATCACACTTCTGTAAAATCAAACTGTCCACTTAGGAAGCAACACTGATTGACAAACAATTTTACATGCTGTTGTACAAAAGGAATAGACAACAGGTGGAAATTATAGGCAATTAGCAAGACACCCCCAATAAAGGAGTTGTTCTGCAGGTGGTGACCACAGACCACTTCTCAGCTCCTATGCTTTCTGGCTGATGTTTTGGTCACTTTTGAAAGCTGGCAGTGCTTTCACTCTAATGGTAGCATGAGACGGAGTCTACAACCCACACAAGTGGCTCAGGTAGTGCAGCTCATCCAGGATGGCACATCAGTGCGAGCTGTGGCAAGAAGGTTTGCTGTGTCTGTCAGTGCAGTGTCCAGAGCATGAAGGCGCTACTAGGAGACAGGCCAGTACATCAGGAGACGTGGAGGAGACCGTAGGAGGGCAACAACCCAGCGGCAGGACCGCTACCTCCGCCTTTGTGCAAGGAGGAACAGGAGTAGCACTGCCAGAGCCCTGCAAAATGACCTCCAGCAAGCCACAAATGTGCATGTGTCTACTCAAATGATCAGAAACATGACGTCCACAGGTGGGGGTTGTGCTTACAGTCCAACACCGTGCAGGACATTTGGCATTTGCCAGAGAACACCAAGATTGGCAAATTCGCCACTGGCGCCCTGTGCTCTTCACAGATGAAAGCAGGTTCTCACTGAGCACATGTGACAGACGTGACAGAGTCTGGAGACGTCAAGGAGAACGTTCTGCTGCCTGCAACATCCTCCAGCATGACCGATTTGGAAGTGGGTCAGTAATGGTGTGGGGTGGCATTTCTTTGGGGGGCCGCACAGCCCTCCATGTGCTCGCCAGAGGTAGCCTGACTGCCATTAGGTACCGAGATGAGATCCTCAGACCCCTTGTGAGACCATATGCTGGTGCGGTTGGCCCTGGGTTCCTCCTTATGCAAGACAATGCTAGACCTCATGTGGCTGGAGTGTGCCAGCAGTTCCTGCAAGACAAAGGCATTGATGCTATGGACTGGCCCGCCCGTTCCCCAGACCTGAATCCAATTGAGCACATCTGGGACATCATGTCTCGCTCCATCCACCAAAGCCACGCTGCACCACAGACTGTCCAGGAGTTGGCGGATGCTTTAGTCCAGGTCTGGGAGGAGATCCCTCAGGAGACCATCCGCCACCTCATCAGGAGCATGCCCAGGCGTTGTAGGGAGGTCATACAGTCACAAGGAGGCCACACACACTACTGATCCTCATTTTGACTTGTTTTAAGGACATTACATCAAAGTTGGATCAACCTGTAGTGTGTTTTTCCACTTTAATTTTGAGTGTGACTCCAAATCCAGACCTCCATGGGTTAATAAATTTGATTTCCATTGATAATTTTTGTGTGATTTTGTTGTCAGCACATTCAACTATGTAAAGAACAAAGTATTTAATAAGAATATTTCATTAATTCAGATCTAGGATGTGTTATTTTAGTGTTCCCTTTATTTTTTTGAGCAGTGTATATATATATGTGTCATTATCTCAGTAGGGGAACCAAAAATGTGTGATTTTGAATTTTGGATAAGGGATACTCAACCTGCATTACATAGACTCATTACATGCAAAGTGAGATATGTTATAATTTTGATGATTGTGGCTTACAACGTAAGAAAGCCCCAAATCCAAAATCTCAGAAAATTAGAATATTACATAAAATCAATAAAAAAAGGATTTTAAATACAGAAATGTCTGCCCGCTGAAAAGTATAATCATGCATATGTACTCAGTACTTGGTTTGGGCCCCTTTTGCATGAATTACTGCCTCAATGCGGCGTGGCATGGATTCTATCAGCCTGTGGCACTGCTGAGGTGTTATGGAAGACCAGGATGCTTCAATAGTGGCCTCCAGCTCTTCTGCATTGTTCAGTCTCATGTCTCTCATCTTTCTCTTGGCAATGCCCCATAGATTCTCTAATCACACAGAAGGTTAATCAGCATAGATGAACCTCGTTAGCAAGACTTGTTCCCAGGCAGAGAACTCACTCGGGTACTTCATGGTACTGGAGAGCTGTATTTCCAGTGAGAAAACATGCAGGATATAGGACAAATGGCAGAGGTAAGTCACCAAATGTTATGATTTTAATCAGGATTGTGACAATCCTCCTGGTACAGTATATTGCCGTCTCCCTCTGCCAACTTAGGGTTTCCTTCTTTCCACCTTGTGCCCCTCTCTACCCTTAAATATCTGTACTGCAAAACTGTTACTATAACAACTATACAGCACAGCTATAACTATTGTCTTGCTGGGTCCAGGCACTTGGGAGACATGGGAGAGTTATAACCCTTTTTTCTCTCTCAAGAACCCAATCATCAGTGGTAGAATGATGCTGAAACTGGAAATAACACTAGATAATAACTGCAGCAGCCAGTGATTTCACTATGCCTCCAGGCAGGGGCGGATTGGTAACAAAATGCGGCCCTGGAAAAATTTGTACTAGTGGCCCCACATGGCCAGCACCAGAGGTGTAAGATCTAGCCATGGGCCATGGCATCAGGACCCCTCCCCCCCCCCCCACACACACACACACACACACCCAAGACTTTCCAGATAGTGGGCATGTCCAGCATCAAGGGGGAAGTTAAAAAGAAATAAAATTCAATATTATGAGCACATTATATGATACACCTTCAGAATTTAGGAAACTATATCATTCTTTAGAAAGATATATTTTCTTGCTTAATACATTAACCGTATCTCAATCACTATTCACTCAATCTTATATGTCAGCCAAGCAGGCAGACAGAGCATACACTAGATCATCTGCAATCACAGGCTAAGTGGCAAAGTAATTTTCATATATGCAAATTATTTTGCATCTTATTCATTATGTCTATAAAAAGGACCACATGTCCTCAAACAAAACAGGCCCCATGGGTGTGTCGGCCCACCGAGAATCTTCCCTGTAGACCCTATGGCCAATCCGCCTCTGCCTCCAGGGTTAGGTGCTCTACGGACATACAAGGTTAGAATGAAGATACAAGTAGCTCTGCATAGTTACTATTGCATCACATTGGCATAGTATAATTACTTAAAATTGCATAGTGTTATAAGCAGATATTTCAAGACATTGTTCAGGTGAGAGGAAGATAAAGCAACAAGAACATTTTTGTTACAGAGAAAATCTTACCAGCTGCTTCTAACATTGCAGCAATACACAATGTTGCAGAAGATACAACACTCCTATCTGCTATTCAGGGCTTGTACTTTATGAGGAGAGGAATAAGAGGACAGGTCAACACTCAACTTACTTCTTTGTATTCCTTCCAATTCCGGTTAAAGTTCACAGATCCGTCCTTGCGATGCTGAATGACAGTCCATCCTCCACCACTAGTGTCCATCTCACAAAACGCCTGCATAACACCATTACAAGATATTAAAACAATTAAATGGGTTCAACCTTTTATTGATGGTTCTGTAATAAGCATTATTATTTTTATTATTTTCCTTTTTTCAGGTAAATTTTTATTAAACTTATAGAAACCATATAAGAAATAAAATGGTAGGGCAAGTTGTATGGGTATAGGGCAAGAATACCAGAATGTGTAAACAAATACAGTAGGTATATAGAATGGGTGTACACAAACCTAAGTTGACCCCTCCCCTTTCTGTGGTTAATGGAATAAAACCTTAATAAAAATTATTCATGCAAAAGAAAAAAAAAACCTCAGTTGAAAAGAGCATATAAAAAAATCTATCTATCTTTCTATATGTATTGATACCATATGTTACTTTTTTGTACACTACATACTTTTGCTCTGCATTTACTCTAATGCTGTTTTAATTATGTATGGTTTCTTACCACATTTTATAATCCTCAAGAAAATGTGCACCCCCACATGTAAGAAAAACACACACATTGGCCCCCGTGCGGAGCTAACTGCAGGAGACCTGGTGCCGCGGCCACACTGAGCCCACTAAGGGGGGGTGCCCTTATGTGGCAGCTTAGACGGACCTTTTAAAAGGATCTTAGTCTGAATAAAAATAACCAGCCGACGGTGGGCAGGCCCCTTAGGTCTCTCTGGGCCCCAGATGGCTGCCTTACTGCCTTATGAGAAATCCAGCTCTGCCCTCATCACTGTCATCATCCCCTCATCACTGCAACCTGCTTCAGTAACGTGTCAGCGACTCACTGATTGTCACTGAAAAGCAACAGGTGCTTTTCTTGCGCATGTGCAAATCATATGAATTTGTTTTTCTATTGAATTCTTTTTATGGTTAGTTACCATCGCATCGAAAGATTTGATGGTGGAAGCCTAGCCATCATTTGATGATGGGCTTCCAAAGTCCATCCCTAATTGTCTGTGCATGGGTGGAGAGGAAGTGTGGTAACGGGACCTATGACACCACATCTCTGCATCTGAAGGGCCACGCAAGGCCCAGGCCATGTCTGAGCCCTAGCTGAGCTACAAGAATATGGCATAGTGGGCATGAACGTGGCCCTGGCGCCGGTGCTCGCACTGAGCTCACTATGAAGTTGCACCCTTCCGTGGCCGCTCAGATGGATCAAAACAAAGCCGGCAGTGGGCAGGGCCCCAGTCGGCCGCCTGTACTGCCTTATTGGAAATCCTTCCATGAGGCATGGCGACATCCTGTACCTCCCAAAAATTATGAAAATAAAGGTATGCGCAGCACTGCCAGAGCATATCTGGGGAAGGGGGGCTCAATGCGATCGCTTCACCCCCTCCCTTCCCCTTTCCCCCCGCGCATATCATGCAGTCACTAGAGATTGCACAGTTCAATACACAGCAACATGTGCTGGACTGGGCAGAGAGTCTGCAACTAAAAAATAAGTTGGGAATAGAGCATATAGCAACATGTCACAAGATGGAAAGGCTGACAATGTACTGTAAACATTTCATGCAAAGAAAGATCTAGAAAGTCAAGGAAAGTCCCAGAGAGGTTGTGCCTGCCCAATTGTAGTCTCAGTCTCAAAGATATGCACATACTGATTAATAGACAGTGATTTTAGTAAGGCATGCAGGTGGTTCCTATTTTGTGATCCTAAAATTCCATACACATATGGAATGTATGGTTGTGGATGGCTCAGCAATTATCATTCTTCTTGTATTATTAAAGCTAAGTACTGCTCACTTTTCTCGTGTCAAAGTAAATGTCCTATCATTCATTGACCTAAGTAGTTCATAGGCATAGCATTACGTTTATTTATCAAACACGACTTGAAGTCACGTTCCACTAGCTGGTAGGTATAGTGGAAGGGGGCCTCCTCTGATGGCATGGTAGTACACAATAAAATGCAGATACTACAGATTTAACCCCTCTGCTCTGGCTGACATGCTCATTGTTTCACCCACAGCAAGTGTTCATAACTGAAGTAACATAAAGATGGCACAGCATAGTGTAGCTATGGTGTATTTATCTTCAGCCAGCTGCGATCATGGAATTAAACCTCCAGTGGTAACACATGTTCCTTGAGTGGCCATATGGAATGCATTGAATTCCCTATTTTAGAGACTCATTTGACAATCATGAGTGCAGAGAAATGTGTGTGTGTGTGTGTGTGTGTGTGTGTGTGTGTGTGTGTGTGTGTGTGTGTGTGTGTAAAGATTTATTGTTTTCATCTTTCTATCTGGTGTATTAGAAAAATCTATCAATCACTGTAATCAGAACCTTAAAGCTTCGTAAATCATCAGTAGAAAACAAATACTTAATTGCAAAATATGTCTACTGTCTCTCCATCATTCCACTTTTAATCAAAACAATTTGGTTTTCTGAAGCTATCTACTGTATTGTATGTCCCTATGGTTTACCGTAATGTACTCCGTATAGTAACCAACAATCATGTATGATAAATTGCTAGCTCAGGTAACATACATGCAGGACATCAGAATATATGGCTCGGTAAATGTGTAAAGTCTATTAAAGCTAGTGTTATTTACATACTGTGCTATAGAGCTTTTTATGCCGTGGGTCATATTGTTGTATAGTATTTATCTGTAAAGTGCACACCTATCGCAGCTGCGTGTGTGTCACAAATATGATTATCAGAACCAAATTCACCTACCTACCAAGTACATGAATATATTCTATCATGGCTTATTTCAATATGCCAAACATATATATCAATGGCGGTGATACAGTTTACTACCACTCACTTTTACGGAGTCTGTAGCATTAGAGAAGCGCAAAGTGTACACTCCACTTGATGTGACTCCAGCTTTATAAGCATCTGCACAATCCTGGAAACTCATCTGTTCCTCCTTTGGAATGACAGGGATATCTGGGAAAGCAAATGATACATCTTTTAAAATAATGACAGAGAGTCCTAACAAGAGACTCAGAGGAGAAAATAATAGAATAGCAGAAAAATATATTTTCTTTATACTCCACATTTACAGTAACTCAAAGGAGAGAATCCCACTAGGACCATGTAGATCCAAACAGCCGCCACATGGACACAGTTTTATTTTATGTTTCATGAAATTGTACTTATTTGGCAGTAACATGTTTGCTTTATTGATGTTCCAACAAAGAAACCAGGAGGAAAACTTCATGCCTCTTCCTATGGGTCTCACTAGCTAAGATTGGCAGCTTTACACGATTTATAGCTACCGGGAGGCCACTAACATTACATTACAGACCACTCTACGGAGTTAAGCAGACACACACAGATAACATATTAAGCGGGATGCATCATAGCTAACAATGCAGCCAAACCTCAGAAAATGCTGTTTTCGGAGGTTTGAGCACTTTGCTCACATGCACCAAGGCCCTCATTCCGAGTTGTTCGCTCGCAAGCTGCTTTTAGCAGCTTTGCACACGCTAAGCCGCCGCCTACTGGGAGTGAATCTTAGCTTATCAAAATTGCGAACGAAAGATTAGCAAAATTGCGAATAGACACTTCTTAGCAGTTTCTGAGTAGCTCCACACTTACTCGGCATCTGCGATCAGTTCAGTCAGTTTCGTTCCTGGTTTGACGTCACAAACACACCCAGCGTTCGCCCAGACACTCCTCCCTATCTCCAGCCACTCCCACGTTTTTCCCAGAAACGGTAGCGTTTTTTCGCACACACCCATAAAACGGCCAGTTTCCGCCCAGAAACACCCACTTCCTGTCAATCACATTACGATCTCCAGAACGAAGAAAAAACCTCGTAATGCCGTGAGTAAAATACCTAACTGCATAGCAAATTTACTTGGCGCAGTCGCACTGCGGACATTGCGCATGAGCGACTAATCGCTCCGTTGCGACAAAAAAATAACGAGCGAACAACTCGGAATGACCCCCCAAGCTCTAGAATGTGATACATTCCAGAGCTTGCACCCAGTAGGCAATGCTATCTTTATATAATGTTGCCTAATAGAAACCTATGGGTTTATTATAGTAGACTTCCCTGAAAGTCTACTATACGCCACGCCAGCATACGCATAAGGACTCCTGGGTCATAAACACAGGAGTCCATCTATCAAAAAAGACAGCTCTTATCAGAAGAGCTGTCGTCACTTGTGATTTTTTTCAAGCATGCTGCACTAATAAACGCTGCTATGCTTGCAATGTGTGGCGGGATACATCTCATGCAAAATGCAACGCTTCATGCGTTCTGTTCCATAAGAAAAAAACATATTACTATACACTGAATTATGGCATACAGTCCTACGTTATTTGATATACATAAAAGTGCTACATTGCAGTGACGTGCGGTGAGGTGAGGCGTATACGCCAGAGTTTTGACCATGTAAAGTATATGAAAATGACAAAAAAATATATTAGCAATATCTTCTTTGTATTATTCTAATCCTTTTTATAGTTAAAACTCTGGAGTAAAAAGTCTATGACAGGTGAGGCACTGCCTCCCCTGCCTATCTTTTTCCCACATCTCTGATTCAAATTCACCAAATTCCAGGAGTACAGTATATACTGCTGCACCGGTGTGTAATGCTCACATGAACCCTTGGGCTCATATACTGTGTGTAAATCTGGCTCTTGTACTATCCAGTGCCTCCTGAGCCATTTACCTCACCGCATGTCCCTACTACCTTGCACAATCCACGCTGTAATGGCATCTGGTAATATATGTATTCGGAATGAAACATATTATTGATACAGTATGTTGTTCGTCTACACTTGTACTAACGATTGTATTGTGAAACCAGGTTGGCGAGTTGGCCCACAGTCTCCATGAGGAACGCCTGCTGTCTCTGTAACGTGCTGCTGTTTAGGATTGCCGTGTTGAGCTGCTGCTCTAGTTCTGTTATGAGCGCACTCTGCTTGGAGAGTAGCTCATCTACATGCAGCTTCTCAGCTCTCATCACTTCTGTTTCTTCCTGGTGTTTTTCCTCCATCTCCAGAACTTTGCTCTCCAAAAAACTGAAAACAGATGGGGCATAGATTATATAGAGATTCCTGCCACATCAACTGAGCTATACGCTTCTGTGCAAAGTAACATTATAATCACCAAGTATGGATATTACTATTATTATTATTATTATTATTATTATTATTATTAGATTTTCTTTATTTCATGTAGTAGTTTGTAAATCAACAGTCACAGTTTTTAACATACAGTCTATATACTGTACACTAGGCCGGCGCTAGGACACAAATGTCTTGTCCAATACTTAGGACATTATAAGGTTCAGATAAATGATTTTATAATTATTTAATGTTTTCTATTTCTGTTTTAATAAATTATTGTTACCTGCCACACCATGTTCCTGTTTCTTTTAATATCATAATAACATCCGATATATTTAAAATCATAACTATATATATTTATTTATATCCAAATAACATCCTATATGGGCCCATTGATTAATTATCAGGTTTATAACCCTATAATTATAATTACTTATTACAGCTATTTGCGGCAATGAGAAATGACGTACCACTCATACAGATGTGTCCTCATACA
The DNA here is from genome assembly GCF_028390025.1 of Pseudophryne corroboree. NCBI lineage: Eukaryota > Metazoa > Chordata > Amphibia > Anura > Myobatrachidae > Pseudophryne > Pseudophryne corroboree. The sequence goes on from NC_086445.1 coordinate 571,132,169, forward strand.
TCCAGCCTCAATATGCCAAGCAGAGCGAGATGCCTGACGTGAGTGAACCGCCGGGCCCCATGCAGCTTGTATATCATTCTGCAACTTAGGAGTCTATGTACTAAGCCCTGGAGAGAGATAAAGTGGATGGAAATAAAAAACCAGCCAATGAGCTCCTAACTGACATATTACAGGCTGTGTTTAAAAAAAGACAGGAGCTGATTGGTTAGTATTTTATCTCTCTCCACATTATCACTCTCGAAGGCTTAGTACATCTTCCCCATATGAAGCACAATGGAACTTTGGAAAGGAAAAAAGCCATAGCTGCTACATTGTAGCACTTTGTATACACACAGATGTACAAGTGTCATATATGAAACTACTCAGCACAGTCTCCTGGTGTGTTCTACTTGCATAGCTTTGTTACTAAGACACAGTTACAGCAAAAAAGACACAACAAAGATGCCGGACACTAGCTGACACTATCCCACAGAACCCGGCGTGGCTAGAGGGGCTGTTTGGCGCGGCTGCAGCAATGATGTATGATGAGGACATATCTGTATCTATCATTTTATAGACTGTACTTGATAAATGCTATCTCAACGAGGTCTACTCCTCTACTCTTTTCACTGCTTGATGCATCAGCCCCTTAATGTTTATTCAGTTCATAAAAGCTATTGCGTGTTACCTCTCAGCTACCAAATGCTGAACAATCCAAACTTGAGCCCCCATTTATCAAGCCTTGGAGAGTGATAAATAACAAGGTGATACATTTAAATGATATGTTTGAAAAATGACAGTTAGGAGCTGATTGGCTGGTACTTTATCACCGTGCTATTTATCACTCTCCAAGGATTGATAAATCCAGGCCTTAATGTGAACTGTATGAAAACAAGAATTCAATGCTAGTGATTTCATCTTAAGAGAAAAGAAAACATGTAGGACACCTGCTATGGCATGCTGCTACATGTATCTAACATGATAAAGAGGACAGGTGGAGGATAATCAGCTTCTAGCTATCACTTTATAGAATGTGCTAGACCAGTGGTTCTCAAACTGTGTGTCGTGGTACCCTAGGGTGCCTCGGGGCACTTGCAGGGGTGTCTTGGATTGGTGGTCCAGGACAAATTTTAATTATTATTTATGGTCAGTTTAATAGGCAAGAAACATTTGGCCTAGGGGTGCTATGAAAATAATTCTGATACTCTATAGTGCAATGATTCAGTTTAGGAACCACTGTGCTAGATAAATGATAAGTAGATGCTGATTGTTGCTGTGGGTAATCTCCACTTGTTCTCTTTAGAAGGTGTGATACCTCTCCCCTATAGCGTAGGGTAGGAGTACAAAAGAAAGTTATATGGGATCTGGCATTACCTGTACAAGTGATAAATAAGACATATCTGCAGATGTGCTGCATTTATTGCAGCCTCATGTTACTTCACTTACAGTATGTCTTCTTTCTGAGTCAGTATATGTACACATCTACATAACCTGCATAATAAAGCCTCTTCTAAATGCCAAGAAATAAAGCTTACTACACATTACAATGACTTTATAGCAGTAACCCATTTGTTCATAGATTCCTACCTGTTCTTTTCACGTAACTTATTGATTTCTTGTCTCTGTACCAGTAATTCTTTCTCCAGCTTGTTGGTGAATATGGAATTTTCCAGGAGTTGACTTTCTAATTTATTTGTCTGGTTCAGAACCTACAGCGTACATACAGGTTATAAATAAATCAAATCAATCAATCAATCAATCAATCACATATCATAAAAATTCTCTGCAGAGTTGGCAGAAAAAAATTAAATACATAAACTTTAATATACTATCAACTATAGAAATGTACAGTCCAGTTCTTCAAAAAAAATGTGCTGGGGTAGCTGATTGGTGATCCCTTCCACAGCAATTCTGGCTCACAGTGGTGACGAGAAATAATGGGATTTTAATTACTTACGGGTAAATCCTTTTCTCGTAGTCCGTAGAGGATACTGGGGATTCATTTAGTACCATGGGGTATAGATGGATCCACTAGGAGCCATGGGCACTTCAAGAATTTGATAGTGTGGGCTGGCTCCTCCCTCCACGTCCCTCCCACCAGACCCAGTCCAGGAAACTGTGCCCGAGGAGATGGACATACTTTGAGAGAAGGATATAAAAGGATAGTGGTGAGATTCCGAACCAACACACACAAACAAAAGGAAAGCTAAGCTAACCAAACTTGAAACAGGAACAGCAACAGCTGAACCAAACAACAATACTTAACTATGTAACAGTGCAGGAAGAAAGAAGCACCAGACGGTTGCCCATTATCTTCTACGGACTACGAGAAAAAAAATTACTGGTAGGTAATTAAAATCCTATTTTCTCTTACGTCCTAGAGGATACTGGGGTTCCATTTAGTACTATGGGGAAGTACCAAAGCTCCCAAACCGTGTGGGAGAGTGCTGAGGTTCCTGCAGAACTGATTGACCAAACTGAAGGTCCTCAGAGGCCAAAGTATCAAACTTGTAGAACTTTTTAAACGTGTTCGAACCTGACAAAGTAGCTGCTTGGTAGAGCTGTAAGGCCGAGACACCGCGGGCAGAAGAACCCACCGACCTAGTCGAGTGGGCCTGTACAATTTTAGGACCCAGCAATCCTTCCGTGGAATAAGCATGCTGGATAGTGAGCCTGATCCAGCGCGCAATTGACTGCTTTGAAGCAGGACACCCAATCTTATTGGGATCGTAAAGAACAAACAGCGAGTCCGTTTTCCTGTAACAAGCTGTTTTCTTCACATACACCTTCAAAGTCCTCACAACATCCAAAGACTTTGAAGTAACAGAGGTGCCGGTAACAACCGGAACCACAATAGGTTGGTTGATGTGAACCGCAGACACCACCTTAGGAAGAAATTGCTGACGAGTCCTGAGTTCAGCTCTGTCCTCATGGAAAATTAAATAGGGGCTCTTGTAGGACAATACCCCCAGTTCCAACACACGTCTTGCTGAAGCCAAGGCCAACAGTGTGACGGTCTTCCACATAAGAAATTTAACATCTACCTCCTGTAACGGTTCAAACCATTCCGATTGGAGGAACTGCAGCACCAAATTGACATACCAAGGTGCCGTGGGAGGCACAAAGGGAGGTTGGATCTGCAGAACACCTTTCAAGAAGGTCTGGACCTCACGAAGAGAAGCCAGTTGTTTCTGAAAGAAAATAGACAAGGCCAAAATCTGTACATTTATGGAGCCCAAACGTAGGCCCACATCCACACCTGACTGCAGAAAAGCAGAAAACGTCCCAGATGAAATTCCACTGCAGAATATTTTCTGCTCTCACACCAAGAGACGTATTTCTTCCAAATATGGTGGTAATGTTTAGACATTACCCCTTTTCTGGCTTGGGTCATAGTCGGGATGATTTTGTCAGGGATGCCTCTCCTGACCTAGAATCCACCATTCAACTTCCATGCCGTCAAATGTAGCCATGGTAAGTCTTGATAGGTGAACAGGCCCTGTTGTAGAAGATCCTCGCGAAGAGGTAGATGCCACGGATCTTCCAGGAGCATCTTGAGAAGATCCGCGTACCAGGCCTTTCTTGGCCAGTCCGGAGCAATGAGAATTGCATCAACTTATTCCCTTTTTATTCTGTTCAGAATTCTTGGGATTAGAGGAAGTGGAGGAAACACGTACACCATCTCTGATAGACCCATGGAGTCGTCAGAGCGTCTGCTGCCACTGCCTGTGGGTCTCTCGATCTGGAACAATACCGCTTGAGCTTCTTGTTGAGATGAGAGGCCATCATTTGTGGACATCCCCATCGATGTGTCAAGCACCTGAACACCTCCGGGTGCAGGCCCCACTTCCCCAGGTGCAGGTCGTGTCTGCTGAGGAAGCCTGCTTCCCAGTTGTCTACTCCCGGAATGAAGACCGCCGACAACGCCGCAGTGTGTTTTTCCGCCCAGAGGAGAATTCTTGACACCTCTGACATTGCTGCTCTGCTTTTCGTTCCGACCTGTCGGTTTACGTACGTCACTGCCGTCACATTGTCCGACTGGACCTGAATGGCCTGATCTTGAAGAAGATGTGAGGCCTGCAGAAGGGCATTGTACAGTATATAGCCCTGAGTTCCAGAATGTTCATTGGAAGGACGACTTCCTGACTTGACCATCTTCCTTGAAACTGCACTCCCTGAGTGACTGCTCCTCGGCTTGCGTCCGTGGTTAGCAGAATCCAGTTTTGAATCCCGAACCGTCGGCCCTCGATTAGGTGAGAAGTCTGTAGCCACCACAGAAGGGAGATCCTGGCTCTTGGTGACAGTCTGATCCTCTGGTGCATGTGAAGATGTGATCTGGACCATTTGTCCAACAGATCGAGCTGGATGGGTCTCGCATGAAACCAGTAGCGGATCTTGCCACGGGCAAGCAGGACTTTTGCCCGGGGCGCCGCCTTCCGGAGGGCGCCGGCGCCATCCGGAGGGCGCCGCACCATGGCAAGATCCGCTGCTGCTGTGCCCCCCGCTGCCGCTGGCCACTATCCCGCTGCCCGCTCTCCCGCTGTGAAGGGAAACTAGCTTTCCTTCGTGGAGAGGACCTTTGCTGTGCGGTGCGCGATGACGTCATCGCGCACCGCACATCATCTCAGCGGCGCTACTACTGTACAGGGGGCGTAACTGACCACGCCCCCTTTATGAAGCCATGCCCCCTATGGCCGCCCGGGGTGCAAAAAGACCCTGAGCCGGCCCTGCATGAAACCTCCTGTACTGAAGAGCCTCGTAAGAGGCCACCATTTTCCCCAGAAGGCGAATGCATAGATGCACAGATATCCGGGTTGGCTTCAGGACATCCCGAACCATCGACTGGATTACCAATGCCTTCTCCAATGGAAGAAAAACTTTCTGTGACTATGTGTCCAGTATCATTCCCAGAAATGGGAGACTCCGAGTTGGCTCTAAGTGAGATTTTGGAAGATTTAGAATCCACTCGTGATCCAGGAGTAGTTTGGTTGTGAGGCCAATCCTGTTCAACAACCTCTCCCTGGACGGAGCCTTTATCAGAAGATCGTCCAGGCATGGAATTATGTTCACTCCCTGCTTGCAAAGGAGAAACATCATCTCTGCCATCACCTTGGTGAACACCCTCGTGCCGTGGAGAGACCAAAAGGCAGGGCCTGGAACTGGTAGTGACAGTCCTGCAGCGCAAATCGTAGATAAGCCTGGTGAGGCAGCCAGATTGGAATGTGAAGGTACGCATCCTTGATATCCACAGCCACTAGGAATTCCCCCTCTTCCAGACCTGAGATCATCGCTCTCAGAGACTCCATCTTGAATTTGAACACTTGGAAGTACGGGTTCAACGATTTTAGATTCAAAATCGGCCTTACCGAACCGTACCACAAACAAGTTGGAATAATATCCCTTGTTTTGGAGATGAGGTGGAACTGGTGCATGTGAAGATGTGATCTGGACCATTTGTCCAACAGATCGAGCTGGATGGGTCTCGCATGAAACCAGTAGCGGATCTTGCCACGGGCAAGCAGGACTTTTGCCCGGGGCGCCGCCTTCCGGAGGGCGCCGGCGCCATCCGGAGGGCGCCGCACCATGGCAAGATCCGCTGCTGCTGTGCCCACCGCTGCCGCTGGCCACTATCCCGCTGCCCGCTCTCCCGCTGTGAAGGGAAACTAGCTTTCCTTCGTGGAGAGGACCTTTGCTGTGCGGTGCGCGATGACGTCATCGCGCACCGCACATCATCTCAGCGACGCTACTACTGTACAGGGGGCGTAACTGACCACGCCCTCTTTCTGAAGCCATGCCCCCTATGGCCGCCCGGGGTGCAAAAAGACCCTGAGCCGGCCCTGCATGAAACCTCCTGTACTGAAGAGCCTCGTAAGAGGCCACCATTTTCCCCAGAAGGCGAATGCATAGATGCACAGATATCCGGGTTGGCTTCAGGACATCCCGAACCATCGACTGGATTACCAATGCCTTCTCCAATGGAAGAAAAACTTTCTGTGACTATGTGTCCAGTATCATTCCCAGAAATGGGAGACTCCGAGTTGGCTCTAAGTGAGATTTTGGAAGATTTAGAATTCACTCGTGATCCAGGAGTAGTTTGGTTGTGAGGCCAATCCTGTTCAACAACCTCTCCCTGGACGGAGCCTTTATCAGAAGATCGTCCAGGCATGGAATTATGTTCACTCCCTGCTTGCAAAGGAGAAACATCATCTCTGCCATCACCTTGGTGAACACCCTCGTGCCGTGGAGAGACCAAAAGGCAGGGCCTGGAACTGGTAGTGACAGTCCTGCAGCGCAAATCGTAGATAAGCCTGGTGAGGCAGCCAGATTGGAATGTGAAGGTACGCATCCTTGATATCCACAGCCACTAGGAATTCCCCCTCCTCCAGACCTGAGATCATCGCTCTCAGAGACTCCATCTTGAATTTGAACACTTGGAAGTACGGGTTCAACGATTTTAGATTCAAAATCGGCCTTACCGAACCGTACCACAAACAAGTTGGAATAATATCCCTTGTTTTGGAGATGAGGTGGAACTGGAACAATGACCTGAGTCTGTACCAGTTTTTGAATGGCATCCTGTAAGGTTATACTTGCCTCTTGTGAAACTGGTAAGCCTGATTTGAAGAATCTGTTTGGTGGGAGCTCCTGAAATTCCAGTCTGTAGCCCTGGGAAATAAGATCTATGACCCAGGGGCATGATGTCATCCAGATGTGACTGAAATTTTTTTAGTCGGGCTCCCACCCATCAGTCTTCTAGGCATCGCGGTCCACCGTCATGCTGAAGGCTTTGAGGAAGCAGAGCTGGAGCTCTGTTCCTGAGAACCGGCAGTTTGCGTGGTTTACCTCTAGCGCCTCTGTTGGCTGTAGAAGATCCTCTGACTTTGCCCTTAAACTTGGCAGTCCAAAAGGACTGTAGAGTAGGTCCTGAGTAGGTCTTCCTGGTTGGGGGAGCTGCAGAAGGAAGAAATGTGGACTTACCCGCAGTAGCTTTGGAGATCCATTTGTCTAGTTCATCTCCAGATAAGTCCTCTCCTGTGAAGGGTAGGCCTTCCACGCCTTTCCTGGATTCTGCATCGGCCATCCACTGGCGTAACCATAAGCCCCTGTGTGCTGACACTGCCATAGCAGTGGTGCGAACATTAAGCAAACCTACTTCTTTTATGGCTTCCACCATAAAGTTTGCAGAGTCCTGTATATGTTGCAGGAGTAAAATGATCTCCCCTCTTGATAAGGAATCCAACCCCTCAGTTAGGTTACCTGACCATTTAGCAATGGCTTTAGTAATCCACGCACATGCTATAGTGAGTCACTGGGCCACCCCAGCAGCTGTGTACAATGATTTGAGTGTAGTCTCAATTTTACGATCAGCCATGTCTTTCAGGAAGGCTGAACCAGGGACAGGTAATACAATTTTTCTTGACAACATGGACACTGATGCATCCACTATCGGTGGACTTTCCCATTTTTTCCTATCCCCAGGGGGTAAAGGAAAAGATGAGAGTAACCTTTTAGGGATTTGAAATTTCTTATCAGGATTAACCCATGGTTGTTCAAACAGGGTATTCAATTCCTTTGAAACAGGAAAAGTGACTGAGGACTTCTTTTTTACATTAAAATAAGATTCCTCACACTCCTCTGCCACCTTATCAGGGATTTGCAGAACATCTCTAATAGCTTCTATAAGAGCATCTATTCCCCGTGACAGAGCAGCGTCCCCCCTTCTGAATCCACATCCACCTCCGCCTCCTCCTTGTCTGACCCCTCACAACAGAGTCAGACTGCAGGATATGAGCCAGAGTTCGTTTTTGCAGACAAATGGCAGGGGACTGAGACGCTTGCTTGGGGACTGAGGGGGACATGTACTAAGCAGTGATAAAAGTGGAGAAGTGAGCCAGTAGAGAAGCTGCCCATGCCAGCCAATCAGCTGCTCTGTATATTCTTATAGTATGCAAATTATAAATGTTACATCAATGCTGATTGGTTGCCATGGGCAACTTCTCCACTGGCTCACTTCTCCACTTTTATCACTGCTTAGTACATGTCCCCCTGAGTCTCTATTCATAATCTCATCCACAGGCTGTCTTAAGTATTGCGTCTCTTTCTCATTGCGGGACAATTTATTAGAGATATTGGAAATCATTCCTTTAATGGAATCCAACCACGCTGGTTCAGCCCCGCTAGTCTGAGAAGGTGCACTAAATTGAGTACATAGTAGTGAGCTCCCTGGGGAAGAGGAAAATTCTGCCGTACATGAAACACACTCTTTGCCTGACATATTGTAAATGTGACAGCACACACACACACACACACACACACACACACACACACACACACACACACAGTTAAAAGCACAATTAACCATCAAAGAGCCCTTCCAGGGAGAGACAGAGGTATTCTGGAGCCAGCACACAGCGCCCTTATTGTGAATGCCAAGCTTAGCTGGGTCACAGATTAAGTACCCAGATTGGGGATTTAGAACCCTAATAATCGCTCCCCACCCTGCTATAACCCCCTGGTACCGCTGAGGTAATCTGGAGCCACACCAGGGGAGCTGTGCGTCCCTTCCAGTCAGCATCTGTGTCCACTGCAGAGTGAAAATGGCGCTGGTGAGCTACTGGATCCGCTCGTAGTGAAGCCCCACCCCTTCAATGGTGAGCGGTCTTCCCGCTTTTTTTTATACTGGCTGAGGTAATTTGTGCTTAAAATGGAAAGAGAACCGTTTTAAGGCTTTGTTTGCCAGTGTGGGTACTGTGTACAGTGTACTGAGACGCAGTTGTGTACTGAGTCTGGAGACGCAATCTGGCCCGGTTAGAAGCCGCGCATCTCCATATCCTCATGCAGCCGTAATGGCCGGTGACCCGCTAAGCGGGACGCCGGCTTAGTACTCACCACTCTTCTTTCTTTTGGCACTGTTAGGGGTGGCGGTGTGCTGCGGGAATGTAAGTTCGCCGTGGTGGGGCTTGCGAATAGTTCCCTCAGGAGCTAGTGTCCTATCAGCAGAGAACGGGACCATTAACCCTGCAAGAGGTTGGGCCGTTCCCCCCACTAAGTCCCACGAAGCAGGCAGGCTGGTGCCATCCAGTACTGCCTGAAAATAACAAACAGAAACATAAATGCAGAAAACTCTTCAGGAGCTTCCATAAGCGTGACCGGCTCCTCCGGGCACATTTTCTAAACTGGGTCTGGTGGGAGGGGCATGGAGGGAGGAGTCTGCCCAAACTATCAAATTCTTGAAGTGCCCATGGCTCCTAGTGGACCCGTCTATAACCCATGGTACTAAATGGATCCCCAGTATCCTCTAGAACATAAGAAAAATACCAGTTTGCCAGCGTGTCCAAGCACCCTACTCATATGCATTGCACGGCTTTGTATATGCTCTGTACTGGGAACTCAGACTTGGGCTTCCAGGAGTAGATTCTAATAAAATAATAAGAATGCATGTGGGTGATGGGAGAAGTTTTCATTGTATATGGTCAATTGGCAATAGCCATCTCTGGTGATGGTATTATCCTATAGGCCAGTACTCACTGGCAGATCTGGGGAGAGATGTGTGCTGAGCGAACCGCTCAGCACACATCTCTCCCCCCGCTCAGCAAAGCGCGATGTGTGCTGAGCGTGCGGGGGGAGGGCGCTCATTTCACCCAGCGGGTGAAGTGAGTGACCCGCTAGATTGGCCTGCATGCAGGCCACTCTAGCACCAGCGATAGCGATGCGTGGGACTGCGCATCGCTATCGCTGTGAGGGGTACACACGGAGAGATCACTGCTTAAAATCTAAGCAATCTAGTCAGATTGCTTAGATTTTAAGCAGCGATCGCTCCGTGAGTACCCCCCTTATGTGAGAAATCAGCTGACCTGTTTTAAAGGATAAAATTAAGGTGCAGGTTGCTTTAAAAAACAAAAGGATACAACTAACATTACTACATACACACATTTATTTTTATAAACTTTGGACTAAAGATACTTCTGAATTAATTTTTTTCTCAGCAAACGGGGGAGGGGGATGGACTTCCAGTTGTTATATAATCTGCCAGGAGCTTTTTGGAGGCGGAACGTAATGGAGTCCGAGATGGCCAGAAATGCGGTATGTCGGACGATCTAGGGTGGTTTTTGAAAGGGGCAAACACTTACAAAGCAAGGTTTTGCCTTGTAAGTGTTTGCCCCTTAAGAAAAAATCCGAGATCAGCCAGCATCCCATACCTCCGGTGATCTCGGACTCCATTACATCCCGCCATAAGTGACTGATGACCAAAGATGTTTTAGGGGTCTATTTACTAACCCTTGGATTGAGATAAAGTGGACGGAGATAAAGTACCAGCCAACCAGCTCCTGTGATTTTTCAAACGCAGCCTGTGACATGGCAGTTAGGAATTGATTGGCTGTTACTTTATCTCCGTTCACTTTATCTCCATCCAAGGCTTAGTAAATAGACCCTTGAGTGATATATGGTGCTATAGCTAAAGTGCATAAATACTTTTGTTGTGTTGTTGAAGAAAATAGGACATGGGCCCTCATTCCGAGTTGATCGCTCGGTAGCTGCTTTTAGCAGTAGTGCACACACTAGGCCGCCGCCCTCTGGGAGTGTATCTTAGCTTAGCAGAAGTGCAACCGAAAGGTTAGCAGTTCTGCTACTAAAAAATTTCATGCAGTTTCAGAGTGGCTCGATACTTACTACTATCTTGCGATGACTGCAGTCTGTTTAGTTCCTGGTGTGACGTCACAAACGCGCCCTGCGTTCGGCCAGCCACTCCCCCGTTTCTCCAGCCACTCCTGCGTTTTTACCTGGCATGCCTGCGTTTTTTAGCACACTCCCTGAAAACGCTGAGTTGCCGCCCAGAAACACCCACTTCCAGTCAATCAAACAACGAACAATCGAGCGACTGAAAAGCGTCGCTCGAGCTTGTGTAAAACTACAAAGTTTTGTGTGAAAGTACTTAGCGCATGCGCACTGCGTACCATGCGCATGCGCATAAATGCCGTTTTTCCACCTGATCGATACGCTGCGAAAAACGGCAACGAGCGATCAACTCGGAATGAGGGCCTTAGTGTGAACACACATTTTACTTCAAAAAATGGCAATTCACTGATTTGTTTTAATGTATTATGCATTTGATGTAGAACTAATGAGTTCTTTTATGCACAGGATAAAAATATTATTATTATTATTATTATTATTATTATTATTATTATTATTCTTTATTTATATGGCACCACAATGGTTCCGCATCACACAAGTGCAGGGTAACTAAACATAACTACATCAGTAGATGACACTGAAATAAGTATCAGGGTGGCAAAAAACACAGGATTTGGGACATTCGAGGACTATTAAAGTAAGAAAAGGATAAGCACATGAGGGAAGAGAGGGCCCTGCTCTTGAGAGCTTACATTCTAAAGGGAAGGGGCAGACAGACAGGGGTGACACAGATGGGATAGACAGAGCGTGGAACAGGGGGTTAGGATGAGATTTGGCTGGGTTTGATAAATAAGTGAGTCTTAAGAGCCCGTTTGAAGCTCTGTAGAGAGGTGGAGAGTCTGAGGGGGAGAGGTAAAGAATTCCAGGGAGCAGAACGTGAAAAATCTTTGAGAAGACAGGAGAGCCGGCGTGCATTAGCAAAGCGAATAGGGCGGGTGGGAGAGTAAAGGAAGATAAGGTCAGATTTGTAAATGGGAGAGGAGTGGGTAAGTGCTTTGTAAGTGAGTGTGAGAAGTTTGAATTGGATTCTGAAAAGGAAGAGAAGCCAGTGAAGGGCTTGTAGTAGAGGGGAGATGGACATAGTACATTTGATGAGGAAGATGAGCTGGGCTGCAGCATTGAGGATAGATTGGAGTGGAGAGAGGTAATTGTCAGGGATACAAGTTAGGAGGAGATTACAGTCTGGGAATGACCAGTGAGTGGATAATGGTCTTGGTAGCATCCTGGGTGAGAAAGGGTCTAATCCAGGAAATATTTTTTAAATGAAAATGGCAGGTTTGTGAATGGTGCCGAATGTGTGATTTGAAGGAAAGGGAGGAGTCAAGGATTACGCCAAGACAGCTTGGGGGCTAGAGGAGATAGTCGTGCCATCAATAGATAGTGAGATTGTGGGAGATGACGTTGTGTGGCAAGGTGGGAAGACGATCAGCTCAGTCTTGGACATGTGAGTTTGAGAAAGCGCAGGGACATCTAGGAAGAGATAGCAGAGAGACAGTTGGAGATATGAGTGAGAAGAGCCGAGGAGAGGTCAGGGGAGGAAAGGTAGATTTCAGTGTCATCAGCATAGAGGTGATATTGGAAGTTAAAAGAACTAATGAGTTCACCTAAAGAGGACGTATATAGAAAAAGAAAAGGAGAGGACCATGAACAGAACCGTGGGGGACAACAACAGTTAATGAAAGTGAGGGTTAGGTAGCGTCATGAGAGGAGACAGAGAAGGAACGATCAGAGAGGTAGGAGGACAGCCAGTGGAGGGCAGTATCACGTAAGACCAATAGAGTGTAGGATTTGCAGAAGGAGAGGGTGGTCCGCAGTGTCAAAAGCAGCAGAGAGGTCAAGATGAATAAGCAGAGAGTAGTGGCCCTTAGATTTGGATGCATGGAGGTCATTGCAGACTTTTGTGAGGGCAGTTTCGGAGGAAAGAAAGGCAGTGAGGAGGTTGTAGACAATACGCTCAATGAATTTGGAGGAAACAGGGAGGAGAGAGATGGGTCGGTAGTTGGAGAGGGTGTTTGGATCACGGTTAGGTTTTTTAAGAGTAGGAGAGAGAAGAGCATGCTTGAAGGCAGAGGGGACAGTGCCTGATGTGAGGGAGAGATTGAGAAGGTGGGCAAGATGGGAACAGGTAGAAGGAGAGAGGTAGCGGAGGAGGTGGGAGAGGATAGGGTCAAGTGGAGAGGTGGTGGTGGGGGGGACGGATGAGGGCCATAACTTTCTCATCAGACACATGGGAAAAAGATGTCAGAGTTGGTAAGAGGGAAGGGTTCGGCAATACGTGAGCATTTTTGAAGATATCTGGTGCATTTGGTGTGCCAGGGTTGAGGTGTGGTTGGTGGAGCGGCAGACTCAAGAGCAGAAATAAGGGATGCATTGTATAGGGATGTGGTTTGTTCAGGGCACGAGAGAGAGAGAGAATAGGAGAGAGAAGTGAGTTGAACAGGGAGGATAGGGATGAGGTGTCAATAGCCTCAATGTTACGCTTAGTGATGGTAGCCTTAGGAGGGAGAGATGTGTGGTCAGAGAGGGGAAAAGGAGAGTTGGAGAAATCAGAAATCTCACATCGGTGAGTGAAAACCAGATCCACTGAGCTCCCATTCACATGGAGGGTGAGGAGGTCCACTGGTAGAGACCAAGTGAAGAGGTGAGGTTAAGGAGTTTAGAGGCAGGTGATTTTGTGGGGTTATCGATAGGGATGTTGAAATCATCTAAGATAATGGAGAGATTATCTGAAGAGAGGAAGTCAGTAAGCCACAAAGCAAAGTTGTCAAGGAATTTGGAGGAAATGCCAGGGGGATGGTAAATTACAGCAACTCGAAGATTAGTAGGTTGGTAGAGGCGTAAAACATGGACCTCAAATGTAGAGACTGTAAGGGATGGTTCTAGAGGTATAAGTTGGTATGTGTAGCTAGAGGGTAAAGGACCCCAACACCATCACCATGGTAACCCATATAATATATTCTTTAACAGTGAAGGACTAATAAACCCTGTAAAGTTGTGCGTAATAAGTGTGGCATATGTATACCTGTTAATAAATACATAAATGCATGAATCTGCTAAATAATGGTTACATCTTTTCAAATATATACGAGTGAGAAAAGCAGAAGAGCTACCATAATAATGTACATGATGGATTTCATGTTAATGTAAGGATTACAGAAAATATGTACTGAATGTTATAGGACTCACTGCTACGGAAGACAGCGAAGGTAAACAAAGCTGTTGAAGTAGTAATCGGAAGCATGACAAGTTACACAGAACATGTGTTGGGACAAAAGAAAGAACATGGGCAGATACAATAGCTAATATTAATAAAGGAAGAGAGAGGAGGACTTGCGGAAAGGTAATGGGGACACTGGTTTCTGCAAAAGAAGCAGACACAAGAGCACAGTACTGAATAGGACAAACAGCCAGCAAATGGGAACAGAGACTAGAACCAGACGGTGACGGACGGATGTGAAAGATGCTGAGGAATGAGACAGAAGCAATGAATGGAAAATTCTGAGAATGCCTGGAAGCTGCCAGCTCAGAACATAGAAACATTATAGGAAGAAAATGTAGAGAGAAATATGACAGTGCAGATAGCTGCAAATACACGACAAACAAAAGTGCAATACTACATCTTCATAATAAATATATTAGCTTTATGAAGTCGGTATTATTCCTTACTACTTATTGCACTGTATTAATACTTGCCAGCTTGTGCCACATATTACGTATTGGCACATGATAATTTGCACTGTTCCAACTTTCAATCTATGGTACTACTGTACCTGAGTCTCCACATCAGTCAGCTTGTGTGTCTGCTCAGCAGTCTGAGTGAGCAGATTTGCTCCGATTTCCAATATAGTATTTGTTAGATTCTGTGCAGGAGGTTGCTGGGAGTTTCCCATCTCACCCTTGCCACTGTGCTGGATGTAGCTTTCTAGCTGTAACACAAATATTGAGAGCTATAAGAACCACTGAGAACCAGTGGCGTAAGTTCGTCCCAGTTGCCCGGAGGCAAGATAAATATTGGTGCCCCCCTATTTCCTATATTAAGATTCATGTATGTATGTATGTGTGCGTGTGTTCTGAAAAAAATGTATATACTGTATTTACACATTTAATTGTCTTTTATTTTAAATCACACATTTCTTAGCAGTCATACCCAGGAATAGAATCCATGACCTGTTACACTGACAGCAGACACTTTACTGATGGAGTTATGAGAATTCTAACTATATGAAGTAGAAGTTACTTGTAATTGTCAGAGAAGTAACTTCATATAGTTAAAATTCTCATATTTCCTATACAGGAGCAAACCGCTTCATCCGTAAGGTGTCTGCTTCCAGTGTAATCGTGGTTTCTAATCCTGGATATGACTCTTGAAAAATGTGTATCTACAGTATAATAAAAAGGATGTGATTTGTAAGGTGCAGGGACCAGTTTGGAAGTCGGCCACTGAAGAGATAGTGGCAGCTCTCAATTAACTTAATTCAATGGTGTCACAGAATGGGAGGAGAGGTGCCCCCCTTCACAGCAGGAGCCCGGCGGCAGATGACTCCGTTGCCTCCCAGAGTTCTGCCTCTGCTGAGACCTATAGTGGTAACAATATATGCAATGTGCTGATATTCAGATCCCAATAGTGTAGTACATTACCTGTTCTTTCAGTGGACTGTGTTCAGGACCGAATTAATATCTGTGGTGGTTACAGGGCAAGAAACGTGTGGATGTTCCTCTACAGTTTATCTAGGACTTTTGGGTGTGACTAGAGGAAGCAGCAAGCACTCTGCGGGTTCAATATGATTTACCAGCGCTGTCAATATACCGACAGCGTCTTCCCGGCCGCCAGTATGCCAGCAGTGGGAGCATAGAGTCCCACTGCGGGCTTGCTGCACTCGCCGCGCTGCGTGCTCAGTGGCTTGCTGTGCTCGTCACAGGTTCTATTACCACTCTATGGGTGTTGTGTAGTACACCCACGAGTGGGAATAGTCCTGTAGCGCCAGTATTCCGGCTGCTGGCATTGCCAGCTGTCGGGATTCCGGCGTTGGTACCCTGAACGCCGGGATCCCGACAGCCGGCAAATTAAATGTATACGCTAGTTGCTTCCCATTGGTCTGTGTATTCACCCCATAACTAATGCTGCCCTTTTCTGTTTATTTTGGTTTGTGTGAGTGCCCCCCTATAGTGAGGGCAGGCCTGACAAAAGGGGGTTACAAAGGGTACACCTGTCCTTGGCCCCAAAGTTAAGGAGGTCCCCGAGGTTCAGGGGGCATGCACAAAACAGTGTTGCAGTGTGATAAACTGACCACACCAGCAGCCAGTCCAGCGCAGCATAAGTAGGCAAAAAGGAAATAAATATATCAAGCCGGCCAGGGTGCCCCTATCACCTCCCCTGGTTACCCCTGTCACCTGATTTGGTACGGGCTGCGCGGCGTATTGTATGATGCCATAACATCGTGACACTGTTCCTGCTATGGTGCTTCCATGCTATGTCCCTGCCTCGCCACCGCCGCAACGGCCCCTAACAGAAGTAGGAACAGGCAGTCATGAGAGTAACCGGAACCGCTGGGCACAACTTCAAGCAGCACCACGCTGCAACACCATTGTCCCTGCAGACACTCTCCCAGCTCCCACCAATGAGACAGTCACCACTGAAATCAATGAACAAGAAACTGAAGTTTCACAAATTCTGGGGGCCTCCAATCAGTCCATTCAAAGCTTCCTTGGAGCTGTGACTGGGCTGGTTGGAGGCCCCCAGAAATTGTGAGATTAACCAATATAACATGTTCATTCTGATGATCTGTCTCTGCTAAATATGCTGAATTTGCACATATGTCATGAATGACATTAAATTCAATTTGCCTAAATGGAATGCTGGTCTCGTCTTCAACGTAGTCCCTGCTGGAGCCTCATATATATATATAGCAAGCATGGAGGCAGCACTCAGACGAATAATTGAGACAACAGACAGCTGTATATATTAACGTTTCGAAGCAACCTTTACTTCATCATCAGGACAATACATAAAGACAAATAACATACCTTTATACCCCACCAAGTGCCTGTCCAGGTGTGCGACTCAGGTGAATCCGCGCCCTCAAATGACGCCTCAACCCTGCGCCGCATCACCATGGTAACGACCACAATCAACCCAAATTAAAAACACGGAGGTACAATGAATGTTTGCAATCATGACAATAAACACAGGATTACAATTCAGTTATGCTCTGAGATACATAATATCGAGTTAGAATCATAATGTTATACAGCAATAAAGTATGTATACAAACGAGTCACCGCATATCATCACGGTGAGACGCAAAACTCTTTTAAATCTTAAAGGCACATATTGAGAAACTAGGTCTTATGTAAAACTATGGAGACCAAGGGTTTCGTTTAACCCCTTAGGGGATAGCGTTTCTAATACATGAATCCACTTAGATTCTTTTTATAACAATCTAAGTGAGCGATCACCTCCTCTAATCCAAGCTGGTTCATGGTCGATGATCATGTAACGCAGAGATGCCAAGTTATGTCGCTGCTGCACAAAGTGCCTTGCCACGGGCTGGTCACTTTTGCTACTTGCTAACGCTGCCTTAATGGCAGATTTATGGTTAGCCATTCGTTCACGTAATGTGCGGTCACTCTTGCCTATATAATTGAGTCCACATGGACATGTGATCATGTATATAATGAACCTTGTTGTACATGTAACGCGATGTTGTATCGTATATCTTTTACCATTTCTTGGATGGCAAAAGTATTTGCCCACAGTAAGTGCACTACAAGTGGAGCAATTAATACATCTATAACAGCCCTTCTGCAAGGAAAAAAATATATTCTGTTCACTATTTTTGGATTGCAGTTCTGTGATATCAGGCCGTACAAACCAATCTCTAATGGTCTTGCCCCTGGTAAAACATGGCATCATTCTGGTCTCTTCTAAATTAAGATCCTTGTCTCTAGAAAAAATAGGCCATAATCTCTTAGCAGCATGTACAATATTTGTACTGGATGTATTACAATGGTTAACCCAGGGGAAATGCCCTTTCAATTCTGATTTGACTTTAGGTACCAATAGCTGTGTCCGGCTGTTCTGCAATGCCCTAGCTTTTGCCTGCATCAATTGGTCATATTTCTATCCACGTTACACAAACTGCTACCCTGACATCACGATACGCCCCGCTGACAAAGGGAGACTATAAGACAGAGTGGAACGTCAGTTGAATGAGTGTTCAGCAAAAAATTACGTAATAAACTTGAGATGGCTGTTGAACATGGTATTATTACGGATGTTTTGATGCAGGCATTAATGGAGGATCACCAGGTGGTACCGATTATATATCTTTTACCCAAAATCCATAAATCTTTGGTTAATCCACCGGGGCGACCGATCATTTCTGTCCGTAAAAGCTTGTTCCATAAAGTGGCGAAATATTTGGACGCTTTGTTGCAACCCTGTATTAGGGGGCACTCACGTTACTTGTTGGATACAATGATGTTTTTGAAATTGCTTAATGACCTTGGCCCCATACCTAGTGGAAGTTTCCTCTGCAGTATAGACATTACCAGCTTGTACACAGTGATTCCTAATTGTGTAGGTCTTACAGCTGTGCGTAACTTAATACATGAGAATCCATTATATACGGGGCCTGATGTCGATTTTGTTGTCGATCTACTCGAGATGATTTTGACTTGTAATTTTTTTCTATTTGACAGCAAATTTTACATCCAAACGTCTGGCTGTGCGATGGGGTCGAATATGGCCCCATCGTACGTTAACGCTTACATGTTTATGACCGAACAGGAAATTTTCTTTAATAACCCTATTTTTTGTGCCAACTTGGTTATGTATACAAGGTATATACACGACCTGTTCGTGATTTGGTCAGGGCCTAAAGAGATGCTGATAAGTATCATTGAAGACCACAAAGTATCTGAACATCCAGTCAAATTTACACATAACATCAGTGATAGGGTAGTAAATTACTTGGACCTACAGGTTATCCTTAATGGTGACAGTATCAGTACAGCGTTGTATAGTAAACCTACAGATCGCAATACTGTGCTTCACGCACAAAGTTTTCATCCTCAAAAACTGAAAATAAGAATTTACTCACCGGTAATTCTATTTCTCGTAGTCCGTAGTGGATGCTGGGAACTCCGTAAGGACCATGGGGAATAGCGGGCTCTGAAGGAGGCTGGGCACTCTAGAAAGATTTATGACTACCTGGTGTGCACTGGCTCCTCCCACTATGACCCTCCTCCAAGCCTCAGTTAGGACACTGTGCCCGGACGAGCTGACATAATAAGGAAGGATTTAGAATCCCGGGTAAGACTCTTACCAGCCACACCAATCACACCGTACAACTCGTGATACTATATCCAGTTTGACAGTATGCAAACAACTGAGCCTCTCAACAGATGGCTCAACAATAACCCTTTAGTTAACAATAACTATTTACAAGTATTGCAGACAATCCGCACTTGGGATGGGCGCCCAGCATCCACTACGGACTACGAGAAATAGAATTACCGGTGAGTAAATTCTTATTTTCTCTGACGTCCTAGTGGATGCTGGGAACTCCGTAAGGACCATGGGGATTATACCAAAGCTCCCAAACGGGCGGGAGAGTGCGGATGACTCTGCAGCACTGAATGAGAGAACTCCAGGTCCTCCTCAGCCAGGGTATCAAATTTGTAGAATTTTGCAAACGTGTTTGCCCCTGACCAAGTAGCTGCTCGGCAAAGTTGTAAAGCCGAGACCCCTCGGGCAGCCGCCCAAGATGAGCCCACCTTCCTTGTGGAATGGGCTTTTACAGATTTTGGCTGTGGTAGGCCTGCCACAGAATGTGCAAGCTGAATTGTACTACAAATCCAGCGAGCAATAGACTGCTTAGAAGCAGGAGCACCCAGCTTGTTGGGTGCATACAGGATAAACAGCGAGTCAGATTTTCTGACTCCAGCCGTCCTGGAAACATATATTTTCAGGGCCCTGACAACGTCTAGCAACTTGGAGTCCTCCAAATCCTTAGTAGCCGCAGGCACCACAATAGGCTGGTTCAGGTGAAACGCTGACACCACCTTAGGGAGAAATTGGGGACGAGTCCTCAATTCTGCCCTATCCATATGGAAAATCAGATAAGGGCTTTTACATGATAAAGCCGCCAATTCTGACACTCGCCTGGCTGAAGCCACGGCCAATAACATGACCACTTTCCACGTGAGATATTTCAGATCCACGGTTTTTAGTGGCTCAAACCAATGTGATTTTTAGAAACTCAACACCACGTTGAGATCCCAAGGTGCCACAGGAGGCACAAACGGGGGCTGAATATGCAGCACTCCTTTCACAAATGTCTGAACTTCAGGTACTGAAGCTAGTTCTTTTTGAAAGAAAATCGACAGAGCCGAGATCTGTACTTTAATGGAGCCTAGTTTTAGGCCCATATTCACTCCTGTTTGCAGGAAATGCAGAAATCGACCTAGTTGAAATTCCTCTGTTGGGGCCTTTTTGGCCTCGCACCATGCAACATATTTCCGCCATATGCGGTGATAATGCTTTGCCGTAACATCTTTCCTGGACTTATTAAGCGTAGGAATGACTTCTTCCGGAATACCCTTTTCCTTTAGGATCCGGTGTTCAACCGCCATGCCGTCAAACGCAGCCGCGGTAAGTCTTGGAACAGACAGGGCCCCTGCTGTAGCAGGTCCTGTCTGAGCGGTAGAGGCCACGGGTCCTCTGAGAGCATCTCTTGAAGTTCCGGGTACCACGCTCGTCTTGGCCAATCCAGAACCACGAGTATCGTTCTTACTCCTCGCCTTCTTATTATTCTCAATACCTTTGGTATGAGAGGCAGAGGAGGGAACACATAAACCGACTTGTACACCCACGGTGTCACTAGAGCGTCCACAGCTACCGCCTGAGGGTCCCTTGACCTGGCGCAATATCTTTTTAACTTTTTGTTGAGGCGGGACGCCATCATGTCCACCTGTGGTTTTTCCCAACAGTTTACCAGCATCTGGAAGACTTCTGGATGAAGTCCCCACTCTCCCGGGTGGAGGTCGTGTCTGCTGAGGAAGTCTGCTTCCCAGTTGTCCACTCCCGGAATGAACACTGCTGACAGTGCTAGTACATGATTCTCCGCCCATCGGAGGATTCTTGTGGCTTCTGCCATCGCCATCCTGCTTCTTGTGCCGCCCTGTCGATTTACATGGGCGACTGCCGTGATGTTGTCTGACTGGATCAGCACCGGCTGGTGTAGGAGCAGGGATTTTGCTTGACTTAGGGCATTGTAGATGGCCCTTAGTTCCAGAATATTTATGTGAAGGGAAGTCTCCTGACTCGACCATAGTCCTTGGAAGTTTCTTCCCTGTGTGACTGCCCCCCAGCCTCGAAGGCTGGCATCCATGGTCACCAGGACCCAGTCCTGTATGCCGAACCTGCGGCCCTCTAGAAGATGGGCACTCTGCAGCCACCACAGTAGAGACACCCTGGTTCTTGGAGACAGGGTTATCAAGCGGTGCATCTGAAGATGCGATCCGGACCACTGGTCCAACAGGTCCCACTGAAAGATTCTGGCATGGAACCTGCCGAAGGGAATTGCTTCGTAAGAAGCCACCATCTTTCCCAGGACCCGCGTGCAGCGATGCACTGATACCTGTTTTGGTTTCAGGAGGTCTCTGACTAGAGATGACAACTCCCTGGCTTTCTCCTCCGGGAGAAACACTTTTTTCTGGACTGTATCCAGAATCATACCCAGGAACAGTAGCCGTGTCGTCGGAACCAGCTGTGACTTCGGGATATTCAGAATCCAGCCGTGCTGGTGCAGCACCTCCTGAGATAGTGCTACTCCCACCAACAACTGTTCCTTGGACCTCGCTTTTATTAGGAGATCGTCCAAGTACGGGATAATTAAAACTCCCTTTTTTCGAAGGAGTATCATCATTTCCGCCATCACCTTGGTAAATACCCTCGGTGCCGTGGACAGTCCAAACGGCAGCGTCTGGAATTGGTAATGGCAATCCTGTACCACAAATCTGAGGTACTCCTGGTGAGGATGGAAAATGGGGACATGCAAGTAAGCATCCTTGATGTCCAGGGATACCATGTAATCCCCCTCTTCCAGGCTCGCAATAACCGCCCTGAGCGATTCCATCTTGAACTTGAATTTTTTTATGTATGTGTTCAAGGATTTCAAATTTAAAATGGGTCTCACCGAACCGTCCGGTTTCGGTACCACAAATAGTGTGGAATAGTAACCCCGGCCTTGTTGAAGTAGGGGTACCTTGATTATCACCTGCTGGGAATACAGCTTGTGAATTGCCGCTAGCACCGCCTCCCTGTCTGAGGGAGCAATCGGCAAGGCAGATTTTAGGAACCGGTGGGGTGGAGACGCCTCGAATTCCAGTTTGTACCCCTGAGATACTATTTGAAGGATCCAGGGATCCACCTGTGAGCGAGCCCACTGATCGCTGAAATTCTTGAGGCGGCCCCCCACCGTACCAGGCTCCGCCTGTGGAGCCCCACCGTCATGCGGCGGACTTGGCAGAAGAAGCGGGGGAGGACTTTTGCTCCTGGGAACCTGCTGTTTGTTGCAGCCTTTTTCACCTACCTCTGCCTCTGGATAGAAAAGACCCGCCTTTTCCACGCCTGTTTTTCTGGGTCCGAAAGGACTAAACCTGATAAAACGGCGCCTTCTTAGGCTGTGAGGGGACATGGGGTAAAAATGCTGACTTCCCAGACGTTGCTGTGGAAACTAGGTCCGAGAGACCATCCCCAAATAATTCCTCACCCTTATATGGCAACACTTCCATGTGCCTTTTAGAATCTGCATCTCCTGTCCACTGGCGAGTCCATAAGCCTCTCCTAGCAGAAATGGACAATGCACTTACTTTAGATGCCAGTCGGCAGATTTCCCTCTGTGCATCTCTCATATATAAGACTGAGTCTTTTATATAGTCTATGGTTAACAGGATCGTGTCTCTGTCTAATGTGTCAATATTTTCTGACAGTTTATCTGACCACGCAGCGGCAGCACTGCACATCCAAGCTGACGCAATAGCTGGCCTAAGTATAATGCCTGAGTGTGTATATACAGACTTCAGGATCGCCTCCTGCTTTCTATCAGCAGGTTCCTTGAGGGCGGCCGTATCCGGAGACGGTAGTGCCACCTTTTTAGACAAACGTGTGAGCGCTTTATCCACCCTAGGAGGTGTTTCCCAACGTGACCTATCCTCTGGCGGGAAAGGGAACGCCATTAGTACCTTCTTTGGAATTACCAATTTTTTATCAGGGAAAGCCCACGCTTCTTCACACACTTCATTTAATTCATCTGATGGGGGAAAAACTATGGGTAGTTTTTTCTCCCCAAACATAATACCCTTTTTAGTGGTACCTGTATTTATATCAGAAATGTGTAACACCTCTTTCATTGCCTCAATCATGCAGTGAATGGCCTTAGTGGGCATCAGATTAGACTCATCGTCGTCGACACTGGTGTCAGTATCAGTGTCGACATCTGGGTCTGCGGTCTGAGGTAGCGGGCGTTTTAGAGCCCCTGATGACCTGTGCGACGCCTGGACAGGCACGAGCTGAGAAGTCGGCTGTCCCACATTTGGCATGTCGTCAAATTTCTTATGTAAGGAGTCTATACGTGCACTCATTTCTTTCCATAAGCTCTACCACTCAGGTGTCTGCCCCGCAGGGGGTGACATCCCTTCTAAAGGCATCTGCTCCGTCTCCACATCATTATCCTCATCAAACATGTCGACACAGCCGTACCGACACACCGCAAACACACAAGGAATGCTCCAACAGAGGACAGGACCCACAAAAGCCCTTTGGGGGGACAGAGTGAGAGTATGCCAGCACACACCAGAGCGCTATATAATGCAGGGACTAACTGAGTTATGTTCCCTATAGCTGCTTTTTTTATATAATTTATACAGCGCCTAAATTTTGTGCCCCCCTCTCTTTTTTTACCCTTTTCTGTAGTGTAGACTGCAGGGGAGAGCCAGGGAGCTTCCTTCCAGCGGATCTGTGAAGGAGAAATGGCGCCAGTGTGCTGCAGGAGATAGCTCCGCCCCTTTTCCGCGGCCTATTCTCCCGCTTTTTTCTGGATTCTGGCAGGGGTATTTTCCACATATATAGCCTCTAGGGCTATATATTGTGGTATTTTTGCCAGCCAAGGTGTTATAATTGCTTCTCAGGGCGCCCCCCCCCCCCCAGCGCCCTGCACCCTCAGTGACCGGAGTGTGAAGTGTGTGTGAGGAGCAATGGCGCACAGCTGCAGTGCTGTGCGCTACCTTGGTGAAGACTGATGTCTTCTGCCGCCGATTTTCCGGACCTCTTCTTGCTTCTGGCTCTGTAAGGGGGACGGCGGCGCGGCTCCGGGACCGAACACCAAGGACTGGGCCTGCGGTCGATCCCTCTGGAGCTAATGGTGTCCAGTAGCCTAAGAAGCCAAATCCGGCTGCAAGCAGGCGAGTTCGCTTCTTCTCCCCTTAGTCCCTCGCTGCAGTGAGCCTGTTGCCAGCAGGTCTCACTGAAAATAAAAAACCTAAATCTATACTTTCTTTCTAAGGGCTCAGGAGAGCCCCTAGTGTGCATCCAACCTCGGCCGGGCACAAAATCTAACTGAGGCTTGGAGGAGGGTCATAGTGGGAGGAGCCAGTGCACACCAGGTAGTCATAAATCTTTCTAGAGTGCCCAGCCTCCTTCGGAGCCCGCTATTCCCCATGGTCCTTACGGAGTTCCCAGCATTCACTAGGACGTCAGAGAAATATAGTTTACCTTATTCGCAGTTTTTGCGGTTAGTTCGCATTTGCAGTGATAGGGAAACAGCAGTTGTATCCATTGATAAAATGGTACAACAGTTTGTGCAACGTGGATATAAATATGACCAATTGATGCAGGCAAAAGCTAGGGCATTGCAGAACAGTCGGACACAGCTATTGGTACCTAAAGTCAAATCAGAATTGAAAGGGTGTTTCCCTTGGGTTAACCATTATAATACATCCAGTACAAATATTATACATGCTGCTAAGAGATTATGGCCTATTCTTTCTACAGACAAGGATCTTAATTTAGAAGAGACCAGGATGATGTCTACCAGGGGCAAGACCATTAGAGATTGGGTTGTACGGCCTGATATCACAGAACTGCAATCCAAAAATAGATCAAGGTTCATTATATACATGATCACATGTCCATGTGGACTCAATTATATAGGCAAGAGTGACCGCACATTACGTGAACGGATGGCTAACCATAAATCTGCCATTAAGGCAGCGTTAGCAAGTGGCAAAAGTGACCAGCACGTGGCAAGGCACTTTGTGCAGCAGCGACATAACTTGGCATCTCTGCGTTACATGATCATCGACCATGAACCAGCTTGGATTAGAGGAGGTGATCGCTCACTTAGATTGTTACAAAAAGAATCTAAGTGGATTCATGTATTAGAAACGCAATCCCCTAAGGGGTTAAACGAAACCCTTGGTCTCCATAGTTTTACATAAGACTTAGTTTCTCAATATGTGCCTTTAAGATTTAAGAGTTTTGCGGCTCACCGTGATGATATGCGGTGACTCGTTTGTATACATACTTTATTGCTGTATAACATGATTCTAACTCGATATTATGTATCTCAGAGCATAACTGAATTGTAATCCTGTGTTTATTGTCATGATTGCAAACATTCATTGTACCTCCGTGTTTTTAATTTGGGCTGATTGTGGTCGTTACCATGGTGATGCGGCGCAGGGTTGAGGCGTCATTTGTGGGCGCGGATTCACTTGAGTCGCACACCTGGACAGGCACTTGGTGGGGTATAAAGGTATGTTATTTGTCTTTATGTATTGTCCTGATGACGAAGTAAAGGTTGCTTCAAAACGTTGATATATACAGCTGTCTGTTGTCTCAATTATCCGTCTGAGTGCCGCCTCCATGCATGCTACATTGGACCCGCAGTGGTTTTGAGGAGGGCACCAGTATATATATATATATAGTCAAAAAGAAGAGGCGGCACTCGGAGGCTTAAAGGTGTTGAATTGTATTGTCACAAACGAGAACTAACGTTTCGGGGTCAAACTACCCCTTTGTCAAAGTGAACAGGTGTGCAAAAAAACAAAGAAGTACCTTAAATACCGAAGAATCCCCTTCAGGTGAGCCGACGCTGATCGGGCCGCGCTGGCTGTGTGCTTCATTTCCAGGACCGGAAATGAAGCACACAGCCAGCGCGGCCCGATCAGCGTCGGCTCACCTGAAGGGGATTCTTCGGTATTTAAGGTACTTCTTTGTTTTTTTACACACCTGTTCACTTTGACAAAGGGGTAATTTGACCCCGAAACGTTAGTTCTCGTTTGTGACAATACAATTCAACACCTTTAAGCCTCCGAGTGCCGCCTCTTCTTTTTGACTGTGAACTTTTCCTGGAGGGCACCGGAGCATTTATGCAAGCATCAGTGGGAGTGCCGGTCCTTTTTGGAATGTATATATATATATATATATATATATACACACACACACACACATATACACAGTATATATCTCCACTGCTTTTCAATCACAAGTATATTTGCATAATTATGCGTATAGGATAACCGACGTTCATTAGGGGTGTAAACTCCACACAAGGTGCACATGTCATATAAGAATACATGCAAAAAAAAAACAAAATTCCATGTTCTTATAGGACATGCACACCCTGAAACGGGGCTTTGAACCCCGAAATGTCGGTTATCCTGTACATGTAATTATGCAAATATACTTGTAATTGAAAAGCCATGGAGTGCCGCTGATCATTCTTTGGATATACTGACCCTCACAGAAGGCACTCACGCACTAGATTCTTAAAGCGAGTGCCTTTCCAATCGGCTTACCTGTATGTATATGTATATATATATATATATCTTGAAAAAAATAGAGGAGGCACTCGGAGACTGGTGAATCAAACAAAGCATGTATTAAGTGAGGTCAACGTTTCGGGGACCACCTCCCCGTCTTCAGGACAACAAACATTGTGCAATTTTTTTTTACATAGGATTCTATTATGGCCTTTTCTGCACATGCCACAGTTAAGCTTTGAATGGGCATACCCAAAGCCGGCATTTTGTTCCCAACCCTCTGCACCAGCTCAGAGCTGGTAGAGATTGGGTCTTGTCCTATTCTTTTAATTGGGCCTTTTTTTTTTTGTATTTATGACTCACTTTGGCAGATATGAGCATTTCTATGTCCACTTTGAACAATGTTTGCAGGGCCGTAACTAGGTGTGTGCAGATTGTGCTTTGCCCACAGCGCATTAGCCCTGTCGGCGCCCCATCCACAGACACCCAGACTGGTGGCCACCAATTCCCCCATATGCTTTGCTAGGGCCAAAAATCGGTACAGACCATAAAAAAAGGTACTGTACCTGCCAAAAAGGTACACATTCCCTAGTAAAATGGGTAGAGACACAAGAAAACCAATAAGCACCTTAGATACAGTATTGTGGGGGACCCTGACTGGCCAACTGCTGTAGGACGACAAAGCCCAGTACGCTGGTCAGGACCTAGGACCAATTAAAGAGGAGTACCAACTTTCTGTGGAGGTGGGACACACAATATGGGTTATCCTGGCTGCAGAGAGAAGCCCCTCTGACTGACTAGTGTTATATACCTGATATAAGCCATGCAAACACTGTATCACACACACGGGTGGGAGAGGGGGTGTGACTCCAGGTGGACAACTGCTCTAGGACTACAAAGCCCTGCATGCTAGTTGGGACCTAAAGACTTCACCTCGGTGCCCACACTAATTATCGGCTGCTGCTGCTTCCTCTCACCCTGTCCTTCTCTGGTGGAGCTCTCGTGAGAAACAGGGCCAGGGGGCAGACATAGATTACACAGGCACAGGAGTGTGTGAACGCCCACCCCACCCCATTCATAAGTGTTCTAGTTGCCGGTAAGGGGGGGAGGGGATTTGCTTTCCCAGGAGTCCACATTGGTGGTACTGGGAAGCGGGGAACTGCAGCGAGGGTTCTGGGACCCAGCAGTAGGTAGCCCCTTAGGACTCTGTCCTCATCTGGTGGAGCTGCGTGTGGGAAGGGGTGGGGGGGGGTGACTTCAGGTGACCAACTGCTGTAGGACTACTAAACCCTGCTTGCTAGTTGGGACCTAGAGACCTCACCTCAGTGCCAAGACTAATTGTCGGCTGCTATTGCTTCCTTTCGCCCTGTCCTCCTCTGGTGGAGCTCTCGTGAGGAACAGGGCTAGGGGGCAGACATAGTTTACATAGGTAAAGGAGTGTGTGAACAGCCACCCTGGCTCCATTCATAAGTGTTCTAGTTGCCAGGGGGGGTTGGGAACCAGGGACCTGCAGCGAGGGTTCATGGACCCAGCAGTAGGTAGCCCCTTAAGGCTCTGTCTTCCTCTGGTGGGGCTGCGTGCGGGAAGAGTTTGGCGCTGGGGCACAGGCCTGGAGTCAGACATCGCTTACATAGGAACAGGAGTGTGTGAGCAGCAGTGTGAAGTCTCGCGAGATAATCTTCAAGTCTTCACACTGCAGTGAGTGAAGCTCCTCGGCGGCCGCAGCTGTAATGGAACGTCTCAGCTACCGAGGAAGGCGGAGAGGGGACAGGTAAATGCTGTACTCCTACTCCAATGTTTTTTTGCAGTTGTGAGGACAGTGTGTGGGGGCCCCACTTGTGTGGTGGCCCCGGGACGCCCGCCCCGCCATTAATCCGGCTCTGTGTAGGGGGACGATTCTCATTTTAGTATCTAACACACAGTTGATGGCATTCTGCTTGCATCCAATCACCTGTCATTATAACATCCCTACGTCACATACAGCACTGTCCAATAAAATTAGTGGACAGGACACTGTCCCATACAGAATCACCGCAATTCCTTTGAAATACTATGTGCTATACTATGTGCTACAGATGGGTCCATGTTTATCTTGACCTTTGATAAAGGGGAACCCAGGAAGGGGTACCCTTTGCTTAACCAAGTTCAAGCACGCATTCAGTCAGTCAGCATCAGGTTCATACACGGCTGCAGCCAGTGACCAGTCATCAAATTATCATTTGAAATAACCAGTCACGTGTGTTCAGTTGAGAATATGAGTGCAGAGCTGCTTTATTTCCTGAAAGCATTACCTTATAAAAAGGTACATATTTGCATACAGTGACGTACTTTCCTTAAACAAAACTTAATCCTGTTGGTTAATGATCTCTTTAATTCTATTGGTTATCATATTCTTCTTATCCTATTGGTTAATAAACTCCTATCTTCTTAGCAAGCTATAATTCCAGTTTGCGGTTTTACGTGGGGTAACAGGGGACTTTTGTTACACTCATAACCTACATATGTCTGGTTCTGTCTTCGCACCTGTTATAACCGCAAACTGATAAACACCTTTGAAGCCTTCACATTTAGCTGCTGACAATATATTTTTGCAAGGAAAGTATATCTTAAAAAGGACTGTCGGAAATGGAAAAATCAGCAAGCCAATTTGCAAAAACCATTTCAGAGCAGCCACCATCCCCAAGACAAACACAAATCAGATTAGGAATACGGCCCCCGAGTGCCCACCTTTCCCTGTAGAGTATCTAAGGCAGGACCCCAATGTAATTTACCTCTAACTCTTGATGGAGGCCCAACCATCCAGTGTTTGGTGG
The DNA here is from genome assembly GCF_028390025.1 of Pseudophryne corroboree. Classification (NCBI taxonomy): domain Eukaryota; kingdom Metazoa; phylum Chordata; class Amphibia; order Anura; family Myobatrachidae; genus Pseudophryne; species Pseudophryne corroboree. The sequence continues at coordinate 571,161,484 of NC_086445.1, forward strand.
ACACCGGGGCAGCCAGGTCTGTAATAAGGAAAGACTTAGTGCCCAAAAATCTAATTTCAGTCGATCAAGTACCTGCTACAGGTTTACATGGTCAAACACAGTTCCTACAACAATCTAAACCAGTAAAAGTTTCTGGCCCAGAGGGTAAATCAGTTGTCACACAGTTTCTCATATCTGAAGACTGCCCTGTAAACTTAATAGGAGCAGATCTTTTATCTGCCCTAGAAGCCGTGTATGAATCTGATGCTGACTGACTGAATGCGTGCTTGAACTTGGTTAAGCAAAGGGTACCCCTTCCTGGGTTCCCCTTTATCACCTTTAATAGGATTAACTAAAACTGGCTAGTCGGACTTTATCCCCTGCTGTAATGACTTAATCCCCTGCTGCATTGTTCTCTGTATTGTATTGCAGCTGAGAACAATAGATGAAGGGTTTATGCTAATAAGTCATGTTGTGCCTAGGCGCAGAAAACTAGTCAAGATAACCGTGGACCCATCTGTATCTGAGCATTCCAGTAATTTACAGTTTGTTCTATTTCCACCCACTTGGGACTCATGTGTTTTGGTAAATTCCTGTAATTGTCTTAATAAATTGGAAAGAAAGTATGTAAAATTTTAACGCTTGTTAAGTTCTCAAAGGGACAACAAGCATACCATCCATTACCAACGCTAGGCAAATTCTTTTACTTTCAATAAAAGCTGAGAAGTCACGGACATTGGATACAGAACACAGTAGTCCAATGAAACGTGTTACAGCATCATCAATTCCGTCTCCCGCAGACAAATTACTTGTGGCTATTTATTGCCAATCTCTATTGCACTATAAATGTTATTTCACTGTAAGTGAAATAGCATTGTTACTGTATGTTAACACTGTATAAGTAAATGTTAATAAATCAGAACCCCTCATCTCTGGACTTCTTAATAGGTGTTATTATTGCCAGATCCTGTGATGGTAATAGATGTCAGTGGTGTACGATGGAGGTTAATCAGGGGCTGGCTGGGAAGGGGGGGCAGGGTGCCATCTACCCCCCTGGGCCAGTGCAATTTAAGTGTTCCAGGGTCACCTGACTGCAGATAAACTCTCCATGGCAGATAGCATCCATACCTCATTCATACCCTCTTAATACTAAAATGACACAGACAACTGAAAATGCGGTGAAAAGGGACAGCTTATTTATTTTGTGAGGAAGGCCTACGTATTTGAATCTAAACTGAAAATAAAAATTCCCTCCTCTAACTATGGTGGTGGGGAGAAGAACGGTGCATAAATCATTGACATATAAAGAAAAATATCTAAAAATAAATAAATAAAAAATTCAAATTAAGAATTTCTTCAGTGCCTCCTGCCCTTAAGCACTGGGATGGGCCTACTGCCTCCTTCCCCAACTCCATCTGCCAAGCTATTCATCCTGCACTTACGGGTACCACCAAACAGAAACTTGGACCAACTGTCCTATTTATTCAACTCAAAGGACAGCTCAACTAAAGTGTACCTAGGGACCGACCTGGTCCAGTGATGTCCCTACAGTTAAAAACTAGCACAGACTCTAACCACTTTGTTAAAAGGAGCTGTCCCTCAGAGAAAAATATTCACTAAACCAACCAGATATTAAATGACCGTTCTGAACCCGGCCAACTTCCAGGTTCAATACACAAGGTGGGAAGCTGCTCAATCAGATTGTAATGTCACTCAGGTGCTAAAAGGGGAGGGGTAATTCTGTGTAGGAAAAAACTGTGTTCCCTAATGCACACCGAGTGAATAATATTACTATATAATAATAGTCAGATAATACGGAGATCTTAGTTGCGTATATCTGCAGATATAGGGTTAAGCCCCCAGGCCGATCGACAAGGCTTCTCCGTCACTGGGGGTCCCTATTACTAGGTATGGGCCTGGGGTGCAGGACCCCACAATGTCGGCACAGGTCGGCCACCCCAGGTCAGCACACAGGTGAAAATTAATAGGGGTTAATAAGAAGCACAGAAGTGCTATGTAAGTGGTGTGATTAAAAAATATATACAAAGTGATAGGAAAAATAATAAGTGTTAATAAAGTGTTAGGGTGTGCCGACCTGCAACAGCCCACCCATACCGACACAGGGGCCACTGCACCCCACACCCACCCCATAAATGTATTACATATATATATATCTGGGTTAAATTCCCAGTGTAAGGCCACATGGTAATGGCACCTACAGCATCTGAGAGCCAGCTTACCTGGGGATACCCCTGACTTCCCCTATGGCACTACTAGAGTCAGCAATCCCTCCTAATGCTGACCCATTTGTGCCTCTCTATATACAATACACAAGGTGGGAAGCTGCTCAATCAGATTGTAATGTCACTCAGGTGCTAAAAGGGGAGGGGTAATTCTGTGTAGGAAAAAACTGTGTTCCCTAATGCACACCGAGTGAATAATATTACTATATAATAATAGTCAGATAATACGGAGATCTTAGTTGCGTATATCTGCAGATATAGGGTTAAGCCCCCAGGCCGATCGACAAGGCTTCTCCGTCACTGGGGGTCCCTATTACTAGGTATGGGCCTGGGGTGCAGGACCCCACAATGTCGGCACAGGTCGGCCACCCCAGGTCAGCACACAGGTGAAAATTAATAGGGGTTAATAAGAAGCACAGAAGTGCTATGTAAGTGGTGTGATTAAAAAATATATACAAAGTGATAGGAAAAATAATAAGTGTTAATAAAGTGTTAGGGTGTGCCGACCTGCAACAGCCCACCCATACCGACACAGGGGCCACTGCACCCCACACCCACCCCATAAATGTATTACATATATATATATCTGGGTTAAATTCCCAGTGTAAGGCCACATGGTAATGGCACCTACAGCATCTGAGAGCCAGCTTACCTGGGGATACCCCTGACTTCCCCTATGGCACTACTAGAGTCAGCAATCCCTCCTAATGCTGACCCATTTGTGCCTCTCTATATACAATACACAAGGTGGGAAGCTGCTCAATCAGATTGTAATGTCACTCAGGTGCTAAAAGGGGAGGGGTAATTCTGTGTAGGAAAAAACTGTGTTCCCTAATGCACACCGAGTGAATAATATTACTATATAATAATAGTCAGATAATACGGAGATCTTAGTTGCGTATATCTGCAGATATAGGGTTAAGCCCCCAGGCCGATCGACAAGGCTTCTCCGTCACTGGGGGTCCCTATTACTAGGTATGGGCCTGGGGTGCAGGACCCCACAATGTCGGCACAGGTCGGCCACCCCAGGTCAGCACACAGGTGAAAATTAATAGGGGTTAATAAGAAGCACAGAAGTGCTATGTAAGTGGTGTGATTAAAAAATATATACAAAGTGATAGGAAAAATAATAAGTGTTAATAATAAGTGTTAATAAAGTGTTAGGGGTTAATAAGAAGCACAGAAGTGCTATGTAAGTGGTGTGATTAAAAAATATATTCACTCGGTGTGCATTAGGGAACACAGTTTTTTCCTACACAGAATTACCCCTCCCCTTTTAGCACCTGAGTGACATTACAATCTGATTGAGCAGCTTCCCACCTTGTGTATTGTATATAGAGAGGCACAAATGGGTCAGCATTAGGAGGGATTGCTGACTCTAGTAGTGCCATAGGGGAAGTCAGGGGTATCCCCAGGTAAGCTGGCTCTCAGATGCTGTAGGTGCCATTACCATGTGGCCTTACACTGGGAATTTAACCCAGATATATATATATGTAATACATTTATGGGGTGGGTGTGGGGTGCAGTGGCCCCTGTGTCGGTATGGGTGGGCTGTTGCAGGTCGGCACACCCTAACACTTTATTAACACTTATTATTTTTCCTATCACTTTGTATATATTTTTTAATCACACCACTTACATAGCACTTCTGTGCTTCTTATTAACCCCTATTAATTTTCACCTGTGTGCTGACCTGGGGTGGCCGACCTGTGCCGACATTGTGGGGTCCTGCACCCCAGGCCCATACCTAGTAAAAGGGACCCCCAGTGACGGAGAAGCCTTGTCGATCGGCCTGGGGGCTTAACCCTATATCTGCAGATATACGCAACTAAGATCTCCGTATTATCTGACTATTATTATATAGTAATATTATTCACTCGGTGTGCATTAGGGAACACAGTTTTTTCCTACACAGAATTACCCCTCCCCTTTTAGCACCTGAGTGACATTACAATCTGATTGAGCAGCTTCCCACCTTGTGTATTGTATATAGAGAGGCACAAATGGGTCAGCATTAGGAGGGATTGCTGACTCTAGTAGTGCCATAGGGGAAGTCAGGGGTATCCCCAGGTAAGCTGGCTCTCAGATGCTGTAGGTGCCATTACCATGTGGCCTTACACTGGGAATTTAACCCAGATATATATATATGTAATACATTTATGGGGTGGGTGTGGGGTGCAGTGGCCCCTGTGTCGGTATGGGTGGGCTGTTGCAGGTCGGCACACCCTAACACTTTATTAACACTTATTATTTTTCCTATCACTTTGTATATATTTTTTAATCACACCACTTACATAGCACTTCTGTGCTTCTTATTAACCCCTATTAATTTTCACCTGTGTGCTGACCTGGGGTGGCCGACCTGTGCCGACATTGTGGGGTCCTGCACCCCAGGCCCATACCTAGTAATAGGGACCCCCAGTGACGGAGAAGCCTTGTCGATCGGCCTGGGGGCTTAACCCTATATCTGCAGATATACGCAACTAAGATCTCCGTATTATCTGACTATTATTATATAGTAATATTATTCACTCGGTGTGCATTAGGGAACACAGTTTTTTCCTACACAGAATTACCCCTCCCCTTTTAGCACCTGAGTGACATTACAATCTGATTGAGCAGCTTCCCACCTTGTGTATTGTATATAGAGAGGCACAAATGGGTCAGCATTAGGAGGGATTGCTGACTCTAGTAGTGCCATAGGGGAAGTCAGGGGTATCCCCAGGTAAGCTGGCTCTCAGATGCTGTAGGTGCCATTACCATGTGGCCTTACACTGGGAATTTAACCCAGATATATATATATGTAATACATTTATGGGGTGGGTGTGGGGTGCAGTGGCCCCTGTGTCGGTATGGGTGGGCTGTTGCAGGTCGGCACACCCTAACACTTTATTAACACTTATTATTTTTCCTATCACTTTGTATATATTTTTTAATCACACCACTTACATAGCACTTCTGTGCTTCTTATTAACCCCTATTAATTTTCACCTGTGTGCTGACCTGGGGTGGCCGACCTGTGCCGACATTGTGGGGTCCTGCACCCCAGGCCCATACCTAGTAATAGGGACCCCCAGTGACGGAGAAGCCTTGTCGATCGGCCTGGGGGCTTAACCCTATATCTGCAGATATACGCAACTAAGATCTCCGTATTATCTGACTATTATTATATAGTAATATTATTCACTCGGTGTGCATTAGGGAACACAGTTTTTTCCTACACAGAATTACCCCTCCCCTTTTAGCACCTGAGTGACATTACAATCTGATTGAGCAGCTTCCCACCTTGTGTATTGTATATAGAGAGGCACAAATGGGTCAGCATTAGGAGGGATTGCTGACTCTAGTAGTGCCATAGGGGAAGTCAGGGGTATCCCCAGGTAAGCTGGCTCTCAGATGCTGTAGGTGCCATTACCATGTGGCCTTACACTGGGAATTTAACCCAGATATATATATATGTAATACATTTATGGGGTGGGTGTGGGGTGCAGTGGCCCCTGTGTCGGTATGGGTGGGCTGTTGCAGGTCGGCACACCCTAACACTTTATTAACACTTATTATTTTTCCTATCACTTTGTATATATTTTTTAATCACACCACTTACATAGCACTTCTGTGCTTCTTATTAACCCCTATTAATTTTCACCTGTGTGCTGACCTGGGGTGGCCGACCTGTGCCGACATTGTGGGGTCCTGCACCCCAGGCCCATACCTAGTAATAGGGACCCCCAGTGACGGAGAAGCCTTGTCGATCGGCCTGGGGGCTTAACCCTATATCTGCAGATATACGCAACTAAGATCTCCGTATTATCTGACTATTATTATATAGTAATATTATTCACTCGGTGTGCATTAGGGAACACAGTTTTTTCCTACAACTTCCAGGTTCCTAAGAACCAGCACCGCCACCATAGCTCAAACCTGAAACCCTAACAAACTGCAGGAAAATAAACCATCAGCAAAAAACTGACTGAAAACGCAGACTTCACATCAAATCCTCCAGAAATATGGCCCCGCTGGCCTCCGACAGATGCACTCCATCAGCCCCGTACCACCGACCTTCCCACTAGTGTCACGTCTAGCAAAGTTTGAGGATCCGGCAGCTGAGACTTGCCCGAGGAGGTAGATGGCTGTGGGTGAACAAGAAAAGGGGGTTGGATATAGTTCATTTGCATGGGACACGGAGCAATGAAGAACGTAGGCGGGTTTGAAAGTCAATAAATAGTATTTATTATGTACAGGGCTGAGGTAGAGAACTGTGGCTGGAGCACGATGGTTAAAGAACGTAGTTGTGGATAAAGAACTGCAGGTTGTGGCTTGAAACACGCGGTTGCGAATAATGAACTGCGGAACTGTGGATGGTGGTTAAAAGACGTGGCTGGAGGTAAAGAACTGTGGACTGTGATATGAAAGACGAGACTGTAGATGATGAACTGTGGAACAGTGGATGGTAGTTGAAGACGTGGCTGGAGACAAGGACTGTGGACTGTGGTTTGGAGGATGAGGTTGAAGATAACAATCTGCAGGTTGTGGTCGGTGGTACAAAGACGTGGCTGGTGAAGTAGATCTGTGGAGTGTGGCTTGAAAGACGAGGCAGAAGACCCGGGGCCGACTATGCCCAAAGAGTCTTACTGGACCGGGTTTTCCAGGAGCGCTTTCACAGGCAGTAGCAGGTTAGGAACGGCAGGACTGCAGCAGCAATAGGGAACCGACCAAGCAGGAGCAGGAGTAACCAGAATACGACAAGGATCCTGGGTGCACATGCTAAAGCACCTACAACAGGGTTGTAACTTGAAGCACTGGCGTCCCTGTCCTAAACCAGCCCCCTTTTGTAGGGAGAGCTTCCCCTGGATTGGCTGGAAGAAACAGGAACTATGCTTACAACTTGGTCTCCAACATGGCGGCACCCAGTAATGCAGACCTTTCTGCAAAACCACATTGCTCACTGCCTCTGGTCTCCTAGCAATGGCTCAGCAAGAGCGACCCGCGGTAGCGGCGTCCCACCGCCATGAGCGGACCCCCTCACTGCTGCCACTGCTGCCCACGGACCCGGCACAGCAGCCCACCTCCGCCGCTGCCCGCACACCGCCAGAGAAGCCAGCCCCACGGCCCCAGCGTACCGGTAAGACTCCGGTCGCTGACAGTACCCCCCCTTTGCGGGTGGTCTCCGTACACCTATATGGTTTAGTTGGGAACTTGGCATGAAATGTCCGAAGAAGTCTTGGAGCATGGACATCGTCTGCTTCTACCCAAGATCTCTTCTCTGGTCCATATCCCTTCCTATCAACAAGGTACTGGAGGCGACCATAACATCTGCGAGAATCGAGGATCTTGTGAATCTCAAATTCGTCTCCTTGTGCTGCTTGGATCTTGGGTGATTTAGGCAAAGCAGCTCTGAATCGATGAAGTACCAAAGGTTTTAAGAGAGAAATATGAAATGCATTAGGGATTCTTAACTGCGGAGGTAATTTCACTTTATAAGCCACAGGATTCAAAACTTTTTCGATTGGGTAGGGCCCAATAAATCTGGGAGCAAACTTTTTCGTAGGAACCTTTAACCTTAGGTTATGTGTGGAAACCCAAACCCGATCTTCTACCATAAGGCTTGGTACAGCTTTTCGCTTCAGATCTGCATAAGCCTTATACCTCTTGGATGTCTTGAGCAAGGCCTTGTGAATTTGTTTCCAGGTTTCAGTAAATTGTCGAAGTGTTGACTCTGCGGCAGGAACCTCGAGCATAGGCAGAAGTTGGAAGTCAGGAACTCTCGGATGGTAACCATAATTAATGAAAAATGGAGAAGATTTTGTGGCAGAGTGATAGAGATTGTTATGGGCAAACTCTGCGAACGGGAGGAAGTCCAGCCAGTCGTCCTGTGAGGAGGACATAAATAAATGCAGAAAAGTCTCCAGATCCTGGTTCACTCTCTCTGTTTGACCATCCGTTTGGGGATGATATCCTGAGGATTTAAATTTCACACCAAGAGCAGAACATAGGGATCTCCAAAACTTGGCCACAAACTGAGGACCTCTATCAGACACGATTTCCTGCGGTAGACCATGAAGTCGAAAGATCTCTGTAATAAATAATTTTGCCAACTGGGATGCTGATGGAAAATTAGCCAGAGGAACGTAGTGTGCCATTTTAGAGAATCGGTCAACTATGACCCATACGGTGTTCCGTCCAACAGACGTAGGTAAATCAGTAATAAAGTCCATAGAAATATGCATCCATGGTCTTAGTGGCACAGGTAACGGATGGAGTAACCCGGCTGGAGGACCTTTGGGACTCTTATGCTGGGCACATTTTGGACAGGCAGCCACGAATTCCTGAACATCAGTTCTGAGATGAGGCCACCAGTAGGAGCGCTGAATGAATTTGAGTGTTTTATGACCGCCTGCATGGCCCATGAAGGAGGAGGAGTGAGCCCATGTAAGAAGTTTTTTGCAAAGATTTGGTGCAACGAAGATCTTTCCTGGAGGAGGAAGTGGAGAGGTATTAGTTGCTGAAAAAGAGGTGGATTCCAGGATGAATTGCTCTTTTGAACGGTCAGAGGGTTCTTCAGAACTTAGGGAGCGAGATAATGTATCTGCCTTTTTGTTGAGGGAACCTGGTCGGTAGCTAAGTTTAAAGTTAAAACGGGTAAAGAAGAGAGCCCATCTTGCTTGGCGTGGGTTCAGACATCGGGCTGACTGTAGATACAGGAGGTTCTTGTGATCCGTGGTTACCGAGATTGGATGCTGAGCTCCCTCCAACAAATACCTCCACTCCTCAAAGGCCAACTTAATCACCAGTAATTCCTGTTCCCCAATAGCATAATTCTGTTCAGTGGGGGAAAATCTTCGGAAGAAGAACGCACAAGGATGGACCTTCTTGTCCTCCAAGAGCTGGGATAATACTGCTCCTACTCCTACAGTAGAGGCATCAACCTCCACCAAGAACGGATGGCTGAGATCAGGTTGTCGAAGAACTGGAGCGGTCATGAAGGCCTCCTTTAAAAACGAAAAGGCTTCCAAAGCCTCCGGAGACCACTTGGCAGGATCGGCTCCTTTCCTAGTTAATGCGGTTATGGGAGCTATGACAAAAGAATAATTTTGAATGGATCTTCGGTAGAAGTTAGTGAAACCCAGGTAACGATGAACTCCTTTAAGGGTAGCTGGAAGTGCCCAATCCTGAATCGCCTGGACTTTAGCAGGATCCATCTGTAACCTTTGCCCTGAAAGAATGGAACCGAGGAATGGAATCGTGGGTACTTCGAAGGTGCACTTCTCTAATTTACAGAATAATTGAATCCTTCATAAATGAGTTAGCACTTCTCTGACTTGTTCCCGATGGGTCTTCAGATCCCTAGAAAAAATGAGGATGTCATCCAGATACACTACCAAGCAGTCATAGAGGAGGTCTCTGAAGATTTCGTTAACGAACTCTTGAAAGACGGCTGGGGTGTTACATAGGCCAAAAGCCATTACCAGGTATTCGTAATGGTTATTGCGGGTATTAAATGTCGTCTTCCATTCGTCACCTGGGCGAATACATATAAGATTGTAGGCCCCCCTTAAGTCCAGCTTAGTAAATACAGTAGCTCCTTTAACACGGTCAAACAGTTCTGGAATCAGGGGTAACGGATATCTGTTCTTAATTGTTATGTCATTGAGACCTCTATAGTACAGGGCCGCAAACCCCCATCCTTCTTTTTGACGAAGAAAAACCCCGCCCCGGCCGGAGATGTGGAAGACCTGATGAACCCTTTATCCAAGTTCTCCCGGATATACTCCGACATGGCCTGTGTCTCGGGAAGTGAGAGAGGGTAGATTCAACCTTTGGGGAGGAGTCTTACCAGGTACTAGCTCAATGGGACAATCCCAAGTACGATGCAGGGGCAAGGTGTCCGCCCCATGCTTACTGAAAACATCTTGAAAGGCTTGGTATTCCACAGGAAGGCTGGAAGGACTGGAAGAACAGAGAGGTCTTACTGAAGGTAAACAGTTCTGGAAGCAGTCTTGTCCCCAAGAGAGACCATCCATAGTTTGCCAGTCTATGTGGGGATTGTGCCTGATTAACCATGGAAACCCTAGGATCAGTTCATGAGAGGCTTTAGGAATCACAAGGAAAGAGATTTTTTCTGAATGAAGAACTCCAACCTTCATCTTGAGAGGGATAGTACTAAAGGATATAATACCCTCAGGGATATAACTTCCATCCACCGCAGTAACAGAAATGGTACGATCCAAAGGAACCGTTTGTATTCCAGATCATTTGACCAGAGCTGATGTAATGAAGCTTTCTGCTGCTTCGGAGTCGAGTAGTGCAGGGATGAGAAGAGAAGAAGGGAGCTCCAATTGGTTAACAAGACAGACTCTTTCTTGGTATGTAATTCTGAGAATTCTCCTAGCTTGACCTCTCCAGCACAAGCTAGGAGCGGGCGTTTCCTGGACGTAGATTGCAAGTTTTGACAAAGTGATCAGATGCACCACAATACAAGCAGAGGTTCCCTTGTCACCGTCTCTGGCGTTCTTCGTTGGAGAGGCAGGAGCGATTGATCTGCATGGGTTCTTCCGCAGTTGGTGATGATGGTGTTGGTGGAAGAACAACTCTAGGCTTAGGGCGATCTGACCGCGACCTCTCCATACAGCGTTCTCTGTACCTCAGGTCTAATTTATTGCATAAAGAAATTAATTTATCCAACTTATCAGGTACATCCTGAGTTGCGAGGTCATCTTTGATCTTTTCGGAGAGACCACTCCAGAAAGCTGCAATGAGAGCCTCCTCATTCCAGTTCAGTTCTGAGGAGAGAGTACGAAACTGGATCACGTACTGACTGTCCATACGCGTGCCCTGACGCAGGCGCAGGATCTCCAATGAGGCGGCAGAAGTCCTGCCCGGTTCGTCGAAGATTTTTCGAAAGGTGGCCACGAATTCTGAATAGTTAGACAGGATGGGATCCATCCTCTCCCACAAGGGTGAAGCCCATTCCAACGCTTGCCCGGTAAGTAAAGATATTATATAAGCTACTTTGGTTCGTGGTGATGGGAAGTTGGCCGACTGTAGTTCGAACTGGATTTCGCATTGGTTAAGAAACCCGCGGCATTGTTTTGGATTCCCATCGAACTTACTGGGAGATGGCAAATGCAACCGTGGAAGTGGTACTGGTACAGGAGGAAGCGGGACCGGAGGTGCTAATGTGGGAGCAGCTGTAGATACTTGAGGGGCCGTCATGGCAGCACAGAGAGAGTCGAGACGTTTGGACATATTCTGCATGAACTGCACAATTTGAGATTGTGTGGCCACCTGCTTACTTAAGCGAAACCAGATATCTGCAGTTGAATCCCCTCCTGAGGCCTGATCACCTGTCGAATCCATTGGGCCAGTGCTTACTGCCACGTCTAACAAAGTTTGAGGATCCGGCAGCTGAGACTTGCCCAAGGAGGTAGATGGCTGTGGGTGAACAAGATGAGGGGGTTGGATATAGTTCATTCGCATGGGACACGGAGCAATGAAGAACGTAGGCGGGGCTGAAAGTCAATAAATAGTATTTATTATGTACAGGGCTGAGGTAGAGAACTGTGGCTGGAGCACGGTGGTTAAAGAACGTAGTTGCGGATAAAGAACTGCAGGTTCGAATAATGAACTGCGGAACTGTGGATGGTGGTTAAAAGACGTGGCTGGAGGTAAAGAACTGTGGACTGTGATATGAAAGACGAGACTGTAGATGATGAACTGTGGAACTGTGGATGGTAGTTGAAGACGTGGCTGGAGACAAGGACTGTGGACTGTGGTTTGGAGGATGAGGCTGAAGATAACAATCTGCAGGTTGTGGTCGGTGGTACAAAGACGTGGCTGATGAAGTAGATCTGTGGAGTGTGGCTTGAAAGACGAGGCAGAAGACCCGAGGCCGACTGTGCCCAAAGAGTCTTACTGGACCGGGTTTTCCAAGAGCGCTTCCACAGGCAGTAGCAGGTTAGGAACGGCAGGACTGCAGCAGCAATAAGGAACCGACCAAGCAGGAGCAGGAGTAACCAGAATACGACAAGGATCCTGGGAGCACAGGCTAAAGCACCTACAACAGGGTTGTAACTTGAAGCATTGGCGTCCCTGCCCTAAACCAGCCCCCTTTCATAGGGAGAGCTTCCCCTGGATTGGCTGGAAGAAACAGGAAACAGGAACTATGCTTAAAACTTGGTCTCCAACATGGCTGCGCCCAGTAATGCAGACCTTTCTGCAAAGCCACATTGCTCACTGCCTCTGGTCTCCTAGCAACGGCTCAGCAAGAGCGACCCGCTGTAGCGGCAACCCGCCGCCACGAGCGGACCCCCTCACCGCCGCCACTGCTGCCCACGGACCCGGCGCAGCAGACCACCTCCGCCGCTGCCCGCACACCGCCAGAGGAGCCAGGCCCACGGCCCCAGCGTACCGGTAAGACTCCGGACGCTGACAGCTAGGAGATTGACGTGTGGTGAATGACAAAGTCTCCTTGATTCAGGACAGTCCTGCCCACCAGCACGTTAACCCTCCGGCGGACAGGTCAATCGCACCGGGTCTGATGGCTGCCCACCTTGAAAAGAGCTATGTGCCGACGCCAATGTCGCACTTCCACCACTATCAGCAGCCATCCCATCATAATAGTCAAGCACCTCCGCCAATGCCTCCACTGCTGCAAAATGGCTGCACCGCCTGACAGCCCTCCATCCTCTTGCATTGAGGCCTATAACCTCTTAGATTCCCATCAGCAGGCAGGTACCCGCTCCTGCCACCACTCACCCTGCGCCTAGCGGTAACCGGGGGCAATGCCGCAGCTTCACCAGGAGCAACTCTCCCGGTAGAAGCCCCACCATGAGCCCCCGCCTGCCGACTAACTACAGGTGCGGCGGTATCTGAAACTGCACCCCTAGCCCGCGTATCATGCCACCCTGTCACGCGGGTGCCAACCGCTCCAGCCTCCCCGCCGCCAGGACCTGAGCGAGCAGTGAGGCCGACGGCAGTACCGCAAGGTGCCGCACGCTGCGGGTGCCTCACGGATTCACTGCATCTCCCGCGCCCGGACCCCAGAGGGGAACCAGAGGGTGCCCACGCAACAGCGCGAAACGGAGTGCGACCTTTGATCCGGTCAACTCAAGACACTGCGGCAGCCGCGAAGCCCACATTGCCCGCGACGGGCAGCCGCTGCGCTTGGCGCCCCCGAGAACGAGGCCTGGAGTTCTCCTCCTGTGGAGCCAGCATGCCGGAGGCCTCCGCATACCGTACAGAGACCCCCGCAGCACGCCTGGGCCGCGACATAGCAGAGCCTAACCAAAGATAGTGAAGTGAAAGGAAAGTAAGAAAAAGAAGAAGTAAAAGGAAATAGAAATATAAGGAATAGAGAAGAAAGAAATTAATATACAGTACAACAATTGATTAGCAAATGGTGTACACAAAATGTGGGCACCTTACCTCACAAAAGCTTCTTGGCAAAGAGGATGAAGTTAATACAACATCCTCTCACTTGTTTCCCTATGGTTCCTCCTACCTTAAATCCACCAATCGACAACCATCTGCAGTCATCATGCAATCCCTCCCAAACTAAAAAGTTATCCCCTCAGTTGCCAGGCTATTAAAATTCTGTATTTCAGCCACAGTCAGGAGGTTTATGACGCTTCGGTGACATGCAAGTGCCTTCAGCGTTCTTTCCCTGTGAAAAGCTGGGCCGCTTGCTTGAATCTGCTCCCCAGGCAGAGGCGTAACTAGGGTTTTTGGAGCCCAGGGCAAGATGTAAAATGGCGCCCCCCCCCCCCCCCCCCAAAGAAAAAAAAACATAGCAAAATAAGCATGTGCGCGCGCCGAAGGCATGTGCGGCGAAAAAAGAAGGGGTGTGGCCACTGAAAATGGCCCACAGTGCCAGTTACATTGCCCCACAGTGCCAGATACAATGCCCCACAGTGCCAGATACAATGCCCCACAGTGCCAGATACAATGCCCCACAGTGCCAGTTACATTGCCCCACAGTGCCAGATACAATGCCCCACAGTGCCAGTTACATTGCCCCCCAGTGCCAGATACAATGCCCCACAGTGCCGGATATACGCCCCACAGTGCCAGTTACATTGCCCCACAGTGCCAGATACAATGCCCCACAGTGCCAGATACATGCCCCACAGTGCCAGTTACATTGCCCCACAGTGCCAGTTACATTGCCCCACAGTGCCGGATACATGCCCCACAGTGCCAATTGCATTGCCCCCCAGTGCCAGATACAATGCCCCACAGTGCCGGATACATGCCCCACAGTGCCACTTACATTGCCCCACAGTGCCAGATACAATGCCCCACAGTGCCAGATACATGCCCCACAGTGCCAGTTACATTGTCCCACAGTGCCAGATACAATGCCCCACTGTGCCAGTTACATACCTCACTGTGCCAGATACATGCCCCACACTGTGCCTGATACATGCCCCACTGAGCCAGTTACATGCCCCACTGTGCCAGTTACATGCCCCACTGTGCTCTCTCCCCCACCCCCCGGTCACTTACCGAGTCACCGGCGCGGCGGCTCCGCTTGTTCTATGTGAGGGGAGGAGAGCGCCTCTCCTTCCCCTCACCGCTCCTCTCCGGCGGCTGTGTGGCGCCGGTTCGCTAGCCAATCAGAGCTCGTGGACCGGCAGCCAATCAGGAGCCGGTCCGCAAGCTCTGATTGGCTAACGCCGCCGGAGGCCGGACACAGCAGCGCTGCTGGCAGCGCTGCTAGGGCTTTCAGCGGCGGTGAGGGGAGGGAGAGACGGTGCGCTCTCCTCCCCTCACATTTCGGCTTTCGGCGTGATGGGGTCGAGTGCGGCATGATGCCCTGGCCGCCGGCGGCGCCCCCCTCTCCTGGGCCTGCCAAGGCACCCAGGGCACGTGCCCCACTCGCCCTACCCTAGATACGCCTCTGTCCCCAGGCTGAAAGTTGCCAGCCCCTGAGATTAATACACATGGCAGGTAACTTAAATAGGGATTGGTTTATTAACTGGTAGAAAGCAGGTGCAGAGTAATACAGGTCATGCACTATGCAGCAGTTAAAGGATGCAATATAGGGAAATTGCTCACATTAAGCACCACCACATCCTCCACGTCTTCCATTATTTCTGTGGTGCAGGATTATATTGCCTGGTGATCACAGGAGATCACCAGATACAATAATAACCACTACGGAACCACATCATTTGAAAGAGGGGACTCTTCTCTTTCCAATAAGGGTGTCCCCTGAGTTTATTGATCCATGATGGTATATATACACAATATCTTCCATCTCTAATACTTCATACTAATTTCTGCAGGGCGCGGTTGTTTTCTGGTGATCACACATAATTTCCAAAGAATAAGTTATCAGTGATCATCATGGTCGACCTATTGACTGTAGACCTTTTTAGTGTAGAACTGTAGACCGAATACCTGACCAGCTATGTCCCACAACTTGTTCTTGCCATCAGTGTTTTGTTGGAGAATCCCGGCACCCATCGGAATCCCGACACCCACCAATAAGCCGACAGTTGTCATCCCGACACGTGCTCGTACTTCCCACTTGGTTGGTGGGTCCATACCACCAACCAAGTGGGAATAGAACCCTCTGTAAGCTAAGCCCTCCACCGGGCCCGAAGCGTGGCAGCGCAGCGACCCTGCGAGGGGGCTCGCTGTCTTGCCGCCAGTATTCTGACAGACAGGATGCTGCTGGCAGGATACTGACAGCTGGCATCCCGTCTGCCAGGAGATCGTATGTATCCCCTCCACGGAAGTCCCATGATTGAAATGTATTTGAAGTATTTTTACTATTTTACAAAAAAAATTACCACTTTTGGGCCCCTGGTATAAAACATCTTGCTTATGTATGCATTTTTGGGAATGGAACATTACCCCCTTGCAGATGTGCCTGATGTCAAGTGCTGTAATGACTTTGCTACACAATTTGTGCACTAACTACTCTTTTTACTGCTGGTACTCCCTCACAGACTGCAAGCTCTGGTTACCACACCATGCCAAATGCAATCACAGTGGATGACCAGTCTTACTATACTGATGGATCCTATCCAGTATTCATCAATGCTGTGAAGGTGAAAATTGCTAATTTTGATATGGGGCCCAGGCTAGTATAATATAACACCCCACTAAATGATGTAAGAGAACGCAGTGAAATTCTGCCAAACCTTACCAGACCTAGATCATGCGGTCTTCTTTGTAATCCTTTTGAGATGACAGAGAGGTAAGGAGGTCTACTCTTGGTTGTAAAGAATAATTGCAAATGTCTTTAAATGAGCTTATCTTCGTTTAATAAGAAAGTACCTCTGCTCAGTGTAGAGCAACTGCAATAACCACTTTACATCAATATGTATATGTGCTAATTAGTCATATTTACAAGGAATTTATATTAACAAAAAAATTGCATTTGATAATTACAGAACTATTTATGCATAAATGGAAACAATACCACAAAACATTCTATACATTTTGACACTTCATTAAGCATCAAATAAATTTAATAGAGGAAACAGTTACTATATGTACCTACATCTTCTTCCTCCTCTAACTATGAACAGGCTTAATGTCATTAAAATACAGGAGTCCTACGTGCATGTGGTTTTTAAACTATAAGTTACCCACGGAAAATATGCCTCAGGATCATAACTATATGCATGCCTCTAAATACACTTATAAGGGAATAATCCCATCTACCCTAACTCCAGGCTATTCCTGGTAGTCCCTCACGGCCAGGATATTGTTGGTGCACTTTCAAAGGAGTGAACGATTGAGCTGAATGTTATTTTGCCAAGCAAGCTGTCTGGACGTGCTTTGGATGAGCTCTGCCTACTATTCCCCTATAGTGTGCCTTATAGCCTGTCCCTGACTTGTTTTAGTCTCCTCGTGGATCTCCCGGCCTTCTACTGTTCCCTAGCACTGGTGGACCTGAGTCACCGAGCCGGGGAGTGTGTTTACCCACTACTGCAGGTTGTGGCCATTCCACCCACGCCAAGCCGGGACCTCGATTATCCCCTAGCATCACCCCCCTGGAGAAGACCGCTGCGGGGTATTCACCCCTACCTCTGAATATCAGCGGTCGCACATCGGGTCTCTGCTCTGTCCTGCTGCAGGGACTAGAGGGCGGGCGGCTGTACGCGCCGGGAGGAGGCTTCTCTGTGTGACCAGCGCCAGAGCCTGCAGGTCCCAGGAGAACGCACGGCGGCCGCGGACCGCGACTGCAGGTGAGAGGCGATAGTGGCCTGGGAGGCGACAGCGCAGTACACTGTGGGGGCTCCAGCTGCTTGCTACTGGTCACCCTGTAGTGTAGCGATGTCAGCGCAGGGCACAACTGGGCTGTAAGCTGCGGCTGCAGCTTTGAATCTACAACCCCCCCTGCTGACAGTGGCTGGCCTGTGTGCTGGGCGGCTTAGACCTCTGCAAGCCTTGCTAATCAGTAGACCCCTGGACCCCTCTTACCTAGCAGCATTGGTCTTGTGTACTACCCGTGGGGTGAGTGCAGATGGTGTCCTCCTGTAAAACCACTAAGCCCAAATCTAAACGTGCCTGGGCTTCCAAATCAGACAAGCCTACTCCATGACGGGACGGGCCTCCCCCTGGGGGAGGATGACTTCTAAGGTTTACCCAGGAATGGTTGAAGACCACTTCCAACGCCTGGGTACGGGAAGTCGTCACTCACGGATACGCCATATCCTTCAAGATTCGATCCCCTCATCGATTTTGCCTGATGGACATCCCTTAGGATCAGGTGAAGGCAAAAACTCTTCATTTGGTGGTACAATCCCTCCTGGACACAGGAGTGGTAGTACAGGTGCCTCTGGCTCAGAGAGGTAAGGGGTACTATTCACAGCTGTTCCTAGTCCCGAAACCGAATGGCTCCTCCCAGCCCATTGTCAACCTCAAGTCCTTTTACAAATTTGTAAGAGTCTCCAAGTTTCATAAGGAAACTCTTCGCTCTATTGTTCTGGCATTGGAGCCTGGGGACTATATGGTCTCCCTGGACATGCAGGATGCTTACTTCCATATTCCGATTGCCATGTCGCATCAGCAGTACCTGTGGTTTGCTGTTGGCAACCTCCATTATCAATTTCGGGCTTTACCTTTTGGTTTGACCACGGCTCCGCGAGTCTTCACGTAGGTTAAGGCGGTAATGACGGCTTTACGCTGCCATCTACCGTATCTGGACGACCTGCTGATCGTGGTGAATTCCCCAGAAATTCTCCTCTGTCATCTGGATCTGACGGTCCAGTTTCTGACAGCCCACGGTTGGCTCATCAACTGAAGAAATCTTCCCTCGTCCCTGCTCAGAGCATGGTACACCTGTGGGCATTGTTGGACACTCACAACCAAAGGTTGTTATTGTCTCAGGAGAAGGTCCTGAACCTTCAGGACAGAATTCAATGCTTCCTCTCTCGCCCACGAGTGTCGATTCACTCTGCGAAGTACTAGGCCTCATGGTGTCGGCTTTCGACATGGTGGAGTATGCTCAATTTCATTCCCGCCCTCTGCAGAGATTGATTCTTGCCAAGTGGGACGGCCTGCCTCACCGGATCAGGTCTCACATGATCTTGTTGTCTCCGGAGGTTCGTCAGTCACTGAACTGGTGGCTCCAGGACCAACAATTGAGCAGGGGTCGTCCCTTCTGGATCTCCAACTGGGTCCTTCTGACGACAGATGCCAGTCTGAGGGGTTGGGGTGCGGTGTTGGAGCAACACTCCCTTCAGGGTCGGTGGACCAAGGAGGAGTCTCTCTTCCCAATAAACATTCTGGAATTGCGGGTGGTGCTCAATGCTCTGAACCTGGCCCAGCATCTGATACAGAACAGGCCTATTCAGGTACAATTGGACAACGCCACCACGGTGGCGTACATAAATCAAGGCGGCACTCGAAGACTCATGGCAATGAGGGAAGTGTCAAAGATTCTTCATGGGGTGGAATGCCATCTGCCAGCCATATTGGCAGTGTTCATTCCGGGCGTCCTAAACTGGGAAGCGGACTTCCTCAGACATCAGGACATACACGCCGGAGAGTGGAGCCTCCATCCAGAAGTATTTTAACTCCTAGTGGACAAGTGGGGCCTACCAGACGTAGACCTGATGGCGTCTCGACACAATCACAAGGTTCCGGTCTTCGAAGTAAGGACAAAAGATCCTCAAGCAGCGTTCGTGGATGCACTGGCAATTCCATGGAACTTTCTGCTGCCATACGTGTTCCCTCTGGTGTCACTTCTGCTCAGGGTGATTAGGAAGTTCAAGCAAGAAGGAGGAATACTACTTCTCATCGCTCCAGCGTGACCCAGACAGCATTGGTTCTCAGACCAGCAGGGTCTCTCGATAGAGCGTCCCCTTCTACTTCCGCAACACCCAGACCTCCTCGTTCAGGGCCCTTGTGTATACCAGGATTTGGACTGGCTGGCTTTGACGGCGTGGCTCTTGAAGCTTCAGTACTGAAGGCCAAAAGATTTTCTGAGGCGGTCATTCAAACCATGTTGAAGGCCCGTAAACCGGCTTCTGCTCGGATTTATCATAGGATCTGGAATTCTTACTTTGCTTGGTGTGCAGCTAACAATCATGACGCTTGCAGGTTTAGTACAGACTAAATTTTGGCCTTCCTGCAACAGGGCCTGGACTTGGGCCTTCGTCTGGCCTCCCTCAAGGTTCATATTTCTGCCTTGTCAGTTTGGTTTCAGAGAAAAATTGCTACTCTGCCTGATGTTCATACATTCACTCAGGGAGGTTGAATCCGCAAAACACCCTATGTCCCTCCTGTGGCTCCTTGGGATTTGTCGGTGGTTCTGGAGGCCTTGCAAGAGTCTCTGTTTGAACCTCTTGAGTCTGCAGACCTTAAGTGGCTTACTCTTAAGGTTTTATTTCTGCTGGCTATTGCCTCTGCTAGACGGGTTTCAAATTTGGGTGCCTTAACCTGTCGGTCTCCCTTTCTGATTTTTCACCGTGACCGGGTGGTTCTTCGGATAGGCCTTGGTTATCTACCTAAGGTGGTGTCTTCTTTCCACCTTAACCAGGAGATTGTAGTTCCGGACTTTATCTCTCCTGAATTGTCATCCAAAGAGCGGTCTTTGGACGTGGTACGGGCTCTCCGTATATATGTGAAGAGGACAGCTTCCATTCGGAAGTCTGATTGTCTCTTTGACCTTTTTGGTTTTCACAAACGTGGCTGGCCTGCGAATAAGCAGACCCTGGGCAGATGGATTAGAATGGTGATTGTACATGCTTATGTACAGGCTGGCCTTCCAGCTCCTGCTACCATCAAAGCCCATTCTACTCGGTCTGTTGGACCTTCTTGGGCAGCCCGCCGTGGTGCGACTCTTGAACAATTGTGCAAGGCGGCTACGTGTTCCTCAGTGAACACGTTCATAAGGTTCTATGCCTTCGATACTTCCGCCTCCCAGGATGCTTCCTTTGGACGCCGGGTTCTTATGCTCGCTACAGTGCGTCCCCTCCCAACAGGTACTGCTTTAGGACATCCCCGATGTTATCCCTGTGGAACCCAGTGTACCCCGCTGCAGAAAAGGAGATTTATGGTAAGAACTTACCGTTGTTAAATCTCTTTCTGCAAGGTACACTGGGTTCCACATAGGCGTCCACCCTGACACACTTAGCTTTTTTGGGTTTATATGGTATTAGTCGCTGATACTTTCTCCTGTCGTCAGAATGTGGCGTACGTGCCTACTAACGGTTGTCATCTCTTTTGCCTGCTACTGCATTGGACTGGTTAATGAAAGTGAGCTCCTGTGCACGGAGGCGGGGTTATAGAGGATGCGGCGCTCAGCATCTTGGTAACAGTCAAAGCTTTAGCCTGTTGGTGCCTCGGATCAAGATCCTAATCTACACCCCGATGTTATCCCTGTGGAACCCAGTGTACCTCGCAGAAAGAGATTTAACAGTGGTAAGTTCTTACCATAAATCTCCTTTTTTCTTCTCTTTCCACAATTGTTCCCTGTCTCTGTCCTTTTTTCCCTTTCTCTTTTTATGGTTCTTGCCACGCCATTTACTTTTTTCTTCTCTTTCCACAATTGTTCCCTGTCTCTGTCCTTTTTCCCTTTCTCTTTTTATGGTTCTTGCCACGCCATTTACTTTTTTCTTCTCTTTCCTTCCTCTTCTCTAGTCTATTGTTTTATGCTGTTTGTCTTTATATTTCTAGACAATTCTTTTGTTGATAAAACTGAAAATTGGGTCTAGCAATGACATATCTTACATGCTGTTGGCCGATTTAGCCTTTGTCTCCACTATTCAACAAACTCTGCAGGTTTCAGACTTAATGCCTTAACATGTATTTCCCAACTTCTGTGTTTTTCTATTGGACTATGGGGGTCATTCCGAGTTGATCATAGCTGTGCTAAATTTAGCACAGCTACGATCATTCACACTGACATGCGGGAGAACGCCCAGCACAGGGCTATCCCGCCCTGCATGTCAGTGCCGCCCCCTCCCCCCCCCCCCCCGCAGAAGTGCAAAGGCAACGCACGGCGGCGATGTCTTTGCACTTCAAGAGTAGCTCCCTACCAGAGCAGCTTTAGCGTGCTGGCCGGGAGCTACTCGTCGCTCCCCGGCCTGCAGCGGCTACGTGTGACGTCATGCAGTCGCTGCGGCCCGCCCCCCAACGGTCCGGCCATGTCTGCATTGGCTGGACCGCGCCCTCTAAACGGCGGCTTAACGCTGCCATCCAGCCCTCTCACGCCCAGCGACCGCCTCTGCCTCAGAGGCGATCGCTAGGCAACGACGGCTGGCATGACGTCACCAGCCAGTTCCGACCTGATCGCTGTGCTGCGAGAAACTGCAGCGAGTGATCGGGTTGGAATGACCCCCTATGTTCTGTTTTGCCCTTCAATAAACATATTCTTTAAAAAAAAAAGAAAATTAGTTAGTTTTGAGGGTTCTGCAGTCTAAGGAAAGTTCACTGTGCCATTCCCTGTTGTTTTGGGTCATTCTCTCCTGATTGTTATGTGACATACAGTAGAGACAGGGCATTAACAGCAATCAAGGTTACGTTGCTGTCCCATATATTGAGAGTCAATTTATTCAACTATCATTTTCCTTTTGTTTTGATGTTGCAACACAGTTTATAGACTTTGGAGGCAGTCTGTTTATTATGCAGATAGCATAAATAGGGAGAAGCCACTCTAAGAAGCTTCTGTTAGTCCTTCCTTTTGAGGCTTTAGACAGTTTTGACTGACACGTTAGGTTAATACTGATCCCTACCCCCCTGATTGCCTGCCGGTCCGCGAGCTCTGATTGGCTTACGAACCGGCACCTGATTTAAGATACCCGCGCCGCCGGAGACCAGACTGAGGAGCAGAAGAGGCGCGCGCTGCGCTTTCCTGTCCTCACACACAGCCAGACAGTAGATCCCAAGCAGCAGCGGTGGCGAGCACATTGGGAGCATATGTTATCTGGCACTATGGGGGCATATGTATATCTGGAACAGTGTGGTAATATGTGTATCTGGCACAGTGTGGTAATGTGTGTATCTGGCACAGTGTGGTAATATGTGTATCTGGCACTGTGGGGGCATATGTATATCTGGCACTGTGGGGGCATATGTGTATCTGCCACTGTTGGGGCATATGTGTATCTGCCACTGTGGGGGCATATGTGTATCTGCCACTGTGGGGGCATATGTGTATCTGCCACTGTTGGGGCATATGTGTATCTGCCACTGTGGGGGCATATGTGTATCTGCCACTGTGGGGGCATATGTGTATCTGCCACTGTGGGGGCATATGTGTATCTGCCACTGTGGGAGCATATGTATATCTGGCACAGTGGGGGCATATGTATATCTGGCAGTGTGGGGGCATATGTATATCTGGCAGTGTGGGGGCGGGTTCACTACGGCTGGCCGGCGGTCGGGCTCCCGGCGACCAGCATCCCGGCGCCGGGAGCCCGACCGCCGGCTTACCGACAGCTTGGCGAGCGCAAATGAGCCCCTTGCGGGCTCGCTGCGCTCGCCACGCTACGGGCACGGTGGCGCGCTACGCGCGCCACACTATTTTATTCTCCCTCTATGGGGGTCGTGGACCCCCACGAGGGAAAATAATTGTCGGTATTCCGGCTGTCGGGCTCCCGGCGCCGGTATACTGAGCGCCGGGAGCCCGACCGCCGGCAAACAGAAGACCACCCGTGGGGGCATATGTATATCTGGCAGTGTGGGGGCGTATGTATATCTGGCACAGTGGGGGCATATGTATATCTGGCACTATTGGGGGCATATGTGTATCTGGCACTGCACTACTGGTGGCATATGTGTATCTGGCACTATTGGTGGCTATGTGTATCTGGCACTGCACTACTGAGGGCATATTTGTATCTGGCCCCCATATGTGTATCACACACCAATTTTTTTGGCATGCGCACCTTCGTTGTGCACACACAGTACCACTAAGAAATTTTTCCTACTTGCACCACTGCATTAAAGTAAATGTTTTCTTCACGATACTTGACATCTCTTTGATTATACTTTATTGTTGGTTTTTCTAAAAAACCTTTGAAAATTGCATATAACACTTTATTTTTCTTGCGGCCCACACCAAACTTAGACCTTGATTATTCGGCCCAGTTGGGATTTTGAGTCTGACATGCCTGTTCTAGTGCAACTTACATTTACTTAAGTCAGTCAGATAAAAGTCTTCTCAGGAATTTTCAAAGTACTGCATTTTAATTTAGCAGAATGCACAGACATACACATAAACCACAACTCCAATGGTATCCGGATGATAGGTCGACAGTTTAAAGGTCAACAGTCAATAGGTCGACACCAAATGGTCGACATGTATATGGTCAACATTGTCAAAATGTCGAGATGACAATGGCCGACGTAAGGAAAAGGTCGATATGAATTTTTTTAAATAAAAAAAAAATAATACTTTTCCATCCACATGGACTACGATTGGGAATAACCGGGGATCGGGAATGTCCGAAACATGGTGAGTGAAGTGAGCCATGCATGCTAGGGGATGCGGTACACTATTTAGAGTTCCATGTGCTGCAAGGTAAAATTTGACACAAACCCACCCAAAAAAAGTGTGTTAACCTTTTCATGTGTCGACCATTTCATTGTAAATTTTTGACCCTGTCAACCTTTTGACCATGATTGTCAACCATTATTCACTTTGGGGCTAATGCACAGCTGAACGCATGCCAGTTGCGGAGAACATTTGGCATGTATTCGCACTGCACATGCATATAACTTTGTATTGGGGCAAATGTATACATTTTCCTGTGCACTTCTGTTTGGAGCAATATAATACCAATAATCTGCATCACCCTATAGATATCGAGCCACATAACACTGAGCTTATGAACTATGAAGTATGGGTACAAGCCATTTTTTTTTCCAGTGATGCCTTCTCTAGTTATTTGGGGGTTTATATACTAAGCCTTGGATGGAGATAAAGTAGATGGAGAAGGCTTAGTAAATAGACCCATTGGTCCTTGTGAAGGAAGGAGGGGTTGTCAGAAGGGGAACTGAGAGTATATGGATATTCCTACTGTACACACAATTAATTTTACATGAACAACAGTGTATGTTATTGATTAATAAATGCATTTTATTGATTAATAACAATTATAGCACTTATTTCATTTCATTCTTTAACTGTTGACATAATATTAATTAAAATATGAACATATAGAAGTGTTCTAATTCAGCCACATAATCAGAAGCCTCAAGGGAGTATATTTACTACGATTAGTATTTTTGCCGATTTCAGCCGAGATCAATCTCGGCTGACATCGGCAGTGTACACATGCAACTTTTTTTAAAAACACGATAATTTACTAAACTACCGTGTTTTTTCAATTCGAGTTCACCGATGTCGAAGTCACTCGTATTGCTGGCAGTGTTTTACGGGAGAGAATAGTAAAACATTGCCGGACTTAACACAATGAAGCCCAGCTGGATCAGTGAGATCCGTGCAGGGCTTCATTGTGTATAGTATTGAAAGTGTCAAAAGTAAAAAAAAAAAAATAGTGTGGAGTCCCCCTGTTAGGCTCTGTCTAGTTTGTGTTCCCGGAGAGGGCACTAGTGGGTCAGTGGAGATGGGATGGAGAAAACGAGGAGGCTGGATAAGATTCCTGCGCATGTGCGCTGTGTTGTTTATTTAGCAATTGATTCAAACAATATGGCAGCAGGAATACTGATGACAACAGAAGATATGCAATTGTGGGTGGAACAGCGTGGAAGCTGAAATTCTATGGCAAAGTCTGTGACGTGAGCAACAATCGATCAGGGGACCGATTTATCGTTATGGGAACCGATGGTTCCTGGATCATGGAGCACAGCAGGGATGATGGTGGGAATAGCGAGCCAGGTAACTGTTTGCAGGAGACAGGAACAAGTGGTTAAAATCCTCAGTGCAGGTTGGAATAACACTGGCAGCTTGCAGGCTGACGAACAGGTGTAGGTTAACGAGATGCACCTGGAGGAGAGTCTCTACTGCAGAGGACTGGAGCACACTGTAGCTGGATAAGGTGTGAAGCTGATCATAGGTACCCGGGTTGCTGGTGCTTGTGGTTCCACGGCAGTGCAGGACCAGACTGGAAGGCTGTGCAGGTACAAAGAGTAACTGGAGAACGGAGCCAGAGACACAGGTCAGAGGAATGACACGAAGTACAAGGCAAGGACTGACTCACCCTGCTGCTCCTGATATACCCCCCCGGTCTGCAGGTATTGGTTGGGAGTGAATGGGAGGTGCGGCCAGGCTCTGGATTGGCTGATGCGGATGGCTGATGCAGAAGAGCTGACGTGGGACTGTCATGGCGGCGCCCTTGCCGTGGTTTGGCGGGAATGCGGCGTGCGTGCATGCCTGCTGACAACAGGAGTGTCCTTAGGCCCAGAATGGCATTTAGCGACAAGGTGACCAGTGGCAGCGAGACATGGGAGCCTCAGACGGAGGTTGCACCGGCGGACAGGTGCAGCTACAGTAAGTCGATTCCTGACACCCCCCTCCTAAGCATAACCAGCCTTTGAGCTGGTCCTGGTTGTTAAAATACAGGGGGAAAAATGCATAGGGTACCCCCGTATTTATACAACCAGCTCCGGGCTCCACTAGCCAGAGAGATAATGCCACAGCCAGGGGACACACTTATGTAGGTCCCTACGGCCGTGGCATTACCCCCCCCCCCCCCCCAACTAGTCATCCCTGGCTGAGGTTCCCTGGAGGAGTGGGTATCCCTTAAATCAAGGTGTCCTCCCCTTCCAGGCACCCAAGGGCCAGGGGTGAAGCCCGAGGCTGTCCCCAGCACCCCTGGGCGGTGGGTGCCGGGCTGATAGCCATAAGTATGTAAAAAGTAGAATAGGTGTTTTTTGTTGTGGAACTATAAGTCCCAGCAAGCCTCCCTCACCTGCTGGTACTTGGAGAACCACAAGTACCAGCATGCAGGGAAATAACGAGCCTGCTGGTACCTGTAGTTCCACAACAAATAAAATACCCAAATAAAAACAGAACACACACACCATGGAAGTAAAACTTTAATTAACACACATGCACACTTACACACTCACACATACTTACCTAGTGTCCCATGGAGCCTATCGGTCCCCTTGTCAAGTAGAATCCAATTGGAAACCTGTAATAAAAAATACTCACCTATTATCCAGTGATGATTGGTCCTCTTCATAGAATCCACAGGGTCCACAAACTGCAAAAAACTTGGTTTAAAGAATAAACATGTGTGAACATGGAACCCCTTTCCCCGAATGCCGGGACCCCCTGTGCCTGCTGTCACTAGAGGTCCCGCCAGCCAATCAGGGAGCGCCACATCATGGCGCTCTCCTGATTGACAGGCAAAGAGCGCACAGCCAATCAGGAGGAGCGCACCGGCTAGAATGGAGCTTAGCGGCGCTCCATTCTAGCCTATGATGGGAACTTTGCGGTCTGCGGTTAACTGCAAGGTTAATTGGGGTCACTCTTGTGGGTGACCCCAATTAACTTTGCGGTTAGCCGCAGACCGCAAGCAAAAAGCAGTTCTATTTGAAAGCTCCATTTTTTTAAATGAATTCTATGCTTTCCCGGCAGTGTTTGGCTATTATCGGCAGTAATTGAGAATGCGAATTCTTAGTAAATTACCGCGTTCTATTAAATAACAGCAGTGTTTGACCCATGGTCTATTCATTCATATTTGTGTGGTCAGCAGTGTATCTCAATACGAATAGCCCCAACACTGCCGAGATTTGTGTTTAGTAAATTCCTGAGATCACACTTAGAAAAAAAAATGGACCTCGAATAGATTCAAATTAATTTGGGACCTTAGTAAATATACCCCTAGGGCGCTGATTCAGATGTTATTATCGCGACCGCCACTAGACCGCGCCCAATGACAGCAATTCAATTGTTCTGCCATTTGGGCACTCAGTGAGCGCGAAGGGCACATTGTTTTTCGCAGCCTCCTGAGGTGTGAGAAAAAAAAAACGTGTTGAAACTGGGCATTTTGGCGTCCAAATGGGAGTTTGTACATCTAAAAAAGGGAGTTTAGACGGGTTTAGCTGTTTTAGACGGTCAAACCCGGTTTGTTTGGGCGCAACATGTGCGATGTGCATGGGCGCCCAAACACAGTTGAATTGTGACAATTGTTTGGGCATCTAAAAATTCCCGTTTGCTCAAAACAATTGGCGTCTTAAGGCGATCCAGTGATAACGAGTTTCTCACATTTACAGCATCTTTGCACACTTCATCCACACACTTACAGACCTGTATTGTACAATTGGCACAATGCTACGTGAGGGGCTCATTGATATTGGTCCCCGGTCTCTTGCCAGCTATAACACACAAACCCAGTAGTGGTGTACAGGTTACAAATACCTATTGCTTTCACCCATAGCCAGATTAAGGGGGGGATGCAGTGCATGCTGTACCCCGGGCCCCCCTCTGTCTGGCCAAAGCACACTGACATCACTAGCTTTCCCTCTTATGCAGCAGCAGAAAAGTATGCAGTGCAGGCAGAGACACAAGAGTATCAGATTTCATGAACTATCGATGGAGCTTCCCGACCAGTGGAGATATAGGAGGGTGGAGAGAGCTGTAAGTAACACATCATGGGATCCCTGTGTCACTCACAGCTCTCTCCACACCTTGGTGTCTGAGTCCTGTATAACTTGTTATCTAATGAGGGTCGAGAGACACACACACACACACACACACACACACACACACACAGAGTCCTCCTGAGTCCTGCCCCAGTGTGTAAGTAGTAGTACATAGTCTGCTGCTATTTTTGCATGTGACAAGATAAATTATAGATTTTATTTTTCTATGTGTATTTTAAGGTTGTTTAAGTTGTCTTTATTCCACTACAATAACATTTTATAAAATAGTTGTCTTTCAATTAGGTGGAGCTATAAACAGTACCCAGGCATTATTAAACTACAGTATTAGCTTAAATCTAATATACACCATTGGGCTAAATTTAATATACACAATCCATACAGCCCAACATGACCTATTCTAGGAGGGACAAATGCTCTCTACCTGGACTTCCTTCTTACTGTAACTTATGATTGCAATCACCTGTGTTGAAACACATCCACCATCAATTAGATAGTTCAACACAGGTGACTACAATCATATATTAAGAGGAAGTCCATGTAAAGAGCATTTTGTCCCTCCTGGAATGGGTCATGTTGGGAAGTATGCACAATCTTATATACAGCCCCCCCCCCTCCCCCTTCACCAGGGCCCCCCTGTCTAATGTGCCCCGGGTACCCCCAAGGCTTGATCCGGCCCTGCTTTCACCCAGTGGGAAAACAATGCAAATGAACAAAATAATTGAGAGAATAAGAACCATGGTGCAGCTAAGTTGCCTTTTTCCTGGCGCACCATGATAGGTGTATGCGGACATCTGTAGTGCACTCTGATACACAGTCTATCATTTGTATTTGCTTTTATTTTAGTACATTTTCCATTCTATACATTTAGGTACAGATTAAATTAAGTGCTATTTTCCACTGGAAGTGAGGAGGAGAGATGTTTCAAACTTTCTAAAACCAGAGAGGTATAGAAGTTGCCTATAGCAACCAATCAGATTCTATCATTTTATAGAAAGTACTAGATAGATGATACTAGAAAGGGATTGACTGCTATGTGCGACTTCACGTCTTTTTAAAGCAATGTGCAACTGCATACATTCAGATTATTATGGGAAAACCTCATCCCTGCTCACACCTCTATGGAATGCCAGTTAAAATGAGCAAGGTGACCCTGCCCGGTGAACCCGCTTTACTGTAGTGCATGAGTTTCCCCCTTAGTAGCAGTAAGTATATCTGTCTCTTACCTTCTGCAGCCATTGTGTATTGTTCTCCATGATGCCCTCCAGTTCTTGTATCTTCTTGCTGTGCCAGTGGTGCTCAGGTTGTGTCGGTTCATCCCTCTGCAGAGAGTTGGATACCTGGTAATCAACAGGAGGTGGATTACAGTTATCTATTTCAGGGAGAAGAAAGGTGTAGCTGCAATGTCCATGCTGAACTTTGTGGTGCTTCTTTTCAGGGATGTCAATTCCTTTCAGGTGGGATCCCATCAATATATGGAAGACATTCAGCATGAGGCAGCACTTAAGCAATTGCAGGGTCATGTTCCTTCTCATCCTGATATCTTTCCTTGTCTTATGTCTGCAGAGAACACTTGGCTTGCAATTCAGGCTGATACATGTACTATGATCACAAAAGAGTCCTGTTGTGCTCACTTACGCAGCTTGCTACTGCTAGTATAGCACAACCCGCATTATACTGACAGCTCCAGGAAGTTTTCTGTGTAAGCATAAGCAGCCCCCTCTGGCCACAGTTTTGTCTTTTATCCCCTCCCACTGTGTGTACATCTAAAGTTGGAACACTTATAAGGATGCTTTATTATTTAACCACTTCACTACTCGGCTGTTGTGAGTCATCGCATAGGCACCAACTCCAGAGAACATATTAACAAACCAACATTAGCTTAATAATATTATCTCTCTAAAACTTGAAATTCAATGTTCATTATTATTAGCATACAGTATACTCAAATAATTTCACCTTAAACTAACAAATTGCATGCAAGTAGCAATAAACAAACACTATTCTGAGAAGTTTATGTGGACTTATCAATTATACTGCTTTAATTTCAGGGCTGAATGATCTTATATCTAACTTGTGTCATTAGTAAATCAATCTATAGACTGTAAGCTGGGTACACACTACACCAGGGGTGGCCAACCAGTCAGAGGCAAAGAGCCAGAAAAGATCTGTAGTCAAGGGTAAGAGCCTCTATTATGCGCGCACCAAAATGGTGGTGTGGCATAGTTTTCACAAAGCCACCCCATTTTTGTGCGCACACCTTTCGGTATGAAGTTTGTAGGACCTTGTGTCATAACCCCGTTTTTAGTCATGTTGTACAGTGCCACGTACAATTAATGCCTCTGTACAGTGCCACATGCATATAAAAATGCCAAAAAAATTGGTGCCTCCACAATGCCAGATACACATATGTCCCCACAGTGCCAGATACCTATATGCCCCACAGTGCCAGATACCTATATGCCCCCACCGTGCCAGATACATATATGCCCCCACAGTGCCAGATACATATATGCCGCCAGTGACAGATACACATGTCCTCACAGTGTCAGATATACATATGACCCACAGTGCCAGGTACACATATGCCCCACAGTGCCAGATACATATATGCCCCACAGTGCCAGATACATGTGTCCCCACAGTGCCAGATACATATATGCCCCACAGTGCCAGATACATATATGCTCCACAGTGCCAGATACACATGTCCCCACAGTGCCACATACATATATGCCCCACAATGCCAGATACACATATGTCCCAACAGTGCCAGATACATATATGCCCCACAGTGCCAGGTACATATATGCCCCACAGTGCCAGTTACACATATGCCCCCAGTGCCAGATACACATGTCCCCACAGTGCCAGATACACATGTCCCCACAGTGCCAGATACACCCCCAGTGCCAGATACACATGTCCCCAGAGTGCCAGATATGCCCCCAGTGCCAGATTCACATGTCCCCACAGTACCAGATATACCCCCAGTGCCAGATACACATATCCCGACAGTGGGCACCCCCCTCCCACCCCAGTGCTGCTCACCGCGCTGCTGCTTTGCTGTGTGTGAGGGGAGGAGAGCGCCTCTCCTGCCCCACAGTCTCTGGCGGCATTATCTCTCTCCAATTAGGTGCCGGTCTGTGAGCTAATCAGAGCTAAGGCTCCTGATTGGCTGCCGGTCCGCGAGCTCTGATTAACTCACGGGCACTGCCGTCGGGCAGCGGGAGGCGGTAGCTTATGAGCCACATGCGGAAAAAGAAGAAGCAACATGTGGCTCGAGAGCAGTGGGTTGGCCACCGCTGCACTGAATGATGTGTACCCAGCCCGCCATCGCTGCCGATGGGACCCGGCATGTGGTAAAAGCATACACACTTGCTGATGCCGGGTCTGACATCGCGAAGCCACGTGACATGCTGCATTCTGCAGCATATAATCACTAGCAACATCCCCCATTGGCCCTGCTGCAAGGATGATATGGGATGTCGCTACTGATCTGCATGAGCACGCATATCATGCGTACACACTAGACGATGTACTCGATATGTTGCTCTGATCCGCGGGATCAGGCGACATATCGTCTAGTGCTTACCCAGCATAAGCTCTATGTAGCAGGTTTTATGTCCTATTGTACCATGTTGGTGTAGGCTACATGTTAAAATGGGATGTGGTTAATATCCCAGCTGTCGGGATCCTGGCTGATGCAATACTAACGTCAGAATCGCAATACCCGTCAAAATCCCAACATTGGAATTCTGACGGAGTCAAGATACCGATGCCGAAACTCTGGCAGCCAGGATCCCAACCGTTGTAAGGGCATGCGATTATGTGACCGACAGTCGGGAGACCGACGGTCACTATACTGATGCTGAAAAGCCAGACAGTCAGCATGCCGACTGACAGGGACTATGTCCATGACACCAATAGAGTGGGAATAGAACCTGTGGCGAGCGCAGCGAGCCCACATGTGGCTTTGTTTCGTTCGCCCCCTTCCCCCCCGATGGCAACCTAAACACCGGGATCTCGGCAACGGTATGGTGACCGGCTGTGTTCCAACCACCAGTCACCTGTACCCATCCCCTTGTAAGTATAGCCACCGGAGCTTGCATTAGTTCAGGGGGCAGGGGTTAAGTTTACCCGAAACTGGGGGGAATTAAGGTTAGGCTACGGGGGTGGGAGGTTAGGGTTTTGCTGCGCTCAGGGGGGTTTAGGGTTAGGCACCACCAGGGGAAAGTTAGGTTTAGGCACTAAGGGTGGAGGGTTAGGTTTAGGCTGCGGGACGGGGTGGGGGGGAAATGGGGGGTTAGGTTAGGCACCACCAGGGGGAGGTTAGGGTTAGGCACTAAGGCTCGGTGAAGGGACAAGGCCAGCAAGAGAAATTTTGGGGCCCTGTACAGTGATACCTCCGGGACCCTCTCACATATATATATATATATATATATATATATATATATATTAAAGCGCAATGGAATTTGCTGTGCTATATATGAAAGTGTTAATAAATATATATATTTATACACATATATAAATATGTATATCTCTCCTTTCTCCCTTACACCCTACAGTCTGTCTCTCCCCAGTGATTCGATGCTGCATTCCCAGCTTCCCCACCCCACCCCTAAGCCCTATATCCCCTCACCAATCCACCCTTACCCTGGGGAGAGACTCATTTGCCGTGCACTACCCAGTAACCAGACCCGAACACCGCACAGCAGGAACCATGCAGCCCTTACACCCCACCAGAAGAGGCCGGTGCAGGGCACAGGATCCTGGTCAGCAGAGCTGGACCTGGAAGAGTGGGCACACATTCGCGCCGCACAGTCACTGTGTGTGAGAGGCTCCTGCCCCTCTGAGGCTGTGCCCACACCGCCTACAGCTCGCTGCCCTTTTTGGACAAGACGGCTCACATCCCTGCCAGCACTGCGTGACATGTCCTTGGGGCCCTTCTGATCCTTGGGGCCCGGTACAGGTGTCCCCTTTGACCCAACCTGTTACTGGCCCTGGGAAGGGAGATTTAGATGGTAGGGGACAGGGGTTAGATTAGTAAAATTACCCCTGTCGGGATTTCAGAAATCGGGATGCTGGTATTTGTATTTTGACTGCCGGCATCCCGTCTGGCGGTCATTCATACCGGACTCGTTAAAATTATGTCATTGTTATAAAAAAACTGCATGTTCTGCTTTCTTTGCTGGCACTTTGAAAATCAATACCTAGAATAATAATTAATATAGAAGCAATAGGTATTTTATTTATATTTTACGTCCCCTCGGCACATACAGTGTAAATCAGTTTCAGACGAATAGACAAATGTTGAGCAATCATAATAAATGGAAGCCCCCACTCAGCACCAAAAAATGACAACATAAGTAAAAACTGAAACATGTAGTGACAGAACTTTTTCATGTGTCGTAAATTCAATCTTCTCAGTATATAAAATTGTAACGATAAGACATCCAGACGTGGGAACATGTAAAAACACAAATAGCAACAATCTAGTGTAGCATGTTCACAAGGGGCAGTGTGACGCAGCAAGAGGATGCTTGTGCAGGTGGCATGGCTGCAGGATCGCATCATCATGGGCACGCTCCTCACTATGCAATGCAGAGATTACCATCACTGAAAGTAGGGGCACACTTGCCTACTCTGCCAGGATGGGCTGAGGGCTACCAAAAATCGTGTTGCACTCCCGGCCTCCCGGTAGAGAAGGCAAGTCTCCCAGAGATGTCAGGTACCTGCTCCCCCGCCCACACACTGACACACAAATCCATTTGCACACCCTGCGATTCCACCACTCGTAGACCAAAAGGAGGTGGTAATCAGGGCATTGCAAAGCAGGGTGCAGATTCACGCCTCTGCACTGCCCACATACGACGATTCCACACCCCCTGCCGAATCGACCTGGCTGCAGCCAGAAAGTAGGTAAGCATGAGTATGGGGTGTGACTACGACAGTGACATGCGGTGAGGTAAATGTCTGAGGAGCCATTGACTAGTACCAGAGCCAGATTTACACATGTAATAAAACGGTAGGGTGGTGTGGTGAGGTGTGAGTGGGCGTACCTGTTTCCACGGCAACATCGGTGTCAGCTTCCCCTGGATCTCACCTATAACTTCTGGCAGAGGGACGGAGAACCCCAAGAAACCTCCAAAAATCACCACACGTTTGGATGTGACTAAAATTTATTTAACTGCCAATTAACTGGTCACTGCTGTAAGTTCAACTTAGTTAAATCCTTTTTAGATTAAATGGGTTAACTTATTCAAGAGACTATATATTCACATTAGAAAACAGTTGTAATGGTAATGTCATCAATCAGTTTTGCACAAAACAGTAATCACAATATAGGAGAATGCAATATAGAAACTGTCCACTAGGTGGCGGTGTACAGGTCACTACACTCAGTTCTGGGGGTTTATTTACTAATATTCGTGTTTGAGTCGGTTTGTGTAGTGTTTAAACTCATTTTTATCGGGTGCATTTTCATGCAACTTTTTGAAACTATGGCCCTCATTCCGAGTCGTTCGCTCGTTCTTTTTTTTCGCATCGCAGTGAAAATCAGCTTAGAGCGCATGCGCAATGTTCGCACTGCGACTGCGCTAAGTAATTCTGCTATGAAGAAAGGATTTTTACTCACGGCTTTTTGTTCGCACCGGCGAACGTAGTGTGATTGACAGGAAATGGGTGTTACTGGGCGGAAACACGGCGTTTTATGGGCGTGTGGCTGAAAACGCTACCGTTTCCGGAAAAAACGCAGGAGTGGCCGGAGAAACGGGGGAGTGTCTGGGCGAACGCTGGGAGTGTTTGTGACGTCAAACCAGGAACGACAAGCACTGAACTGATCGCACAGGCAGAGTAAGTCTGGAGCTACTCTAAAACTGCTAAGTTTTTTTTGTTCGCAATATTGCGTAAACTTCGTTCGCACTTTTAAGATGCTAAGATACACTCCCAGTAGGCGTAGACTAAGCGTGTGTAACTCTGCTAAATTCGCCTTGCGACCGATCAACTCGGAATGAGGGCCTATATACGCTAATTTACGAAGCTGTCGAGTTTTTGGTTTTCGTGTTTTCCGATGTCGATGCCAGTCGGGTTTTTTTGGCACATTTACGGCCGTCATTGTCGTTTGCGTTCGTGTTTTTGTTGTTTTTACTGGTTTATTTTCTATGTTAAACGCGGCAGGGTTATTTACCAACAACGGCCGCATTTTAACTTTTAGTTTCGATTTTCATCCCCGTTCGTGATTGGTTGTGTTTCAGATGTAGGAGTGTCTGTGCGCAACCATATAAATACGCCCCACACCGTCCGCACTTGGTGGGTTTAGTTAGTGGTGAGGAGGGAGGTTGTGCTGTGGAGGTTGGTGAGAAGTTGGTTTGGTGAGGAGTTTTTTGGGCGATTTCTGAGTGTAGTATTGTGTTTTAAAGTAGTCTTGTCATTCTTGTAGTCTTGTTTTTTTTGGTTTGGTCTCATTATTTGTCCAAGTTTGTTTGCTTTATAGTCCCTTGTCAGTGTGTGTGTGTGTGTGTGTGTGTGTGTGTGTGTGTGTGTGTGTGTGTGTGTGTGTGTGTTGTGCAGTGGTAGTGGAGGAGTGTGTTGTTTGTTTTATGTTTTTTCTGTGTTAATTGTTGAACCACACAATTATGTCTGACTCAGAGGTGGTTGAGGTGGCTGAGGTGAGTGAGGTGGAGGGTGTGAGTGAGGGGGAGGAGGTTGGTCAGGTGGAGGAGGTGAGTGAGAGTGAGGTTAGTGAGGTGGGGGAGGTGGGTGAGGTTGCTGCAGCAGCCTCAAGTGACAGTGATAGTGACAGTCAGACAGTTCCGTAGCCACGCACCACTACTAAGACTGGGCGGAATGTAAAGTTTAGTTATGCTGAAAATGTGGCATTGGTGCGGGAGCTGATGAAGTATCAGCGGCAGCTATTTGGGCCTGAGTCCGCCAAGGTGCCAACAAGGAAGAAGAAGGTGTTGTGGGCGAAAGTTGTTGCTGTTGTAAATAGTGAGGGGGTGGTAAAGCGGACGGAGGACACGTGCCGTAAACGGTACTATGACATAAAGCAATGTGTCAAGTCCAAAATGGCCAAGGAGGCGAAGTCGGCTCGCAAAACCGGTGGTGGACAGCCCTATATTGCCAGATATCTGGACTATGAGGAGCCCATGCAGAGTTTAATACCTTCTGAAGTAGTGTCTGCAACCCATGTTCGTGATTCCGATCGGCACAGGAAGGATGGTGAGCATGTGTATTTGTCTTAACATTCTATTACATTACTTCTATCGTAATTTTTTTTGTAAATGTGTGTCATGTGACATTGCATATTACTCCCATCTTCATGTGTGCATCAGCAAAGACATTGTTTTTGGTAATGTTTTCTACAAAAGCCGATGTAACATAGTACTTTATTGTATGTCATGTGGTTTTTTAACAGTACATTTTCCATGTGTAGTTTGGACTTGGTGTGTCATTGAATTGTCCAGCAATAATGTTTTCCTTTTACACATTTTACAGTTTGAAAGTTGGACTATGTTTTTTATTTCAGTTATCCATGTGCAATGTTTCAAAAACAGTGGTTGACATGTTAGAGGCTGGAGTAGTGCAAAGTGGCTTTGAAGCCAGTTACATGTGTAATTTCATTAGTACTGAATGTAATCTTGTTTAAGACAAACCCACTATTTGTTGGTTCATTTTGAGTCTGTATTTGTATCCTGACACAACACTGCAGACTTAGTTACCTTACTATTATGATGGGGTTTTTGTTTTGTTTTTTGGCTCATATTGTGCTAATGTGTGTTTGGAGTGCCACATCACAGAGCATTTTCTATATTGCATCTTTCATTAATTACAAAACATTTTTAAATGAAGATGTGTGTGTTTTGGCTTGTTAGTGTATGTATTTGCAATTGTGTCCTATGTCTGTGTCCTGTACATTATTTCCTGTGTTGCACTTTCCATAGTGCATATGGCTATTGGCCAATGTGTGTGTTTTTCTAAAAAAAAATATATGTTTTTGGTCCGAAATTATTCCCACATAAATAAACATCCATTTTTGAAAGATGTAATGTTTATAAACATAATGGGTGGATGTATCAACAATAGCATGAATAAATGAGTTCTTTTATTTGTTTCATTATTTACAGTGTTGAAAAAAAGCAGTACTGGTCGGCCTACAGTCACTCCCATGCGATCTGATGATGATGACGCTGCGGAAGCAGGTAAAGTGTCCATTGTAGTATAGGTTATGTTTGTAAAGGCATGGCCATAACAAAAGTACACTTTAAATACTAGAGCCATCAAAAGAAGTCTTGAGCAGCAGAAGGCGGACTCCTGTACCACACCAAACAATAATACATGTGGCAACAAAGAAAGCAAGGTCTGATGTCCAGTCCCAACCACAGCAGTCTACCCCGCCACGAAGATTGTCTACAGTTTCTTCGGTCCCACCACTCCAAATTTTGGACACACCTCCAAGACACCAACCACACTCCCCTCATCTTGATTGTGAATAAGAAACTGTAATGAATAAAAAAAATACTCATCTCATAATAATCCATTTAATTAGACTAATTAACTCAAAATCCAACAAAATCTGCTATACGTACCGAAAACAATAAACATCAGATGGAATTTGAGCAAAATGGCCTTGTCCACATACAGTATAGATATGTATGTCCACTTCAGCCATACAGTAGCGGATTGTGTCGAAGATGCTGCAACATAAACACGTGTAAGCTTG
The DNA here is from genome assembly GCF_028390025.1 of Pseudophryne corroboree. Taxonomy (NCBI): domain Eukaryota; kingdom Metazoa; phylum Chordata; class Amphibia; order Anura; family Myobatrachidae; genus Pseudophryne; species Pseudophryne corroboree. Next base: position 571,199,470 of record NC_086445.1, read on the forward strand.
GCAAATAGTAAGGTTTTTTTCCTCAATTTCACTTGTGTTTGTCCTAACATTGGCACCAACATGCAAAAACATTACTATGTTTTTGTTTTAAAAACTATAAGGCAAAACATTATGGTTTAAAGTGTGTTTTTATGGTGGAGTATGTCTGATCTACCATACAACTCATGTGGTTGCTTTAAGAATGAAGTAACCAGACACATTTGCCACAAACAGGAATATGTCTGTATTTAAGTTCTGAGTGATGATGTTGCTATGCTGGATATCTGAAACCACCATTTAAATACATGTGTTCCATGTTTATTGCTTTGTATTAATTTCTCAAACATATGTCTAACTAACGCCAAAATTATTCTAATTCCAGATTCTAGTACTGGTACCAGCATCCCGACGCAACAGCAGCAACACAGTGACATGGATGAGACAATCATTTTACAAATGCAGCCAGTAATCGAAGGAATCAGCCACCCAGCACCTGTGAGTACACCACCACAGCAAAGCACACCACCACCACAACACAGCCCAACAACACCAGTAGCACAAGGCCCTGATCAAGTGTTTTGGGACAGTTGGGCTACACAGCAGGCCACTAATCAAGATTGCCTGCGTAGGCAGACCCAAATTTTTTCAAGCCTACCATCTCACCTCCGAAGAATCAGCAGAAATATCAGTTGCCAAAATGAACCAACCACCAGAATTGCCAATACCATGGAAAACATGCGTGCAGACATTACACATGTCATGGGCAACTTACAACGCATAATGGAAGAACAGCACAGACAACAGCAAAGCTACATCAACATCTTAGAAAACACTCAAATGATCAATGAATCTATCACCAGAATTTTAGAAAATCAAAATGCTGCAACACGTGAACTCAATGCCACCCTCACTAACCTCAATGAAACACTCAGATCCCAGCACCAACAGCAACCAAGCAGCAGTTCTGGTACGACTACTCCTATTCTATCGCCAGTGTCCTCACTACCAAGGCGCTCCACCAGAGCACGCCAACACGACAGTGGTAAAGGCAAAGGCCAGTCCAAGCAGCCAACCCAAAAAAAATAAAAAATAGAGATACCGATTTCTGTATAGAGAATAAAATAAACACAGTTAGTAAGTTTAGGATTGTCACAATATATATAACACTTAGCACCTTGTCAATTTTTACAACATAATTAATTATAACTGAAACAAACAACAACAGGATTTTTTGCCACACATTTATTCTTTAACATCTTTGTATTTTTTTGGAGGAGGAAAATGTTCTTTGAGCTGCACATTGATCTTAGCATGCACTAACAATACCACTTGATTTTTTCAGAATAATTACTCTTTCTTGATTCCAATCATTCTCATATCCTGCAGACAGACTAATTGGCAGCCATGCAGATTCATCTATGACCAATACAACTTACAATGTGAATCTTAACTCTTTTACATTTCATCTCTAGATGACATTACAAGAATAACACAATTGAGTTGGCTAAAAAGGTTCTAATATGTTGGCAAAAAATATAGAGAATTCAGTCCCAAAATGAATGACATTATTGTTGTGCCATGTTTGTGTGTGTTAAAAGTGAGTAATCAGATTCTTAAACATGATACAGAAACAAAGAAATTGAAAATATTTGATTGTACAAAAATAATGTGTGCAATAATGGATATATGTTGAAAACTGTGTATTGACTTACAAATCTGCAAGTTTACTCCAGCAAACATAACGAAATAAATTATTTTGGATGAGACTAAGTTTGTGTCCCTTAAATACGATGGAGCATCACACATAGGAACACATGTATTCCTCAAGGCTAACATATTATATGTGGAGAAGTGTTACATTAGGCCGTTACACACATTCATAAAGTAAAAAAACCCCAATTACTATGTGGATTATGTGTGTTTTTAAGAAATTATTAGAACAACTTTATTAACACTTATCCAGACTTCATGCATGTCACTCATAATCTGTTGTTTAGAGAATTTAAATAAACACAATACACATGCTACATTTGTTTTGCATAAAGCGAGGGTATGTTTGTATGTCTCAAGGAGACAGACACATTCTGAGTAATGGTTTTTAAACGAAAAATGTGGCAACATATATTTAGGCTTACACAACAAATGAAAGAAGCAAACAAAACTTACCTTAAATATAACTATTTATGAGGTCTTGCCTAACCTGCCTCCCTACATCTGTACTCCAAGAATCACCAGATGTCTCTAATTCCTCTGCTTGCTGGCTGCTTTCTTCATCCTCCTCATCATCAACATGTGGCAGATCTTGGTGCAAACACATGTTATGAAGAAAGCAGCAGCAGAACACAATTTGAGTCACCTTCAAGGGACTATACAACAAAAGGCCACCAGACTTATCCAGACACCGAAACCTAGATTTCAGCACACCAAAACATCTTTCTATCACATTCCGCGTGGACTTATGTGCATTATTGTAATTGTGTTCAGCAGGGGTATCAGGTCGGGACAATGGAGTTAGAAGCCAAGAGAAACAGCAATATCCTCCATCACCTGAAAGACAGATATAGTAATGTGATTCATGTTAAGATACAGCAACACATAAGAAACACACTGTATTTGGCCAAAGTATACACAGGCGTAGACATATCAAATTACATACCCAGCAGCCATCCATCTGGCATTTGTCCATCCTCAAACTTATCAAAGAGGGATGACTGACTGAGGATGAAGGAGTCATGGCAGCCCCCAGGGTAACCAGCAACAACACTCATTATTTTGAGTTTTGCATCACAAACCAACTGCACATTTGTGGAGTGGTCTAGATGACGATTAGTATAGATGTGCTGCCTGCCCCTAGGTGGTCTCAGCTGAATGTGTGTGCAATCTATGGCTCCCAGCACATTGGGCATGCCAGCAAGCTCATAGAAATCTACCCTGACGGCATGCCACTGAGACTACTGGGTAGGGAAGCAGATTGAGGCATCGATATGGGGCTGCAAAACAGCCAACACCTGTGTGTATATTTGATAGAAAATAAAACATGAGATTTTAGGACAGAACTGGCCACTGAGAGTAATTAAAACCAACCAAAAACAGAGGAGGTAGTTAGGTATACATCACCTTGATAATGTCGATATTATCTTAAACCATAAAGCTATACCTCTAGATACACTTTTACCGTGGAGCCGCTATGGCCGCTAGACTGAATACACGTGCTACGCACTCTGTACGCTATTTGCGTACAGAGTCCCGTACGTGGTACGTACTTGGCGTCCACAAGCCGCGCTGAGTGTACAGAGTACGCACAGCGCACGCACACACAATTGATAACCTTTAAACCTTGTTAGTGATACAATGTAGTGATATGATTACACTTTAAACCCTTAGCAGCAAAGTACTGCAACGATGTTATACCATAAACCTTAAGTAGCGCTGACGGTATAAAGTACCCGCAGTGCGTACACCTTATCAATGCTTATAAACCTTATACAGTTAAATATGCTTTTAAACCCTTGCAGGAAAGTGAAGACACAACACCGATTTGTAGTTGAAACCACAGGGTTCTAAGGCCACCGTGGATTATTTCAAAAGGTAACACAGTACAAATCATACACTACAGGCTAACAAGATAAATATAAACAGAATAATGGCTACAGAGAATGTACATACGTGAGAATGTTCGCAAGCGCAACCCGGCTGGTCCTCCGCTTGTCAGATGGAAAGCGTTCAGAGTCTTCTGACCGGCCAGGCAACAATGGGCTTTTTATACACAATTTACATACACAATACAATGGTCACTGTAATCTCATTGTCCATTGGACACAGAGATGTGTCTTTTCATTACAGGAGAGGTCATAGGTTGATTTGAAAGGATGGGCGATGTCTTTCCCCAACTGCTCTTGTGGGTGGTATCCTCTGGATTCCCGCCGCATACATAATATACAGTAAATACAGTTAATATCTATATTCTACTTTTGCACATAACTATACGCTGGAACATGCGATCTTTCTCTAACCAACACCGGAATGTTACCCTTCAATACCCTACAGCTGGATACTAGACATCACCTTCCAACCTTTATCTGACCCTTCCTATCATGCAAAGGCGAATCCCTTAGTCCTGGAACTGTTTAAACTGTTGATTCTCGCTGATGTGGTGTACGGGAACTATGTGTACAAAATGCACTATTTGGGTTAAATATGTAATGTTCTAATAACCCTCTACGCGCTCACAAACTCCGCCGTAAATACCCATACCACGCGCATGATCGCAGGAGCGATCCTACGCAAATTGCGGATATGTGCACAGACGGCGGACTGAGTGCACGCGCAGCGGGCATGTGCATGGGGTTAGTACAGGGTATATGCATTACAATATTTTTCGACTTTGACAGTCCACCCTTTGGCAGTCAACTATAACTGCCACTATCTAAACATTAAACAGAAAAATATACAATACAATATCTACAGATGATTGGATAAAAATATACAATACATTATCCATAGGTGGTTGGATGGTAGGAGGAGAGGTGTAGGCGGGAAATGTATGACCTAGTGGCATAGTAAAAGCATGTATGTATGAAATCCATGTCTGAGGGGCATGTATCATCGTGCCGTATATGTTCTAGATAAGCTTCGAGGTATTGCGAAGTATACATTAAATCCTTCTCATCCCGTATTAAGGGTCTGTAAGTGGGCCAACAAACACTACCGAGCTCTTTTCGGCTTCTTGTTCCAACAAATGGGGTGCACATTTAGTTGATGATACATGGAGGGGGAACACATGTGAATGCTAATATGTGGATATCACCTGTCGACTATGTGTGTCACTACCTGAAGGTTGTAGAGATGAAGATAAGACACATATCAAACATACATTCAAATAACATTCACGTAATCATTCTTGGGTGTTGATTGAAGTCTTCTCCGGATGGGTGTATTTTTGCTTTGGGAAAAACAAAGGAGAAACGGGTGAAAGAAACGGACCGTGGAGTCACGTTTTATCACAACATTGTCTCTATTGATGGGTCATAAATTAAATCAGTTGCTGTAACAATGCCCCCGCTCCTCAAACTCATCACTTTGGTACCGCGCTTGCACCGCGTTAAAATTTGAACACACCTAAATATCAAACCAATCATTATGACAACTCCCAGGATACAAAGGAGAAACTTTCCTACACTCACGATAAAATTTTGAGCCCATTCTCTTTTACCTGAGAACCAATTTCGTGGGTTCAACCATGAGACCCAGCCGGTCAGTTCATTACTCACAGCAGTAAGGGTAAGGTTGTGTCTCCTCCGGAACTCCCACTTCAACTGCAAGATATCGTCCATCTTTTGATCTATGACCTCGGTTGGGTCATCAGTGCTATTTGTGATATACGTGCAGCACTTCACACCATACTGGGTTGCCAAAGTGACACAGTACCCGCCTGTCACCGCTGTGATATAACTGAGGACCATCCTGTGCTGGATCAGTTCCATTTTGTAAGCTTGCAACTCCCTCCCTGTATACCTGAAGGTGTCATCATACATCTCGGTGATATTATCTATTAGGTTCGCTAGCGCGTGGTTATACCTATAATTTATAATTCCTCTGGTGGTACGGGTGATGTCTAACGCGAGTAGGAATTGAATCCCGGTGGATTCGTTGATTAAATCAGAGGCTGCGTGCTCTGTCCTATCTATAAGGTGTCTCTTAACGATGTGTTCATAGTGAGTATGAGTGTAAGGAGCTTGAGCATTGCGGTGAACGTCTTTCATCTTATTATAGGTTATGGTCATAACTTCTGGCAACACTCTTCCAATGTAACACAATCCCTCTGAGTTTGGGGCAAGCCACTTATACGCCTTCCTCCCGCATATGAAATATGCATCATCGGGGAGAACATATGGGACAGAATAGGACATTACCATATTGCAAACCTTCCAAGTAAAAAATCCTATCCCTAACTCTCTCATCTGTTCAGTACACGTATCAGGCTGTATGATATGCGCACAGTATCCTGGTGATACTTCTCCAACCTGCATGGTCCTACTTCCTAGAGTATACCTGTACCGAAAATACCTTCCACCGTCGGCTATTTGGCGTATAAGTTCAGAGTCTACGGGCATTCTATCAGCTCTGTGTGAAAATGCCATGGTTTGGTTATTCCATGTCACTTCCCAATTTCCCGGCTTTCGGGAGTTGGAAATGTTGAAACATACTAAGGATCTATCTACATGGTACTGGTGGAGCTTCAAACTAGGGGGCTTAGAAATATTAAATTTCTTGTCCACCGGTCTCCCACCCCGTAATTCAAGTACCTCATCTATTGTTAAAGAGTATGGTACTTGTCCTGACTTGCTCTGACCTTGAGGTACTTGTGAGCACACCCAGCATTCTGTTTGGTTTAAAACCTTACCCACTAATGAGTGATAATCGCTCAATGGATGACGGTCCATGTTGATATTAAGGCTGGACTGACATCTCTGGATGCACACGTCCTCAACTATGTTTTCACAGTTTCTACAAATACAATTTTCCTCAGCCAATAACCCTTCACAGTGCCTCCTAGTTTCTTGACTACCAGATCGTTTTCTGATACTCGCCTTTGCTCGGTGGATGTGTTTCTCTTGGAATTCTACAAATCCGTCCTTGCCATCAGAACCCATTCCAGATCCTTTCTCGACCTCTCTGGTACTCTCATCGAAACAGACTGCTCTGGTTAACAACAGGGTCAACAGGAAAACCCGGAATGCAGTCTCTTGGGGTAAGTCCATCTCGTTAAGGGGAGAGAAAAGGGAGCAAGAAGGGGGGGGAGGAGGGTAATGGGAGATGGAGAAAATAATAAAAAGGAAAAAGAAATTTGGTGTGACAACCGTCTCTGGTCTTGTAGTTCTCTGTGCTCAGGTGCCGTGACAACAGTCCTGCCTCTCAACCTTCCCGGAACAGGTACTCCAGTGATACGATTTCCTCTACACTCTGCTCTTTGTCACGGGTTTTCTCTGGGTCAGCGACCTTCTTACAGTGGGACGAGTGGACCCAAGTCTCTCTATCGGCAACCTTTAATGCTGTCGTGCTGGTTAGTAAGACTTGGTACGGTCCTTCCCACCTGTCAATGAGGCAACCTGAGCGTAGAAAATTTTGAATCATTACATAATCCCCAGGTTCAATGTCATGACAATTACTGTTTGGTAGGTCAGGAATCACCAGCTTTAGATTTCTGTATTGATTCCTCAACTGCTGGCTCATCTTAATCATATATTTTACAGTCACCTCATTATTGCATTTCAAATCATCCTGGGGGTCAATCATTACATGGGGTTGTCGACCAAAAAGAATCTCAAAGGGTGATAGGTTAAGGGGGGACCTGGGAGTGGTTCTGATGCTGTACAATACAAGTGGCAAAGCTTCTGGCCATAACAATCCAGTTTCAGCCATCACTTTGCTCAGCTTGTTCTTAATAGTGCTGTTTACTCTTTCCACTTTCGCACTCGCCTGTGGGCGGTACGGAGTATGCAGCTTACTATTAATTCCCAAAAAAACGAAGAGGAGAAAGACTCTTTGTTGGGGCACTCTTTGTCAAATATTAGACATTTAAAACATAACTTTTAATAATTATATTAAAAATAAAGTGACACAGTTAGTAGAGATATGTTTACAAATAGTGATGCATATCAATTATGCTTATCTTAACAAATTATTTAACAAATGTAAAGATAATAAACGCCTTGGTGAAGATTGTTAGTAATTAATAGATAATTAATTAAGCTGGGAATAGGTCTGTCTATAATGTACGACAGATTGTTTTTCTGATCCCAGAAAGAAAAGGATACCTTGGTTTAGTTACCTCCGTGTTTATGAATGCTTCCAATGAAAAGGAGAGTAGATGTGATCTGACAAATTTGAATGTTGCCTATGTGGGTTCTTGAACACCTTCTGCTCTATGTTTAGGCAGCCGTGTACCCGGGAAGGCTTTTGCTTAATAAATATTGTATCATTCGACTTTTTGCTACAGACAGAAGTCTGAAAGTCCGAATAATTGCTGATTTGGTATGAGAATATACTAATCACACAAGTAGTATAATAAAGATAAATGGAGAAAAAATTAATTGGGTATATAGTATATGTGATAGTTACTGCTAGATTTTTTAGGATACAGGAAAGACAAGGTAAAGAAAAAGATGGACCACACCTCCATGTTCACAGACCGAACGATTCATCTCCTCTTTCCCAATAAAATCAGCCGTCAGCAGCATCTATGTTTCTATGACTACCGCCAGCCTCAGCCTCCCCGCCCCCCAACATGCGTCATATGTCAGACGCCACGGGGAGCCTTCTCCCGTCAAACAGCCGAACGTAATGGCTGTGATACGCAAAGCTGTGGAACGCATTGCGTTCCCATGACTCCGGTCCTGGCCTCAACGTCATTTCCGGAACCGCCAGCTACACACGGCGTTGTTCTTACTAATCACCGGCGGCCACTCAGGTAATTAAACTTACCTCATATATACCCTTATTATTAGCCACACTAACCACCAGTGAGCAAGCCTATTCTATGGTGAAACGGTCCGTTTGGTGTAGTGGGATCCAGTGGGACTGCGCAGCCCAATCCCAGACAAGGAATACTACGGTTTAGTAAGCGCCCATTTAGGGCAACAAGACATTATTTTCTATTATCATTATCTATCTAGGAAGCGCCCATTTAGGGCAACAAGATTTACCATATTATTTTCTATTATCATTATTTATCTAGTGACCTCCTTTGTTTATGTGCTTTAATTTGCAATAGGAGTAAAACTGTGATGGATATATCTATGTGATCTAAACACAATACTATCCTTTATTCTCAAAGCAGCAATTTACATAAAGATTTACTATATTATTTTCTATTATCATTACTTATCTAGTGACCTCCTTTGTTTATGTGCTTTAAATTGCAATAGGAGTAAAACTGTGATGGATATATCTATGTGATCTAAACACAATACTATCCTTTATTTTCAAAGCAGCAATTTACATAATACTTTAGCCTTTTTCTTACAAATAGCAAACCAGTGTGTGTTTGTTTTGTTGTTTTTTCATTATTCTCTATTGCTTAATTTGCTATTTAATCTGATATTAAATTATCAACAACAGTGCACAGATGTCTGCCTTGCACTAGGGATCAGAAAAACCATATTCTCAGAAAAATATCCTTTTTGCAAGGTGGAGCAAGGATTTCTTCTTTTGGTATTTAACCTGTATAGGCCAATAACATTGACAAGAACCTAGGGCATTTAGTCCTCTATTAGTAATAGCAGCCAAATGATTGGTTTATGCTCTTTCTGATGTATGCTCTTTCTGATATACAGCTTATATGTGTTCTTTCTGATATACAGCCTATAAATTTCATGCTCTCTCATCCACTAATCTGGACAGCAGAAGCACTTTGGTAGTCATACTCTCTCATTCAGCAGATTACGGCCATACTCCACAGGATACGCCTGATCCCGTTCGATCTTGGAAGCAAATCTGTGGCAGGCCTGGTCAGTAACTGTGTGGGGGACCAGCAGTGAACACCAGGTGCAGTAAACAACCCAGCTGAACAGCAGAAGTAAGACACCCCCTCAAATTATTCCATCTTTTTCTTTACCTTGTCTTTCCTGTATCCTAAAAAATCTAGCAGTAACTACCACATATACTATATACCCAATTAATTTTTTCTCCATTTATCTTTATTATACTACTTGTGTGATTAGTATATTCTCATACCAAATCAGCAATTATTCGGACTTTCAGACTTCTGTCTGTAGCAAAAAGTCCAATATTTATTAAGCAAAAGCCTTCCCGGGTACACGGCTGCCTAAACATAGAGCAGAAGGTGTTCAAGAACCCACATAGGCAACATTCAAATTTGTCAGATCACATCTACTCTCCTTTTCATTGGAAGCATTCATAAACACGGAGGTAACTAAACCAAGGTATCCTTTTCTTTCTGGGATTAGAAAAACAATCTGTCGTACATTATAGACAGACCTATTCCCAGCTTAATTAATTATCTATTAATTACTAACAATCTTCACCAAGGCGTTTATTATCTTTACATTTGTTAAATAATTTGTTAAGATAAGCATAATTGATATGCATCACTATTTGTAAACATATCTCTACTAACTGTGTCACTTTATTTTTAATATAATTATTAAAAGTTATGTTTTAAATGTCTAATATTTGACAAAGAGTGCCCCAACAAAGAGTCTTTCTCCTCTTCGTTTTTTTGCTTTAAACCTACTGACTCTGGGAGCACCACCGACTGGTAATTGATACACTTAGTGTACATTATTTGTTTAAAGTCGGTCACAGACCAAGAACCTATTTTGGTTAACGTCTGTATCAACAACCTGTTGCGGAACTATCCCTATAAGTTTTACTATTAATTCCCATCAGTTTGCACATTACCTGAAAGACTTCACCTGTAAAATGGGTACCCCTATCGCTTTCAATTATCCTAGGGATACCATATCTGCACACAAATTCCTGCACAATTTTCTTTGCAGTAAACGTAGCAGTATTTGTGGCAGCGGGGAACGCTTCAACCCAATTTGAAAACACATCAATACAAACTAACACATATTTGAAATTTCTGCAGGGTGGTAACTGTATGAAATCAATTTGTATTACCTGAAAAGGGCCGTCTGTCGGCGGGATATGGGATGGTTCTGTTGGTATTGACTTTCCAATATTCTTCCTCAAGCAGATAAGACATGTCATTGCTCTCTTACCTGCATGAGAAGAGAATCCTGGCGCACACCAGTAGGCTCTCACCAGCTTACACATACCCTCTTTGCCCAGATGAGTCAGACCGTGTGCCGCTTCAGCTAAGCTTGGAAGATATACTCTGGGGGCTACTGGCTTACCTTGTCCATCTGTCCAGAGTCCCGAGGACTCCTGGCCATATCCCTTTGACCTCCAGACTGCCTTTTCCTGTGGAGAACACAAATTTTGCATTTCACTTAATTTTTGTGTGTTGACGGTATTGAATACCATCAGTTGTGTGATATCTGTCTGTATGGGGGTGCTGGCTGCTGATTTAGCAGCTTCATCTGCTCGGCTGTTACCAAGTGACACTGGGTCTTGACTGTCTGGGCTTTGCACTTGATAACAGCCACTCTGTCAGGTTCCTGTATCCCTGTTAGAAGCCTTTTTATATGGGATGCATGCGCTACAGGTGTGCCAGCTGCCGTCATGAAATTTCTGAGGCGCCATAGGGCCCCGAAATCATGCACTACTCCAAAGGCATACCTAGAATCTGTATATATATTGGCTGACTTACCCTTAGCCAATTCACACGCTCTGGTTAGGGCGACCAGCTCAGCAACTTGTGCTGAGTGCGGTGGGCCCAGGGGTTCAGCTTCTATGATACCTCTGTCATCTACGACTGCGTATCCAGTACACAAGTCTCCCGAGTCCGTCTGTCTGTGGCAACTACCGTCAGTGTAAAAAGTTAAATCTACGCCTTCCAGTGGGTTGTCACTAATGTCGGGTCTTGCAGTGAAAGTTTGGTTCAGATATTCCATACAATCATGTGTGTCAGTGTCTATACTAAATCCTCCTTCACCATCATTCTCATCCTCCACCCTTTGTGCTTGTCCAGGCACACCTGGGAGATAAGTTGCAGGATTTAGTGCGCTGCATCTCTTTATGGTGATGTTTACAGGGGCCATTAGAGCTAATTCCCACCTTGTAAACCGTGCTTATGAGACATGTCTGGTTGGGGCAGAGTTCAGTAAGGCTGACACTGCATGAGGTGTATGAATGGTCAGGTTGTGTCCCAACACTACGTCTTCGCTTTTACTCACTAGCAAAGCTATCGCTGCAACACTTCGCAAGCATGTGGGGAGAGACCGTGCTACGGTGTCCAACTGTGCACTGTAGTAAGCTACCGGCCTGCTGGCATCACCATGTCTCTGGGTTAGGACACCTGCCGCACACCCAGCACTTTCCGTACCGTACAACTCAAAAGGTTTCCCATAATCTGGCATGCCTAATGCAGGTGCCTGTGATAGGCATTGTTTAAGTTTCTCAAATGCCAGTTCGGACTCATCTGTGTGAGAGATCCGATCTGGTTTGTTCGAGGAGACCATTTCCTGCAAAGGTAAAGCCAGTATGGAGAACCCTGGGATCCAGTTTCGGCAGTACCCACACATTCCAAGGAAAGTGTGGATCTGCTGCTGGGTTTGTGGCAGAGTCATGTCGCGAATCGCTTGTATTCTATCAGTGGTGAGGTGTCTAAGTCCTTGTGTCAAGCAATGTCCCAAATATTTTACCTTGGTCTGGCACAACTGTAACTTATCCTTTGAAACCTTGTGTCCCGTATTAGAAAGGTGAAACAGAAGCTGTTTCGTGTCTTTCAAGGACGACTCGAGTGAATCTGAACACAGCAGTAAGTCATCTACATACTGTATTAATACTGATCCGCTCTCAGGTTGAAAGGATTGTAAACAGTCATGCAAAGCCTGGGAGAAAATACTTGGGCTGTCAATGAAACCTTGGGGTAGGTGAGTCCAGGTGTACTGTACTCCCCTGTATGTAAATGCAAACAAATATTGGCTGTCAGGGTGCAGAGGGACCGAAAAGAAAGCAGAACAGAGGTCAATGACAGTGAAAAATTTCGCAGTAGGGGGAATTTGCATGAGGATGACAGCTGGATTTGGCACTATGGGGAATTGGCTCTCAACTATCTTGTTTATCCCCCTTAGATCCTGCACTAGCCTGTAACCCCTCCCCCCACTCTTTTTCACAGGGAAGATGGGACTATTGGCAGTGTTGGACGTCCTAACTAGGATGCCCTGTTGTAGCAAGCGCTCTATGACTGGGTACACTCCTAATTCCACCTCTGGCTTCAGAGGATATTGTGGGATTTTTGGAGCTATCCTACCATCTTTTACTTGTACCACTACAGGAGCTACATTTGCCATCAATCCAGTGTCTTGTCCATCTTTGGTCCAGAGGGATTCCGGTATCTGGGAGATCATTTCCTCTACCTTGGATGGACATCTGTCTATAACAGCAGAGTGTGACATTAACCTTTGTGGGGTGTCTAACATATCCTGCACTTCCTGAACGTGATTCTCGGGTATATCCAAGAAGACACCCTCAGGAGTACAATATATGACACACCTCATCTTACACAATAAATCTCTCCCATGTTATAAACCACAGGTAGTGGTTCATTCCTATTTTATGTTTATAAGTAGTCTTGCAGGCCAGGATTTCCCGTTGCTCTGGTTTAAGAAGATTCTTGTTTGCTGCCAGTGGTGAGTCTGTGTGATTGCAGTTTGTTCCCATGTGTTCAGCCTCACCTGTCTGTTGATTGCACCTCTCAGTTGTGCAGCAGGGCAGCTGCACGACATAATTAATTAAGACTCTCTGTTATATGCTGGCTCAGTGCAATTCACAGACGCTGGTGATATTTCCTGAGTTCCAGAGTTCTTGAGTTCTGAGCTAGTCTCTGTCAGTTCCTGAGCTCCTGTCTAGCAGTATCTGCCTAGCTGCTTTGAGTGTCGGTTCCTGAGTGTCGGTTCCTGAGTGTCGATTCCAGTGTCGATTCCAGTGTCTGATCCTGTGTCCTGCCGTGAAGCGTTCCTGTCCAGGAGTCCTGTGGTTTTGTGCCTGGTCGAATATCTGGCTTCTTGGTGTCCACCGGTCTGTCGTTTGGGATTCTGCCTGTCCTCCAGTTCCGAGAGTCTGTGTCGGCTACATTGGGGGTTCCTGTCCATTTGCCAGTATTTGTACCGGTTCCGTGAGTAGCGGCTTTGCCCCGTCCATCGGCTCAGGCCGCAGTATTCTTTGGTTATAATTTGTTTCTGGTGTTTTGCAGAGGGTTCTGCTTGTGCTGTCACCGCCGGTACACAACGGTATTGTGTCGGCGAGTGGACAGCATTTCCTTTGTTGTTCTTTTCCTTTGGCGGCATGCCGCACATATATTTAGGTTTAGGGTTGTTAGTAGCCCTTAGCCTTCTGTTTGTTTTAGCTAGAGGTCCCCTTGTTATTATCCTGTCTCGGTTCACGCCTTGTCTCAATCTAAGACCTGGGGGCATCGGAGTTGGGCAGACCCAATCCGTCCTTCAGACGCGGCTGCCGTGGGCCCAAGAAACCATAGTTACTCAGGCGTGAACGGACCACACGGGGGAAACAATGGAGGTAGGGTGCTAGGGGCTATTTCCACACCACACCTCGTTTCAGCGTCACGTTCTGGTGCTCAGGACTCACTACGCAACATCTCCCTTGTTCTGAGCACCAGAAACATTATCACCAGCCATACAACAAAAAAGAAATAATTTTCTTTTTTGGCCCAGTCCAGTGTCTTGTCTAGAATCCAGTCCTGTCTAGAACTCAGTGTGCAGAATCCAGTCCGGTGTTTAAAAATCCAGTCTTGTCTTGTCTAGTTTAAAAATCCAGTCCAGTCTTGTCTAGTCTAGTCTAGTCTAGTCTTGTCTAGTTTAAAATCCTCCTATGCCAACTATGCAAGCCCTGCAGGCGTCTCTCTCAGCCCTGAACTCTGCTTTTAGTGCTTTGAAACCTGAGCGGATGGAAGTTTTGCAGCAATCCTTAAAGCAACTGCAAAACCTTCTGACCAAAATTTTGCCAGAAGTTCTTGAGAGTTCATTCTCTAAAGAGACTCTTGTTCACAGTATGGTGACCAGTGAATCCTCAGGTTTAATTAGAGAGAAAAAGTTTGAAAGTTTTCTGCGGCCCAGGCTCTCAGAAGAGGAGCGTCTGCGTCGCAGAAACTTAGATTTATGCCTATATTGTGGGGGTTTAGGCCACTATCTGCAGACCTGTGAGTTGCGCAAGCCAAAGTGTGGTGACAAGTCCTGCCCTCTGGCCAAGTTGAGTCAGGATACAAGACCTACTCCTGTCTCTACTGTGGCAGAGGTACTTGTCACACAACCCACACTAAAAAGCACTCTGTCCTATAATTGGGGTCCTTGGGCTAGGGAGCCCCATTATAGATTCAGGAACCAAAGGAGAATGTTTCTCTCCTCTCTTGATTTTCCTGTGGAAGCAGAGTTGCAAACCCCTGGAGTGGTGCCCGATGCCCAGGGTCCTGGAGTGGTGCCCGGTGCCCAGGGTCCTGGAGTGGTGCCCGATGCCCAGGGTCCTGGAGCGGTACCCGATGCCCAGAGTCCTGGAGCGGTGCCCGATGCCCAGAGTCCTGGAGCGGTGCCCGATGCCCAGAGTCCTGGAGCGGTGCCCGATGCCCAGAGTCCTGGAGCGGTACCCAATGCCCAGAGTCCTGGAGCGGTACCCGATGCTCTAGGTTATAGAGGGACATCGAATATTATTGCTCAGGTGTCAATACCAGAAGGGGTCTCAGAAGCTGTTACCCCAGGTTGAGACTTGAAAAGCGCAACTCCAGAGAAGGTGTCTAAAACCATAGTTCTAGAAGGGAACTCGAGAAGCAAAACCCCAGAAGGGATCTTTGAAGGAATATCCCCAAGTTGGGTCTCGAGAGACGCAGCCCCAAAGAAGGGTCTAGAGGTCGCTTCCCCAGGAAAGGACTCAAGAGGCATAGCGTTAGTGGAGGTTCTGAAGGTTATAGCTTCAGCAAAGGTCCCGGAAGTCTTAGTCCCGGGAGACGTTTCGATAATTATCGACTCAGAGAGAGAGGCCGACTGCTCGGTCCCAGAGAGGGAGGCCGACGGCTCGGTCCCAGAGAGGGAGGGCAACGGCTCGGTCCCAGAGAGGGAGGCCGACGGCTCGGTCCCAGAGAGGGAGGCCGACGGCTCGGTCCCAGAGAGGGAGGCCGACGGCTCGGTCCCAGAGAGGGAGGCCGACGGCTCGGTCCCAGAGAGGAAGGCCGTCGGCCCGGTCCCAGTAAAAGAATCCGAGGTGCTGGCCCCAGCGGGGTTCCCGAAGGCCACTGCCCCAGCGGGGTTCCCGGAGGCCACTGCCCCAGCGGGGTTCCCGGAGGCCACTGCCCCAGCGGGGTTCCCGAAGGCCACTGCCCCAGCGGGGTTCCCGGAGGTCACTGCCCCAGCGGGGTTCCCGGAGGCCACTGCCCAGGGTGGGGTTCAGAAAGTCACTGCCCCGGGTGGGATTCAGAAAGTCACTGCCCCGGGTGGGGTTCAGAAAGTCACTGCCCCGGGTGGGGTTCAGAAAGTCACTGCCCCGGGTGGGGTTCAGAAAGTCACTGCCCCGGGTGGGGTTCAGAAAGTCACTACCCCAGGTGGGGTTCCGAGGGTCACTGCCCCAGGTGGGTTTCAGAAAGTCACTGTCCCAGGTGGGGTTCAGAAAGTCTTAGCCTCGAGTAAGGTCAATAGTGACCAGGTCCTAGCAAAGCACTCTAGTCAGTCAGATGGGAAGGAAGCAGATCCTGACTCTGTTGATATCTCAACATCTATAATCTTTGATGGGGACTTAGTCGAATTTCTGGCGCTTTACAAACACTATTACACCATTTTGTAGTTTAGACCATTTCTGGGCATCACTTCAGAGAACCTTGTGCTCTATCTGATATATTCCTTTAGAGGAGAGCCTTTTGAGTGGGCAACCAGTCTAATGAAAGCTGAAGATCCCATTCTTCAGGATCCCCCGGCATTCAGTGATGCAGTTATTAAGATATATGGTTCCAAAGAAATTGGTTCAGGTTCCTCTAGGTCACCCGTCTTATCTGCTGATAGTTCACCGTATTCTGTAAATTCGGCACAAGAGTCTCAGCCCGTTGTTTTGACTGCAGGATGTGCTTTTCTCTCTTCTTCTAATAGTAGTACTTTGCCTGAAAGTTCAGCTCCCAAGGTTAAGAAACCAATCTCTGATTTGAACCCAGCCTTGCTGGGAGGTACCATCAGTTCAGACAATGGCCCTCATTTCGAGTTGATCGCAGTGAATCATCGCATCGCAAACGGGCAGAAAACAACTAAACGCGCATGCGCAAAAGCGGAAATACGCATGCGCGAGCATAGCGATACGACACTTGTGCAGAAATACTACAAAGAAAACTGCTCGTTACACAGAAACGAAAACGGGGAGTGGCGAAGGCGTGACAGAGGCGCGACTTCGCAATCTGACAACATGGGCGTGAAAGTGGGCGTCTAGTGTGGGAGTATGCAACTAGCAGTAGGCGTGTTTTTGCAGAAATGCATTTGCGCAGTTAAACTTAACATAGCAATTCCTCGCAATCTTGACGCAGCAGCCTAGTAGGTCTGCAGTTACTCTGCATTTGCGAAGTAGTGTTACAAGTGTGTATGCAATAATTAGCAGTTAATTGGAGAGCCCATTCATCTGTTGTCCAATTACTTGCTAAACACTGCTCTGCTGAAGTACTGCAAACAGCAATTGTGTGGACACATTACATGTTTATTCTAAGCACCTATAAATCTGTAACGCTGCCAAATAAGGTTTTTATTGTGAGTCAAGTTTTTGGATAAACATTCATGTTAAGTGCATGTTTTAATGTGTTAAATACTACCAAATGCAAACAAGTGAAATTAACAAAACTTCCAAACTACATCAGCAACATCTAAACTACATAAAATGTTACCTTTGTATATCCCAAATATCAGGACCAACATAATGCAGCATACACTTAATTTTTTGCTTAAATAAAACTTTTATCTTTGGTTAGAATATCTGACAATGTTTAAAATTATGTCCTGTTGCCCATAGTAAAACAAAACCTGAGTTGTGACTATTTTTATAATATGGACATTAAAGTGTGGTGCAAGGCATACCTGTTGCATTTTTAAAGATGCAATGCTTGTATGTTTTTTCTGATTGTTCCCTTGTTCCCCAGGTGTCTATATGCTTTGCTAAACTTTCCTGGACTAAGATTAACATAATGCATTAACTTTAATAAAGTACACAAACTTTTTTTTTTATTACTGCTGTAATATATTTAGTGATCCAAACAACATGGCTACAGGTGAGTATCACAGGCAAAGATGGACCAAGCAGCAAGCAGATGCCACTGACACAAATGACATAGCAGAACTCAGTACTAGGGAAACTCCATCTTCTGACAAAATAATAATTTAAATGCAAATAAATAATATGGTGTAAACACCCTGCCAGACAAATATATTTGGGGAACTGAGAAAGATTCAGGAGCCAGCACACAAACACAACAATACACAGCACACTAGGAAGAGGAAGATGGCTCTGGTGTACAGGACAAAAAGCTCACAGGCTACAATATATCAAAACAGAAATAATAAATTTCACTAAGAGTGAGTTAGCCATTCTGGCCACACAAGCCAACACAAAAAAAACATAGAGACAACATGAAAAACATGGGTGCTGCCCATCTGGAGAGACATCACTTTCTTTTTTTTTCCCCGCCTGATGCTGTTCTTCTTGGCTTGGTCTGCGGAGCGACCTTCGTGTGCCCTGCCCAGTGGGATGTTCTTCCTGGGCAGGGGCAGGGGAGGGAGCCGATGTGGCTGGCTCTCTGCCACTGTGGGCAAGGGAGACAGCGATGGCCTGGAGCCAGGGCCGGTGCTAGGGTGTTCGGCGCCCCCCTGCAAACTATAAATTTGCGCCCTCCCATATTCCTTTGGCGCGCGACGCGAAAAGGGGTGTAGTCTCACAAGTAAGGGGCATAGCCACACAATAGTACCCCCATTCAAAATTGCGCCACAATGTAGCACAATCTTATTCATCTTATACGTAATGCCCCACCCGTAGTAGTAGCGTCCTTATATGTAATGCCCCCCCAGTAGTAGTAGCATCCTTATGCATAATGCCCCCCCAGTAGTAGTAGCGTCCTTATGCATAATGCCCCCCAGTAGTAGTAGCATCCTTATGCATAATGCCCCCCAGTAGTAGTAGCATCCTTATGCATAATGCCCCCCAGTAGTAGTAGCATCCTTATGCATAATGCCCCCCCCAGTAGGAGTAGCATCCTTATGCATAATGCCCCCCAGTAGTAGTAGCATCCTTATACATAATGCCCCCCAGTAGTAGTAGCATCCTTATACATAATGCCCCCCCAGTAGTAGTAGCGTCCTTATACGTAGTGCACCCCCAGTAGTAGTAGCATCCTTATACATAATGCCCCCCCAGTAGTAGAAGCGTCCTTATACGTAATTCCCCCTAGTAGTAGTAGCGTACTTATACGTAATGCCCCCTCCAGTTGTAGTAGCGTCCTTATACGTAATGCACCCCCAGTAGTAGTAGCATCCTTATGCGTAATGCCCCCCCAGTAGTAGTAGCATCCTTATACATAATGACCCCTCCAGTAGTAGTAGCATCCTTATACGTAGTGCACCCCCAGTAGTAGAAGCGTCCTTATACGTAATTCCCCCTAGTAGTAGTAGCGTACTTATACGTAATGCCCCCTCCAGTTGTAGTAGCGTCCTTATACGTAATGCACCCCCAGTAGTAGTAGCATCCTTATGCGTAATGCCCCCCCAGTAGTAGTAGCATCCTTATACATAATGACCCCTCCAGTAGTAGTAGCATCCTTACACGTAGTGCACCCCCAGTAGTAGAAGCGTCCTTATACGTAATTCCCCCTAGTAGTAGTAGCATCCTTATACGTAATGACCCCTCCAGTTGTAGTAGCGTCCTTATACGTAGTGCACCCCCAGTAGTAGAAGTGTCCATATGCATAATTCCACCCTAGTAGTAGTAGCGTCCTTATACGTAATGCCCCCCCAGTTGTAGTAGCGTCCTTATACGTAGTGCACCCCCAGTAGTAGAAGCGTCCTTATACGTAATGCGCCCCCAGTAGTAGTACCGTCCTTATACATAATGCCCCCCCCAGTAGTAGCATCCTTATACGTAATGCCCTCCCCCAGTAGTAGTATTGTTATACGTAATGCCCCCCCAGTAATAGTAGCGTCCTATACATAATGCCCCAAGTAGTAGTATCGTCCTTATACGTAATGACCCCCCAGTAGTAGCGTCTATACACGCAATGGCCCCCATTAGTAGCGTCGTTACACGTAATGCCCCCCCTGTAGTAGTAGCGTCCTTAAAGCACACATAAACGCACACAGACATACCACACACACACACACACACACACACAATACACACACACATTTCCCTCTCACACTTCACTTACCTAAGGCAGTCTCCATACACTATGGCAGCCTGGTCCGTGTAGCTCCGCCCCCTTCTGTCCCGTTTAGCCCCGCCCCATTCCGTCCGCTTAGCTCCGCCCCCTTGTGTACCGTGCACAGCGCTGTCCTGTCACACAGGTGAGGGGAGGGAGGAGGCTATTCACGCTGCAGGCGCTGCTGCCAGTGCCTGTCATACAGTGACAGGCACAGCAGCAGCAGCAGCAGGGGGCACAGGACGGCGCAGCAGGGAAGGAATGCAGAGCAGGGGGAGCGCCTCTCCGTCCCAGCGCCTCACTGCACTGCATCCCTTCGCTGAGCGGGTAGCGCCGGGCCTGCCTGGAGCCCTTGCAAGATGTTATTTGCAAGGTTTTGGAATGAGGAGGCAAGTTGATCTTGTCCCTGCCTGATCTCTGCCAGACCTTGGCAGAGTTGAGCAACACCTTGCTCCACACTGGTTCTGTGCTCAGTGAGCCGGACAGCTATCTGGCTTACCTCCCGGATCATCCTGTCCTGAAAAGCATTTAGGCTCTCACCATACCTAGCTATTTCAAGCAGGATCTCCGGGATAGCAGAGGGTTGGGTGGGGGGGCCAGTTGGAACCTGGATAGGTGGGATTTGGGGTCCCACACTGCCAGACACACTAGGTCCCTCCACCTCAGCCTCAGCCACATAACCCTCCTGTGACTCTACCTGCTCACCCCCCTGTGCTGTGTTATGTGCAAAGCAAATAGAAGAATGTGTGGAAAAAGAGTAGAAAAAAACAATATGAGACTTTTGTAACAAAAACAATTAAACAATACAAATATGTGTGTAAACTTACCTGGCAAGTCATGTTCCGTCAGTATTTCAGGCAGGTCCGTGTCCATATAAGACACCCCTGACCCCTCCTCATAACTGACACAGTCCATCGCCATCTCCTCCAACTCTGTATACTCCACAGCGACAGCTGGTCCGCCCCCTGTAGCCCTCAAGGCATTCCACTCCGCAGACCTCTTGCCCTTCAGGCGGGATTTGAAGTCGGCCCAACTACATATATTTGGAAAAATAGGGGCAAGGTATATTTTAAAAATAAATTCCTGCTTTAATATATAGGACACATGTTCTGCATTTGGTTGCTATAGACATCACATCTAATATATAGGACACATGTTCTGCATTTGGTTGCTATAGACATCACATCTAATATATAGGACACATGTTCTGCATTTGGTTGCTATAGACAAAATCACATGTAACTAGCTTTTTAAGAATACTTTGCACAGATAATGGACTGCCAATATACACTTACCGTCGTCTAACTTCCTGTGATGTTCAGACTATAGAGCCGACTTCATTCACAGAATGAGTGATGTCCCTCCAGATTCGATCTTTGGTAGCAGCACCCATGTTTTTTGGTCCTCTATGTATTTTTGACATGGCCTGTGTGACCAAAACACGCAACTCCCTCTTAGTGAATGCGGGCTGCCTTTTTTTTCGCCTTGAAGTAGCCTGTGAGCTTTGTTCCTGTTCCTCCTCACCATCTTCCTCGTCACTAGCTGCTTGTGTATGTTGTGGTTGTGTGGCTAATGCTGAATCTCCCTCAGTTTCCCCAGTCTGTCTGTCTGGCAGGGTAACCCCTCCGAACTGCTGGGTATCAGAAGCTGGAATGTCTCTAGTACTGAGTCCTGCTTCTTCAGAATCCGCAGAGGCGGATTCCAGCATTTGCAGACGCAATGCTATTTGTCTTTGTGCCAATGCGGCCTGCTGCCGCTGCACGCGGTCCATCTCTGCTGCCAAATCCTCACGAGTAGCCATGTTGCTAATGACATGTCTGTACGCACAGGTGTGTAGGTATTTATAGCTACGTGCGCAGCGAAAATTCACACAGGTGTAAATTATGCTAATTGTGTGACTGATTGTACTGCTTATTTAAGAGCCTTGTTTGCAGCCTGTGTGAGTGGGTGTATGCTGATAAAATCTGCTGTGTGTTATCTTCGAAGGTGGTCGTCTTTGGTACAACTTTGCAGTGAGTAATTTTTGCATGGTCTTGCAGACAGATGTCCGTTTATTCGCTTTAAACATTTTGTATAGCGTAGTGCGTTTTTTTTGGCTAAGTTTCTTTTGTGAGTATTCCTACATTAGTCAATTATCAAGCCAAGTATGTATGGTGGTGCAATGGAACTGGGTTTATGTATTTTGGAGGATATCTGTTTGATATTTAAATGGTTTAGTATGCCATATGTTTTTTTTTCTTACCTGTACTTTACAGTGTGTATGTTATATTGTTCACACAGTTTGTTTGATTTATTAGACTCCTTCTGTGTCTCTTGTAGGTGTCTCATTGTTGGATTTAGGTTCCATATTTTGATTTTGCACAAGTAGGCTGATTTTTTGTTCTTTTTTTCAAACACATTTGAAACTTCATTTATTGACCAGGTAAGTAGCCTATCCCTGTGTGTGCTGCTGTTTGTTGTAATTGTCTATATGATCTCTTAGACTCCTTCTGTGTCTCTTGTAGGTGTCTCATTGTTGGATTTAGGTTCCATATTTTGATTTTGCCCAAGTAGGCTGATTTTTTGTTCTTTTTTCAAACACATTTGAAACTTCATTTATTGACCAGGTAAGTAGCCTATCCCTGTGTGTGCTGCTGTTTGTTGTAATTGTCTATATGATCTCTTAGACTCCTTCTGTGTCTCTTGTAGGTGTCTCATTGTTGGATTTAGGTTCCATATTTTGATTTTGCCCAAGTAGGCTGATTTTTTGTTCTTTTTTTAAACACATTTGAAACTTCCTTTATTGACCAGGTAAGTAGCCTATCCCTGTGTGTGCGCTGCTGTTTGTTGTAATTGTCTATATGATCTCTTAGACTCCGT
Organism: Pseudophryne corroboree; assembly: GCF_028390025.1. NCBI lineage: Eukaryota > Metazoa > Chordata > Amphibia > Anura > Myobatrachidae > Pseudophryne > Pseudophryne corroboree. Next base: position 571,222,334 of record NC_086445.1, read on the forward strand.
CTGTGTCTCTTGTAGGTGTCTCATTGTTGGATTTAGGTTCCATATTTTGATTTTGCCCAAGTAGGCTGATTTTTTGTTCTTTTTTCAAACACATTTGAAACTTCATTTATTGTGCAGGTAAGTAGTCTATCCCTGTGTGTCCTGGAGTGTGTTTGTAGCAAGTGTGTATCTTATTTATTATTGCCCATTTCTCTATCTAGTAGGTGTTATTTCTTGGTTTACAAAGCATTTACTTTTGACAAAGTAGGGCTGATTTTTGCTGTATTAGCTACTAAAGGACCCCCCTTTTTTTTTTTATAATTATCAAACTAATTTACATTATTCATACTTAGTTGTTTGAATATATATTGTGGCAGTTATTATATGGGTATGTTTGAAATCTCAAATACTTTTTGATTTGTGATGTTAACCTATGTTTGAAATAATTAGCTAAAGGTTTCTTTTTGTTTTGTTTCCAATTTTGTGTTTTGGACCCGTATTTTATTCTTGAAGAAATGGAGTATGCTCCTGCAGTAAGTTAACACCCATACACTTTGACTTTGATTATGGCTGACAATGTGTGTTTTTTTGTTTTTGTTTTTTAAATGATTCTTACCTTCATTTTAAGTTGGTGATGTCCATTCATGTGGCAGCTGAAGCCCTCCCACCCCAACCCACGGAACCACTCCCACCCCAACCGCTGCAAGCTCTCCAACCGCAACCGGCTCCTCATCATCCAAGGCAACGGAGGTGTGCTAGGCCACCAATTTTCCGTACCCGTGTCCTCCTTTTTGGGATGCCTGATGATGTGGTTTTGCGCAGATACAGGCTGCCACCTCATCTAATCCTAGACACTCTCTCCATAATAGAGAGTGATCTAGAACAATCCATTAGGTATCCTACAGCAATACCAGCATTGACACAATTCCTTGCTGTGTTACATTTTGTGGCCACTGGTTCATACCAGCATGTTGTGGGCGATCTGGTTGGCATGTCGCAGGGCCAGTTCAGTAAGGTCCTGCGGCGTGTCAGCCAGGCTTTTATTAAGCGCGTTAAGCAATTTATTGCTATGCCTTTGGATGTTGGGGCCCTAGATGTGGTGAAGCGGCAATTTGAGGAAGGTGGTAGTTGCTTCCCACATGTTATTGGGGTTGTGGATGGCACACATGTAGCTATTGTACCACCAAGACATAATGAAGAAATTTATAGAAACAGGAAACTGTTTCATTCTCTGAATGTAATGGTTGTTTGTGGGCCATCCCTCCAGATCCTGTCCCTGAATGCTAAGTTCCCGGGGAACTCCCATGATGCCCATGTCATTAGACAATCAGGGATATGGCACAGATTGAGATCGATGGAAGGACAAGACATGTGGTTATTGGGTGAGTGTTTTTATTTATTTACTTACAATAATATTTTTAAAATTTACATTCTAATTATTTTCTTTTCTTCTCATTAAACAGGAGACCGTGGATATCCTTGCACCCCCTGGCTCATGACTCCTTACAGTAAGCCCAGGCCAGGACCACAGACGGCATTTAACTCCGCGCTTACTGCCACTACACAGCTGGTGGAGCGCAGGATTGGTGTCCTTAAAGGGCGCTTTCGTGTGCTCCACCGCACTGGTGGCGACATCATGTATTCGCCGGAGATGGTAAGTAAAATTGTGGTCTTGTGCGCAATTCTACATAACATCGCTGTAAGGAGTCGCGTTGAGCTTCCTCACACAGAGGAATTGCCAGATGAGGAGCCAGGGGTTGGGCGGAGAGTCGGTGGGGGGAGTGTTTCCCGGAGAGGAAACGAAGTAAGGGCACGCATTGTGCGGGAATATTTCAGGTATAGTGATTTTTAACAAATTATAAAAATATTACACAAAGTCACTGTATGTTTATGTTCATTTTGCTCTGATGTCATTTAGGTAGCTTTTGAAAGCTCATTGTGTAATTGTTTTGGTGTGTGTGAATATATTATTAGTTGTTTCTGTAAATATTCAAACATGTTAACCTTACAATGTTTTTTTTGTTTTGAAAATATTTTTCCGTTGTTAAATTGTTGTAATTTTTTTTTTTTATACTAATACTGTTTTCAAAACCAAATACACAACATATGATACTAAATGTTGAAAACTTTCTGACTGTGCAGCTGATTGTTCCTCCAAAATGTGGTGAGTACACAGATTGTCACAAATATTTTAGTAAAAATGTGTGTGTGTGTGTGTGTGTGTGTGTGTGTGTGTGTGTGTGTGTGTGTGTGTGTGTGTAATTGTGAGGGTAGGTTCTTTTATTATCATGTTCTTCCGCGACTGTGAATTTCCGCTTTAGCGAAATAACCCCTCTGCTCTTCACAGCACTGCAGACAGCAATAAAGTTTATTCAATGCACACATCAATAAAGTTAATTTAGATGACAGCACAGATTTTACACCAATCACATGCCAACACACACTATAAATATATGTCCATATATGGAAAACGCCATTGCCATGATGCGTGCTGAACCGTTCACACGGCGTGAGCTCCGCGTCCTGGTGGCGGTGATGGACCGCCGCGTAGGGCGCTTTATCCCAAATCGGGTAAAGCGCGAGGCCTACGCGGAGGTCCGCCGCTTGTTAAGAAGCCGCATCCGCAGCCGGAGGACCATTATCCAGCTGGAGAGGCGCTGGAGCGACCTGCGAAGGCATACGCCGGACTTGTTGGCGGAGCTACGCCAACAGATCCGGACCCTACGTGGGCGCAGTAAGTAACATTTCGGCACATGACGGATTTTACGCATAACCTTTGCATACTTTCACTAAGTGAGAGTGTGAAAATTTGCACACTTACAATAAGCATGAGTGTGTGTGGGTAGGGCAAGCAGTACTGTATACCTCCCAACATGACCCTCTCCAGGAGGGACAGAATACTCTGCTTCTGGACTTGTCACTTAATTTATTGAATAAAGGTGTTTCAGCACAGATGATGGCAATCATACATTAAGAGGGAAGTGACGGAGCACAACATTCTGTCCCTCCTGGAGAGGGTCATGTTGGGAGGTATGGTACTGACTGTATGTTGTTGGGCATAATTACTACACAGGCTGACAACTGAACACAATAACCTGCTCAGTGGTTTATTAAAAAAAATTTTGGTGGTTTTGAGAACTGGTGATGTTGGCTATAACAAACATTCAGATTCTATATATTATCGGATAGAAGGTGCTTCAGAAAGTTTAATTATATTATGATTGGTTGATAAGGACAACATCACCAGTATAAACATTTTAATAACTTAATAATGTTACCCCTGTCTCTTTAACATGGGACAGAACAGAGTAATATGAATATGCGGATGTTCTAAATGTATATGTTAAAACCTAAAAATTACATATGTCATTCTAGGGCGAGCACAACGGCAAGGTGCTGCTGCTGGTGCAGGGAGGCCACAACAGGCACATCCTCAAACACCATCCCCTTCTGGCTCCCCCTCCACCTCTCCAGCCACCTCACCCTCTCCAGCCACCTCACCCTCTCCAGCCACCTCCCCCTCTCCTGCCCAATCCCCCTCTCCTGCCCAATCCCCCTCTCCTGCCACCTCACCCTCTCCAGCAACCTCACCCTCTCCTGCCCAATCCCCCTTTCCTGCCCAATCCCCCTCTCCAGCCACCTCACCCTCTCCAGCCACCTCAGCCTCATTTTCCAACTTCCCCTCTCCAGCCCAATCCCCCTCTCCAGCCCACACCCCCTCTCCAGCCCAATCCCACTCTCTTTACAAATTCCCCTCTGCCCCCCTCCCCCTCTGTGTCCCAAAAAAGCACACCACCACCCTCACCCTATCATTCCCAAACACCCTCTGTAAGTACCTCCCCCTTCCATCCTCTCACCCAATTGGACCCTCCTTCCCCCATCCTGCCTCCTTCCCCCATCCAGCACCCATCCCCCATCCAGCCAACCTCACCCATCCAGCCTCCATCCCCCAGCCAGCCCCCATCCAGCCAACCTTACCCATCCAGCCTCCATCCCCCAGCTAGCCAACGTCGCCTACAGAATGGGCAGCCCCGGAGCCACTAGAGGGAGGTGGCCAAGTGGCAGAGGAGAGTAAGTTCGCACACATTCCTTATTTTTACATTTTTAAAATACAAAACACATTCAAATAAATGCAGTGTTGTACTGTGGCCAATCTTTTGTCAAGGTTAAATGCTTGTCTTCTTCATCATGGTATGGATGATGCATTCACATTTGTGTGCGGGACATTATATGTACAGTGTCTACATCTGGTTGCTAATCACTATGTCAACAGGTTTTCCTGCACAACAAGGTTTGTATGTGAAACATTAGATGCAACACATTTAGACCTGAGTGTTCATTTTTGTGTGGTTTTACTTTTACAATTGAGCTTGGGTATTGCAATATTTTCTTAAAAAAGTCGCAGGAGTCACTTTGTTAGCCAGCCTAACGACACAATGATTTGTGTTGTGAAAGTTACACTCACAAAATGCTTATTTGCTTTTTCAAAACCTGTTTGACCTTATTTATTTAGTAAGGCAGGCTTTCAGGGAGTGTGGGCATGCTAGGATGTTGTCCTTCTGAAGATGTTGATACGCAGTGTGATGATGCAGGGCAAAACAGCACAAAAGACAAGTCTGCTTCACTACAGATGTGAATGATGACCAGTATGGGGTTACATGTACTAATTTGGGGGTGTGATTCAAGATTGGATGTTGAACATAGCAACCAAACAAAAACAAAGTTTCAGTTATTTCCCACCTTCTAGAAGAGAAGTAGAATGTGATTGGTTGCTATGGACAACATCACACCCTAAATATAACTCCCATCTTAGTAAATGTACATCATGGTGTGGTAGACTTTTACACATTGAAATTTTGCTATGACAAACATTGCTGAGTATGCTTGTGTGTTGGTATGCTACTGTTTTGTCATTTATACATCCATGATGTATATCATTTGATATGAAAGTGTGCTTTTTGGAATTGTGATGTAATAGGTAATGTGAGTTATGTTTTAATTTGCATTTTGACTCTGCATTTCAGATGGTGCCATTGGAGATCCCACAAGCCTGGCAGGCATCGTTGGCCGGATGAAGGCACATTTGGAGGCCATGTTGGCCGAAGTAAACCATTTGGCTAATTTATTTAAAAAAAAAAATATGTTTATAAAAAACTTAAAACAAAAAATGTTCAAAAAATAAAAAGAAATGATTTACTGTTATGCGCTTGTGATGTTTTTAATGCAAAAATATCAAAGCATATTGCAAAGCAGAAATTGGTTACCTAACAAAAAAAACACAAACAAATTACGAGTTTTAGTCTTATTTATTACATACAAATTAGGTTAGTTAGTAGCTTATTTTTAAAATAAACATGTAAACACATACATTCACACACTAAACATCCACACCAAATTATGCTATTTACATTTATGTCAGGCACAGTTTACACATCTCTTGCACTTCTTTAAAAACAAACATGGTAATGTCCAATTATGCCTACAAAGTGTTCTTGAGGTATTCTTTGCAGACTTAATTGGTCATGCACACAATCAATTATTACACTAATTGGATTTATAATTGAGGGACGCTTGCTGAGTTTGATTTGCAAGGTGCCATCTAAATTAGGGAAAAAAAACATTGCTGTGCGTTTGTTTGCACAAACCTTAGCACATTTAAGAGGAATGCGTAAATCTACGATGAGATCGTTTTTTTACGATGAGTGTTCGTATGCGATGGATTCGCATTAATGCGTTGTGATTTGGCATACGCCTACTTTGTGTAGTACTGCGTACGAAATAGCAAATGTACGTTGGGGGCGGATGTTCGCAGTTTTACAACATAATCGCAACTTTGCGAATATGTTGTGCGAACGAAAAACATAGCGAACAACTCGGAATGACCACCAATGTTTGGGGAATTACCTTGGTCAGACCTCAAGAACTTTGTAAAAATAAGAAGAAGAAAAAGAAATGATTATTGATTCTTGCCTTGTTAAAAGAAAAAAAGAAAAAGAAAAATATTTTTTTCCTTTCCTTGTCTTGTGTCCAGTGGCCACCGTCAAGGGGGGGGCACCGTTACAAGCTGTTGTCACAGCTTGTTTCTGTAAGACCAGTGTGTCAGGTTTTTTTTTGTATCCCTTGTTTTGGAAAGTCTGAATTTTAGGGTCCTTTGACCCCTCCTCAAGGGGGGGTTAATGTTATGAGCCACGGCTGTGGCTCATTCCTGTTTTGCATTTTTGGTTATGTATTTTATGTTATACTTCTGTTTCTGTTCCCCGTGGGTGTCATGGGGTGTTCGGAGCCCACCCTTAAAGAGAGGGTACTGTTATGAACCACAGGTAGTGGTTCATTCCTATTTTATGTTTATAAGTAGTCTTGCAGGCCAGGATTTCCCGTTGCTCTGGTTTAAGAAGATTCTTGTTTGCTGCCAGTGGTGAGTCTGTGTGATTGCAGTTTGTTCCCATGTGTTCAGCCTCACCTGTCTGTTGATTGCACCTCTCAGTTGTGCAGCAGGGCAGCTGCACGACATAATTAATTAAGACTCTCTGTTATATGCTGGCTCAGTGCAATTCACAGACGCTAGTGATATTTCCTGAGTTCCAGAGTTCTGAGCTAGTCTCTGCCAGTTCCTGAGCTCCTGTCTAGCAGTATCTGCCTAGCTGCTTTGAGTGTCGGTTCCTGAGTGTCGATTCCAGTGTCTGATCCTGTGTCCTGCCGTGAAGCGTTCCTGTCCAGGAGTCTTGTGGCTTTGTGCCTGGTCGAATATCTGGCTTCTTGGTGTCCACCGGTCTGTTGTTTGGGATTCTGCCTGTCCTCCAGTTCCGAGAGTCTGTGTCGGCTACATTGGGGGTTCCTGTCCGTTTGCCAGTATTTGTACCAGTTCCGTGAGTAGCGGCTTTGCCGCATCCGTCGGCTCAGGCCACAGTATTCTTTGGTTATAATTTGTTTCTGGTGTTTTGCAGAGGGTTCTGCTTGTGCTGTCACCGCCGGTACACAACGGTATTGTGTCGGCAAGTGGACAGCATTTCCTTTGTTGTTCTTTTCCTTTGGCGGCGTGCCGCACATATATTTAGGTTTAGGGTTGTTAGTAGCCCCTAGCCTTCTGTTTGTTTTAGCTAGAGGTCCCCTTGTTATTATCCTGTCTCGGTTCATGCCTTGTCTCAATCTAAGACCTGGGGACATCGGAGTTGGGCAGACCTAATCCGCCCTTCAAACGCGGCTGCCGTGGGCCCAAGAAACCATAGTCACTCAGGCGTGAACGGACCACACGGGTGAAACAACGGAGGTAGGGTGCTAGGGGATTTCCACACCACACCTCGTTTCAGCGTCACGTTCTGGTGCTCAGGACTCACTACGCAACATCTCCCTTGTTCTGAGCACCAGGAACCTAACATCCCAAGTAGATTAGTCGGAGCCGATGCAGCTAGCAAAAAGGAGTGCTTGGTCTGCAAAGGCCCTATCGTAATCTCCGCTGGTCTACTTAAAGGGTAGTGTTGCACTATTCCTGTTACCCCCATTGCTGAAATTGTTTTACCCGTGGTTTTCATACCTACCGTTGAATTTAACACTGACCTGGCCGCCCCTGTATCTACAAGGAAAGGTAGTGATCTACCAGCTACATCAACTGTAACCTCTGGTTCATTTCCAAGGCTAGCAATCAACTTCACTGGCTGCAGACTACAGGTGTGGCCTAACCCCTATTGTATGTTGTGATCCTCCCGCAGCGCGCTGGCAGCTACAATATGTGAGGGGGGTAGCTGAGAATTTCCAGAGGTCTGCCAGTCCCTCCTAGGTGGGTACCTCCTTGTTTCCCCTGCATGTGGCTCATAATTCCTCCTATGCGGTCCCTGATCTCAATTACGTGTGTTATGCTGTGAGTCATGTTCTGGTCTAGGGGGTCGATATACGTTATGTGTGCCTTTAAAATTACAGTTCCGTGCGTAATGTCCTTCCCTCTGACAATTGTAACATTTTACTACATACGACTTACCATCAGGGGTCTGGGGTTTTGGCTGATGTGGCTTCGTTGTCAGTGCTTTTATACTTACTGTCATCAGCTTATCCCCCTGTGACTCCTTGTGCTTAATGATGTTCCGATCGTGCTCGATAGCGGACTATCTTAATGCAGCCACCGAAATACCTCTCTAGTTAGGTTGAGTGGTTTGTACCCTTGTTCTCAACGTTTCTTTTAAACCGTCCATTAATACTGACACAGTTACCTCTCTATGATGTACATTTTCCTTAATGTCCTCGACCCCAGTGTATCTAGCCATTTCCTGCAGTGCTCGATGGAAATATTCAGAAGCAGTTTCACCTTCTTTTTGTCTTATGGAAAAGATTTTATTCCACTTGACAACAGTAGGGAAATATACTCCTAATTGTAGATTGATCTGTCGTACAGTCTCCTGAGTGTATTCATCAGTGAGAGGTACTTCTATGTCTAATTTACAATCAGCAATGAATTTCACAGGGTCAATATTGGAGGGTAAGCATGCCCGTAGCACTGTTCGCCAATCTTTGTTTGTGGGTTCGGTGGCATTACCTAATTCTCTAATAAACGTCTGACATGCGGCTAGATCCTTTCTGGGATTGGGAAATTCAGACATAATTGTCCTCAATTCTGTCCGGGACCAAGGACAATGCATAGCAATGTTCCTGATGGGAGTGATTCCCTGAGCGTCAGTCTTCCCATTGGGGACCGCGATCACCCTGACAGGATTTAGTTCAATTACATCATTTTGTGTTGACTCTACAATGTGAGGTGCAATTGTCTCTGCATAATGTACTGTACCGTACTTACCTGTGGACACGACCTCACCTGTCCCTCCGCTAGGGGCCTTTGCTACTGCTCTTACTGGTTGGGCCGTGCCCACTTGTGTGTCTTGTATGGTGGCTGCTAGAGAGAGTGCCGATATTGTGCTGGGCTCATCTTCTTGGTCACAGTCCTGAGGGAAGTTTAAGATGGGATACAACTTGCACGGGTTAGCATTAATACATTTATCAAGTTCACTCTTATCATATATTAGTATGCCATTGTCTGTAGCCACTTTCTCCCCTGTAATATACGGTGGTGGTGGTGCAGTTGCTATCAGTTTCCTGCTAGGGTTGGAACCGGCTGCATGAGCTAGTTCCCTCTGCATATCACCCTCTTGTTGCCATAAATGTAAACAGCTTGCGTGTCTGACCCTTTGTCTTCGGGATTTTAACAGACATATCCTAATCCTTAAATTCTGCAACACCTCTGGATTAAAACTGCCTATCCTAGGGAATGGTTCCCTATCTTCCGCAGTCATACGTTCCCATTCATTGCATAAAACCTCTGCGTGTGATCCATATTTCTCACACATTATGTACCTCGCTGACCCCTTGGGCCACGGAATATCAACCTGAACCCTGGTTGATCGTCCCTTACATGAGCAACTGGCCCCCATCTTTTGCAGGTATTGCCTTCTCAGCTTATTCCTACAAAAAAACCAAAATACTCAATATAAGGCAACGGTGAAAGTCCTCCGAGTGCTTTCACCCACTCACGCCCACGTTGGCCAATACACCTAAACACTGTCGTCAGCGCCGGTACGTACCCAACCTAGGGCCCCTGTGTAACCTCTATTTACTGAAAGTATATGGGAGTGACTTACTCTTCCCAGTAAATATTGGTTGTTGGAGATTTCCTGAGTGACCAGCGAAACTCCCTTAAAACAAAAAAACTTTTTACACAAATCACGCTTGCGTATGCTACACCCAGCGCTAATGATCCCGCGATTTTACGCAAAGCTCATAAAAGGGTATCACGTTGAGCTAAGTATTGCACCCATGAACGCGCGGTCCAATCGCACAGCGTATAGGTAACTGTTACTTATCCGTCGTACGACCAATGGAATCGTTTTTCAGGCTGCGAAACCTCAGCCGGAGCGTATCTGAACGGGCCTATATGGGTTCTACGCCAACCACCTGGGCTGCGCTCTCTAAACAAAAACCTTGCTGACCTTTGGTCTGCGGTACTCTATACCTTCGCTGACCTTTGGTCTGCGATATCTACTACTTTACTCCATTCTACTTTAATCAATGTTAACGTGAGCAAGCCACTCTCACGCCACCAAGTGTTCACTCACCTGGTGTGGTCTCCTACGGGATCCCAAATTCCCTGGGTCCACAAAACCTTTATTGTTTGCACACTCACGCTCGTTCACTCATATACACTTTGGTTTTTCTGTACAGAAAATTAACTTTCATTCAGATAAAACAGCCTTAGTTCCAGAGGTAATACAGTAAAAAAGGTTTTTAAACTAAATATTGGACACTGAGCAATTTGTGCTATTATCGCGTGGCTACCATCTCGCGCCTAAACTAAAACAATGCTATTGTGTGATTTGTACTTAGCGGTCGTACTTTTACGCACGTTGCGTAAACACGCCACGTGTGTAGGCCTTTACGTTGCGTACGCAGTCCCGTACTGTGTCCGAGACACGTGTACAAAGGCCGTACGTCCGCAGTACTACAAATCCCACACTTCTATAAATGTAAGCGATATTTAACTATAATCGCTTACTTAACACAACACACAGTTTCTTCTGTATAAACCTTTACAACTAGGCCAGGCTGCATGTGCGTCTTACACTTACTTCCTTAAATATTAACTCTATATTTTAACTAAATAGCAACAAATTTTCTCAGTACAGGTCAAAACGAACCTAATAATCGCTACTTATGGCAATAATACGGGCAGATAAGCAAAGTACAAAATACAGGTGTATGTGTGTGTTGTGTGCGCATTTGGCGCCAAAACAGAAATTTCATAGATTTAAAAATAAAATAAAAATAGCTTTGCGTTCTTACCTTACGGATCCCTCCAGCATCCCTACAAACCATGCAGGGCAGACGCTTATCTAATCAGCACTAGTGTATCCACCAACCAAGAGAAGTCTTACGGGGGATACCTTTCCGCCCTTTGCTGATAGATAAAGTCTGCGTAAACCTGCTAGGCTGCGGGTATGAGGAAAAACCGGACGATGTCCCCAATTGATAATGTCGATATTATCTTAAACTATAAAGCTATACCTCTAGATACACTTTTACCGTGGAGCCGCTATGGCCGCTAGACTGAACACACGTGCTACGCACTCTGTACGCTATTTGCGTACAGAGTCCCGTACGTGGTACGTACTTGGCGTCCACACGCCGCGCTGAGTGTACAGAGTACGCACAGCGCACGCACACACAATTGATAACCTTTAAACCTTGTTAGTGATACAATATAATGATATGATTACACTTTAAACCCTTAGCAGCAAAGTACTGCAACAATGTTATACCATAAACCTTAAGTAGCGCTGGCGGTATAAAGTACCCGCAGTGCGTACACCTCATCAAGCTTATAAACCTTATACAGTTAAATATGCTTTTAAACCCTTGCAGGAAAGTGAAGACACAACATCGATTTGTAGTTGAAACCACAGGGTTCTAAGGCCACCGTGGATTATTTCAAAAGGTAACACAGTACAAATCATACACTACAGGCTAACAAGATAAATCTAAACAGAATAATGGCTACAGAGAATGTACATACGTGAGAATGTTCGCAAGCGCAACCCGTCCGGTCCTCCGCTTGTCAGATAGAAAGCGTTCAGAGTCTTCTGACCGGCCAGGCAACAATGGGCTTTTTATACACAACTTACATACACAATACAATGGTCACTGTAATCTCATTGTCCATTGGACACAGAGATGTGTCTTTTCATTACAGGAGAGGTCATAGGTTGATTTGAAAGGATGGGCGATGTCTTTCCCCAACTGCTCTTGTGGGTGGTATCCTCTGGATTCCCGCCGCATACATAATATACAGTAAATACAGTTAATATCTATATTCTACTTTTGCACATAACTATACGCTGGAACATGCGATCTTTCTCTAACCAACACCGGAATGTTACCCTTCAAATACCCTACAGCTGGATACTAGACATCACCTTCCAACCTTTATCTGACCCTTCCTATCATGCAAAGGCGAATCCCTTAGTCCTGGAACTGTTTAAGCTGTTGATACTCGCTGATGTGGTGTAGGGGAACTATGTGTACAAAATGCACTATTTGGGTTAAATATGTAATGTTCTAATAACCCTCTACGCGCTCACAAACTCCGCCGTAAATACCCATACCACGCGCATGATCGCAGGAGCGATCCTACGCAAATTGCGGATATGTGCACGCACGGCGGACTGAGTGCACGCGCAGTGGGCATGTGCATGGGGTTAGTACAGGGTATATGCATTACAATTTTTTCAACTTTGACAACCTGTGTTAGTATTCTTGAAAATGAGGGCTGTGAGATTCCAATGACATCCCCAGACACAGCCTGAAAGCTCCTAGTAGCCATAAAGTGGAACACAGCCAGGAGTTTGTGCAGGCCTGAGACAGGGCGAGAGCGTGCTGTCTCAGGGTCTAGGCCCAGTTTGACAAGGTCATACAGATGGAAAATGTTGTTACGATTTAGACAGAACATCTGTATGACCCTGTCATCGGACAATGCGTTCAAGTTTAAACGCCCCCTAAAAAAACGAGGCCTGCGCAGCCTCCGCGGAACCTGTACAGCCTGCTGCCCATGTTCAGTTTCTTGGCCCTGGTTACTTACAGGCTGATGTCTGAGTCTGAGGAATCCCACAACACATAAAAGATCACTGGTCCACAGTCCTGCTGCCATTTCCGAGTGTAGGTTGTTTGAAATGGGCCTAACATCCTTTTATAGGCATCCTAATTCAGGTGTGAATGATTTGTAAGTGGTAACACATGTAAACACGCCTGAAAAAAGCAGGTCTATTTTTTGCTGCTTTTTTTAACGAATCGCAAAAAAAATACGACTGCAATTGAGCACTCAGAGACTAACACCCAAATACGAATGAATAGTGAATACCCGTGTTGTATGAAATAACAGACCGATGGTCTATTCATTCGTATTTCTGAACTTTGCCGTTAAAACCATTACGAATAGCCCAAACTCTGCCAAGATTTGTGCTTAGTGAATTCCCACGTTGGGACTTAGAAAAAAAAAACACAAATCGGACAAACTCGGATTATTAGTAAATATAGGCCCTGGTGTGGACCCTTCACATAAAAGTCAGTGGTAGACCCACTAATTTTCAGATAGATAGCAGGGAAACCGGTAACTTTTGAACATATGCTAAGCAGAGCAGCGAGTGACAGAGCCTCCCAACTGCCCCCCCTCCCTCACCAAGGGACACTGCTGCACATGGGTGGGACTGTGGGACAGTCACAAAAAAGGGATTATGGTTAACTGTTGCTTTAGTGGGCCCTTGTAAGCAGTGCAGAAGTATTTAGAGCAGTGGTCAGGGAACAGGGGTAAATTACCCCAAGTGGGGTAAAAATTAAATTTTATATATATATATATATATATATATATATATACAGTGTAACGAAGAAAAGGCGGCACTCAGAGACTGTGGTAATCAGAATTGTATTCCACACAAATAGACCCAACGTTTCGGGGTGCTTACGCCCCCTTTGTCAAGGTGAACAATGAAACTACAAAGCAAATGACACACCTTAAATACCAAAGAAAACCCGCCATGTGAACAGCGCCGTCCCGGCCGCACGCTCCGGCGTCTCTTCCGTCTCTCTACTAACGACGTCATCAGGTTGCGTGTTGTTGTCATAACAACCTCAGATGCTTCAAGAACCCACATTGTGAGTTCGGCTTGGTGGACGGGCCACCACAGGACAGGACAGTCCCTTTAGGGACACCCGTGCCAGTATCAAAAGAAAAGGCAAGAAGAGGTCGTCCACCCGCAGGGGCGGCCAGTGTGCGCGAAACCAGAGGTGCTACAACAAGCAGGAAACTCTGATCTATAATCTCTTAAAAGAGTGCTCTCCGAGATTGAACAGGGAGTACTAGAAAAAGGACTCTCTTCTGTCCCCACCACCCCTTTCAACGATATCAGGTGGCATATTGAATTGCATCAGTTTTCACGCAAGCTCAGACGTCAAGAATTTTTACAACATAAAGCGAGAGAAGTTACCTCCAATGTAGGCCTTGATGCACAACACCAAGGCTTCCTGAACCAACGACTTAAGTCGTCTTTTGACCCCGCATCTACAAATGCCTCCATTACATAATTTTCAAAATTAATGGAAGATTCCATCACACGATACAATGCGGCGTCCAATCCATCATCAGTGCATCGCAACATGTCCAGAATGGAATGGACAGCTTTGAAGAAGCTGGGGGATTACAGGGACATTATAATCTGCCCGGCGGACAAAGGGGGTGGGGTAGTGATTCTAGATTTGGATTACTATATTAATCAAATCTACAGCCAGTTGGCTGATGACACCACTTATGAGGAGTTAATTTCAGATCCGACCATCGAATACCAGAAGGCTTTAACAGGTATCTTGGACGCAGCTGTATCAGACGGTAAATTGACACAGAAATTGCATAAAGCCTTAACTCAAACTCACCCTCTAGTACCAATATTCTTTACAGTCCCCAAAATCCATAAAAAAACCCCTGACTCTGCCAGGTAGGCATATCATATCCGCAAGAGATTCAATTTTTCAACCCGTGTCCATTTTCCTTGACGGCATTCTGCAACCGCTGATTCTTAAGCACAAGCACTTTATCAAAGGACACTACCAGCTTTTTAAATCGTCTCGGAAGGATTAAACAGGTACCAGAGGGTACACTGATATGTGTTGTAGATGTCATTAGTCTTTATACAAGTATACCCCATGAGGCCGGATTGAAGTCCATGGAAGACTTCCTGGTAAAAGAAAAAATGGAAGCCCTTGACATCACATTATTTTTGGGTCTTCTTCGGATGACACTTGAAAAAAACTATTTTTTATTTAACAGTAAATTTTACTGTCAGAAAACGTGGTGTGCGATGGGGAGCAATGTCTCCCCATCGCTCGCCAGCATCTTTATGTTCAGGGAGGAGGAGGTGTTCTTCAGTGATGATTCCATCTCACGTAATATTTTACTGTTTACGCGTTTCATTGACGACCTGTTCATTTTATGGACAGGGGGTACTGACCGTTTCAACCAGCTTATGAATACCATCAACTTGAGACCTTCCAGTATCAAATATACCTTCCAGACCAGCAGCAGTTCATTAAACTATCTAGATGTTCAAGTTTCCATCTGCGACGGCAAGTTACACACAGGCCTCTACCGCAAGCCGACCGATCGGAATACCTCCTCAGAGCTAATAGTCATCATCCAAAATCACTCAAGGAAGGACTTCCGCGTTCCCAAATGATTAGGATTTCACATATTATCAGTGACCGTCACGGTCACATTGGGAAGGGAATTAGATGTTATGGTCGCGAAATTCCAGGAAAGAGGCTATGATCGTCATCTCTTGTTAAAACAAAAAACAGAAGTCCTCCAGCTATCCAGAGAGTCTCTACTCATTCCAACGGAACGACAGCAGAAATCAGTCATTCCTTTTATCTCAAGGTTCAATACATCCAGCCCTGTAATACAGAGAGCCACTGGGGCTCTGTGGCCGATAGTGTCCTCAGACAGAACGCTTCACAAACTTAAAGATAAAAGACCCATGATGTGTTACTCACAAGGTAGTAACATCAAAGATCGAATTGTGCACACAGACGTCACCGGGTTTCAGACGGAAGTGACCAAACAGAAAGCACCTAATACCATGTTTTTAGGTAGAAGTCACGGATGCTACAAGTGCATAAAATGCACAACCTGTGAGAATATGATCACAGGGTCAAGCTTCAAGAACCCACATCGTGATAAGGTCTATAGAATCAATTTTGTCCTCACATGTACTACAACACATATCATTTATCTGATAAGTTGCCCATGTGGGCTACATTATGTGGGGAAATCGGTCAGGACCTTGAGGGAAAGGATGGCGCTTTATCGATCTGCAATTAAACAGGCACTAGCAGGCAAGGACTCAGAGCAGCCAGTGGCGAGGCACTTTGCCATGGCTAAACACTCTATGGGGGATCTTCGTCATCTAGTAATAGATAATGTCCCCAAACACATCAGAGGAGGAGACAGGGATGGTAGACTTTTACAGTTAGAGGCCAAGTGGATTTTTGAGCTCAACACCACCAATCCGAACGGGCTTAATGATAAAATGAGCTGGAATATCTTTAAATAATACTGCTTGTAGCCATTATGTGTCTGTTTACTGTGATAGCTGGATATAATACATGCGGGTTAAATGCAAATACTAGGTTTACATATATGGTACCCATTGAAGGATGCAAAACCTACATTTAGGATTTATTTTTATAGGGGCACCCATTGGGGGCCTCCCCCTTTTTTACTTTATTGCTTGGCTAGCTATAAACCCCTTTATTTGCTTGATGCAGTATCATCCTCGCATGTAAATTTTTCTCCAGCTGTCATCTCAATAACGGCATAGTGGATTATCAGCTATGTGTATTTTTCCTTTATTTATTTCTATCTGGTGCGGGGTGCTTGTAATTTGTTCCGCACTCTTATATTTCTTTGTTACACAGTGCCGCAGCCTGGCCGTTTTAGCATCTGAGGTTGTTATGACAACCAGACGCGACCTGATGACGTCGTCAGTAGAGAGACGGAAAAGACGCCGGAGCGTGCAGCCGGGACGGCGCTGTTCACATGGCGGGTTTTCTTTGGTATTTAAGGTATGTAATTTGCTTTGTTGTTTCATTGTTCACCTTGACAAAGGGGGCGTAAGCACCCCGAAACGTTGGGTCTATTTGTGTGGAATACAATTCTGATTACCACAGTCTCTGAGTGCCGCCTTTTCTTTGTTACACTGCACCATTTGTATCGGAGGGCACCTGAGCAATATTGCCAGTAAGGAGGGAGTGCCGGTCCACAGTAACTCTCTCTCTCTCTCTCTCTCTATATATATATATATATATATATATATATGTAATCACGACAGCACTCAAAGCCTATGTATGTAAAGCAAAAAATGGTGGTGCAGGCCAATAAATATTAAACACGCACTGCAGAAAAAGTAGACAAGCCAGACCGACTGGTCTTCCTTGTTAGCCCCTGAGGAAGACCAGTCGGTTGAAACAGCTGTCGGGCTGTGTTTGATGTATTTGCTGTACTTCACCATGCCATTTGGTTAAGGAATAAATCATCTACATCTACACGTGAGTGCTGGCTTGTCTACTTTTTCTGCATCACTGGAGAAGTGAGTGTTTTATATATATTTATATATATATATATATATATATATATATATACACACACACACACACACACACACACACACACACACACACACACACACACACAGTATCTCAGAAATGCCATATAAACAGTGATAACCAGTATATATGCACATTAATATATGATTCCCTTCCTTTCAAATCAAGGGGTAACGTCTGCGTATCTAAATATATTTTGGGGTAAAAGGTAAAAAAGTTCCCTGACCCCTGATTTGGAGTAAAGTTATCAGCAATCGCAGTTCCACAGTTAAACTATCAAGCAAGCAGAGGAATTAGCAAGCAGTTGCCGTGAATCTCCTAGCAATGACAAGAGTGGGTTAAAGCAGTTCAAGCTGGAAATTGTAACAGCAATATATAATTTCAATCCTCAGCATTGGCAGTAGTTACAGTTAAAGCAGTTTGATGACAGTAAGTGAAAATAGACAATGCTGTTCGGTTTCTTGTTTGATATGCAAGCTTGTGAAAACAATTGAAGCAGTGAAAGATGAAGGTAATATAGGCCCTCATTCCGAGTTGTTCGCTCTGTAATTTTCTTTGCATTGCAGCGATTTTCCGCTAACTGCGCATGCGCAATGTTCGCACTGCGACTGCGCCAAGTAAATTTGCTATGCAGTTAGGTATTTTACTCACGGCATTACAAGGTTTTTTCTTCGTTCTGGTGATTGTAATGTGATTGACAGGAAGTGGGTGTTTCTGGGCGGAAACTGGCCGTTTTATGGGAGTGTTTGAAAAAACGCTACAGTTTCTGGGAAAAACGCAGGAGTGGCTGGAGAAACGGAGGAGTGTCTGGGTGAACGCTGGGTGTTTGTGATGTCAAACCAGGAACGACAAGCACTGAACTGATCGCACTGGAAGAGTAAGTCTCGAGCTACTCAGAAACTGCACAGAGAAGTCTTTTCGCAATATTGCGAATCTTTCGTTCGCAACTTTGATAAGCTAAGATTCACTCCCAGTAGGCGGCGGCTTAGCGTGTGCAAAGCTGCTAAAAGCAGCTTGCGAGCGAACAACTCGGAATGAGGGCCATAGTTCCTGTCACTGACAAATTGGCTGCCCTGTAGCAGTGGGTTGAAATGCCTCACTTTGCTAGAACAAGTCTCTCACTGGTCCTGAATTGAAAAGAGCCTCGCTGTAGCACCCTGCATATACAGCTAAGTCTGTTCCTGATTAAGGTTCTGACAGAAAAGTTTCTCCACAAGGGGAATGAAGCATACCCTCCAACTGTACCTTTTTGGCCGGTACTGTTTTTTTATGGTTTGTACTGGCCAAAATGGGCTTTGTGCCGATCTTTGACTCACTAAATTTCCATTGAAAGTATAGGAAAGGGTGTGTGGTCACAGCCCCTTTACCAGTGGTCACGCCCCCTTTCCTCATTTGTACCGGGTTTTGAGTGTAAAATGTTGGAGGGTATGATGAAGGCTATTATGTGTCATCAACAGGCTTCTAGATCTGGGTTACTATGCCCGCTGCCGTCCCTTGCTCCTGAAACTCTGACTGGGTAAGCTTGTGAACTGACAGTAAAGTCTGTGTGAATGGACCAGTACCTAGTTGACTGCTGTGGCTGCTGACTCTTTTCCCTTTGTAATTTGTACTGCAGGGCATGGGTAAGGACTCGTGTGACTAAAGGAACTGGTAAATTCTAGATGATGCTGAGGTAACTTAGGCCCAAATGTTTTAAGCCTTAAAAAGTGATAATGTGGAGACAAAGGGGCATATTCATTATGAAAAATGTTTGAATTTTTCAATTCTCATTGCATTCTCACACAATTTTTTCATAATAGTCCATGCATAGCCTGTGCAGCAGCGGCCACCCCACACCCCCTGCTGCCAGTACTCTTGTCATGTTCCGGGGCTGGCCGGCTGCTGCATAGTGCGTGCAGCAGTGGCCGCCCCGCTGCCGGCACCTGTTGCAAAGTCTCTGGGCTGGCCGGCTGCTGCACCCTTGTCATGTCCCAGGGCTCGCCGGCTACTGCATAGTTCATGCAGCAGCAGCTGCCCTGCACCCCTCGATGCCAGCACCTGTAGTAAAGTCTTGGGGCTGGCTGCTGCATAGCCTTTGCAGCAGCGCCGCCCCTGCACCCCCTGATGCCGGCACCTGTGATGTCCCGGCTGCAGAGATCGCTCTGCAGCCACGGACACCCCCCTTAGCTGCACAAGCTGCCATGTAAATGGCAGCTTGTACAGAGATTCAAGAGTTGTTCATCATCTCAGGATGGCGAACAGATTCTCATTCAAACTCCGAAAATAGAGCATTTTCAGAGATTGATGAATGTCACAATTTCTACATCTCCTGTGGAGTGTAGAAATTGTGACTTTTAAAGGATAATCAATATGCCCCAAAGAGTGATAAATGACCAGCCAACCAGCACCTGTCATTTTTCAAACACAGCCTGTGACCTGACAATTAGGAGATGGTTGGCTGGTCATTTATCACTCTTTGTGCGAGATTAAAATCTCCGCCTCTCCCCTCCCGCCCCTTGTTTCGCACGCCAGCAGTATTCTAATGCTACGGACATGTGCAACAAGTTAATTTCAGCTCGCTAGCCCCGGGGGTAGTGAACTGAATTGCACGTCAAGATACCCATTTGGGCGCCCAAATGGCTCTTTTCACGATCGTGCCCATTACTTTAGTTGGGTTTAGGTGCACACCTAAACCTCAAGAGTAATGGGCGCGATCAGCATGGAAGGGGGGGGCATTTGAATATCGCCCCTCATTCGCCCGTCACTTTAGACGGGAGATCGGGGTTGTGATAACATTTGAATTCCCCCCTTTATCCATTTCCACTCTATTGCTTTTTAAGGATTAATACATTTGGGCCTTAGTCTTTCTGTCAGGCTGCCTGTCCCTGTCACCGCTCCTGCCGGCCTTGACCACCCCAGGATGTGCTCCCCGTCACTTACCACTGCCTGAATCTTGCGCTAGTACCTCACGCGGCTTTCTTGTTTCTGGTTACAGAGCGGCATACAGGGTTGGACTGGCCATCTGGCACTTCTGGCACATGCCAGAAGGGCCGATGGCCAGGTGGGCCGATTTGTCCATCCATTTCAAGACTGGGCTGGCCTGGCAGCACCACCTCCTGGGCGGCACTGTGCTGGGCGGACGCATCATTTGCATAGTGACGTCATGACGCAGCTGCGACATGACGCGACCGAGCAGCAAGTACGAGCGGTGTGGGCAGGGGGAGCTGAGCGCACAGTGAGCCCCCATATGTGAGTACTGCAGCACCGCGTCCTGGGCAGCACGGAGGACGGAGCGGGCGGAGTTTCATGCGTGGCCGCATCATTGCTTAGTGACGTCATGACGCGGTTGCGTCATGACGCGACCGAGCCGGCCAGAGTATGAAAGATGCGGGCTGGGGGGAGCTGAGTGGGCGTAGTTCCATGTGCAGTCGCGCTGGGTATGAATTGAAAGGCGCATGCGGGCAGGGAGCTGAGCAGCAGGTGCAATGCTCAGATGAAAGTGTCTGCCTGCCTGTGCTCGTGCATTCTGCTCACCATGTGCACCGGCTCCTGCCTCCTCCACTCACCTGCAGAGTGCACAGCTTCCAGTCTCATTCCAGGCCCGCACACCATTCTGGGAGCGGCAGCAGTGGTGGGAGAAGACGAGCGAGGAGCATTGAAAGAACAAGGCGCAGCAGCCCCAGCGTGGCGGCATGCGGCCGCCTGCCCAAGCATCCAGTCTGCCTGCCTGAGCCCCTGTCCCTGGATCCTGGCCCCAGCAGCAGTACAGCAGACAGTTGCAGCATCAACACTGCAGGGAGAGTGCTGCCCTCCAGCCAGGGTGAGTGCAGGTGTAGATATACCCTTGTTGACTCTCACTCACTCTCTCTCTGTCCTCTCTGCTCTCTCTCTCTCTATCCTCACCCCCTCTCTCTTCCTCTCTCTGTTCTTTCTCTCCCCATCCGCCCCCCCCCCCCCCTCCCTTCACTACTGTGGCATAATTTGAATTAGGGTACTATCAGGGCCGGCCCGACGCATATGCGGGGTACGCGGCCGTGTAGAGCGCCAATATGTAAAGGGCGCAGCTGCAGAGAGTGAGATAGTCACTCAGTACACCGCCGCGGCCACCCGCCCTGGACACAAAACTCCTTTTTGATAAGCTTGCAGCCGTGCATACTCCTGGCTCCCAGCCCTCCGACAATGACAGGAAACAGGGGGAGGGAGACAGTGGGCTGCTGTCCCTACCGCAGGGGATATAAATTAGCAGGGGTGGATTGGCCCAGAGGGACCTTGTGACCATTTGCTGGTGGGCTGGGCCCATCCTGGCCCTAGTGACCGCGCTAGCCCTCCCCTCCATCCACGTGGGCCATGGGCTTGGCTTCCCGGGGGCCGGGCTGAGTGTGAATAGGCCCTGCACTAGACTGTCTTATGTGCTGCGGGGCGGGATGTGACGGCATATGTGCTGCAGCCTGGAGGTAACTGCATATGTCATATGATATGTGCTGTGGGGGGTGACGGCTGGGGAGGCTGCTCATCATATCGCTCCAGAAAGGGATACATCGGCACCTCAGAGTTGGTGACCTCCGATGGTAAGAAGGCGGAGATAGTGACCGCATGGCGCTGGAAAACACTACAAAAGTGTTACACAAGGTGAGGGGCGAGAGGGTGACAATGCTGCTGGGTGTGTAGCATACAGGACACTCAGCACAGCCATATGGGATTTGAGTCATGCTGCCTGGAATTTATGTGTTGGGTGATCAACTTCAGTGACACTCACTGTGCTGTCTGCCTTTGCTGGTAACTGCACTCGGCACATAAATTCCAGGCAACATGACTCAGATCCAGAGCTGGATTAAGGCCTTGGGGGGCCTGGGGTACTTACGACAGGGGGGCCCTAAAATGTAATTAAAATCATAATCACTACAAAGTATGATATAAATATACACACACATATATATGTGTGTATATTTTATATATATATATATATATATATATATATACACACATACCTAGAACCTAAACTTTAACTATAGCCACACTTACTTTCTTTGGACAGCTGTCACTCAGCTGTCCTGTGTGCAGCGCCGGTGTTTGGCGGTGGGGAGCCGAGACAGGCAGCGGGGAGCCGGGACAGCCAGTGTTGCGGGGAGCTCAGCAGCACCAGTGTTGTAGGAGTCTGAGAGCTGGCTGATAATGGGTGCTGGGCTGGCTGCTGCCTCCACGGAGTCCACACGCGGCTGTCCTCCCTCCTCCTTCCCTGCAGCCTGCACGCCCAGTGGCAGCCAATGACTGACCCGCAGGCTGCTGCTCCTCACCTTATTGGACAGCTGAGCCGTCACTCAGCTGTCCTTCCATCACAGGCAGTGAAGTCAGTGGAGCCGCCGCCGGGAGCCTGAGCCGCCAGGGACAGCAATCGCTGAGCTGCCCTGCCGTCGCGTGTGGCGCCGGCTCCCGGGAGCGCAGCGCAATACCGCAGATCGGATCTCTGTTCCGATCTGCTGTGGCGATGGGGGGCCCTTTGAAAAAGGGGGCCCGGGGTACTTATCCCCGGGACCCCCCTCTTAATCTGGCTCTGCTCAGATCCCAGTGTCTGTACTGAGTGTCATGTATGCTACACACCCAGCAGCATTGTCACCCTCTCGCCCCATCACCTTGTGTAACACTTTTGTAGTGTCTAAAATAAATCCAGTCTGTCGCACCCGTCATAGTAGCACCATAATTCATACATATAATTTATTTAATAATGTGTTTTAAAAAATGTTATTGTCCTGTTTTTTTTATCACGTTGGGTATGTTTGACCAGTAGCCAGGATCCCGGAAGTCAGCATACCGACGCCAGGATCCCAGTCAGCAGAGGGGTGAGCGCAACGAAGCCCCTTGCGGGCTCGCTGCGCTCGCCACAGGTTCTATTCCCACTCTATGGATGTCATGGACAACCACGAGTGGGTATAGCCTTTGGCCCCCTGCTGGCATTCCTGTAGCCGGGGTTCCGGTGTCAGTATGCTGACCACCGGGATCCCGACCGCCGAGATGATAACTACATCCCTTTTAATCATATAATTTATGCAGCTACCTATGCCAGTGATCTCAAAATATATGCTACAGAAAGTGAGGGACCTGGTTTTGGAAAATGAGCAGGTGTGTTGCTCTGCACCAATAGGAATCCTCAGACTCTGTCTCCCCATCCCAATTGTTCTGCACACTACCAGAAGGCCCTGCCCCCTACCGTGGATAGGCAGACACTGGGCGCTTACTGTGTTACAGGGATACCACTGTCACTGATGCCAATGCTACTCAGACTGGGAGCAGCTAGAAGACTTAAGTTGCTGCTGGGGAGTGCGGTTACCGTGACAACGAGGACTCTTACAGTGAGCAAGCCTGGCCCATCTGATAGGTAAGCTGCAGGGGGAGGTTAGGTTTAATCCGTGGGGGGAGGGTTAGGTTGCGGGGATGGGGGGTTATGTTTAGGCTGTGGGGAAGGGGGTGTTAGGGTTAGGCTGCAGGGGGTGGAAGGTTGGGATGCGAGGAGGGGGGTGTTAGGTTTAGACACCCCCGAAAAGGGTTACGTGGGGATGGAGGGGCAGGGGGTAGGTTTAGGCTGCTGTAAGGGAGGGTTAGGAGGCCATTGGGGCAAGGTAAGTATACTCGCCTTCCGCCTTTCTGGATTTTGACCGCCAGTATTTCAATCCCAATCTGTGTAGGGCATGTGGGGTGGACATAAGGGGAGCCCAAAAGCATAAATTGTGTTGGGATCCAGAAAAAGTGGAGTAGGACCCCAAATTTCTAAAGTAAGGGGTCCCTGGGCCCCACTTTTTTTTTCGCTCCACGCGATCACTGCTCCCAAGTCACTCACTATCCACCTATCACTCCTGTCTCCCCAATCACCCACTATCTCCCAGTCACTCTTGCCTTCCCAGTCACCCACTATCCACCTGTCACTCCTGCCTCCCCAGTCACTATCCACCTGTCACTCCTGCCTCCCCAGTCACTATCCACCTGTCACTCCTGCCTCCCCAGTCACTATCCACCTGTCACTCCTGCCTCACCTGTCACTCACTATCCACCTGTCACTCCTGCCTCCTCAGTCACCCACTATCTCCCTGTCACTCCTGCCTCCCTACTCACACACTATCTCCCTGTCACCCCTGCCTCTCCAGTCACCCACTAAATCCCTGCCACCTCTGCCACCCCAGTCACCAACTATCTCTCAGTCACTTCTGCCACCCCAGTCACCCACTATCTCAATGTACCCATTGGGGCACTGTTGTGTGGCCACACCCTTTCCTTGTCAAATCACAGCCTTTTTTTGCGGCAACAGGTGCGCTGTCCCTGTAAAAAGTTGATCCCATCATGGGGCCAAAAGTTCCAGTACTAGTCAGGCAAAAACCTTTCATCAGGTCTGGAGGGTAACCCGCACCGAGATTAATAAGTTATGTTGTAAGTCACAAAGTTGGAGTGCCTATAATTATATCTGATTAAACCCTGTTATAGGGATTCACATGCACACACACACATATATATATATATATATATATATATATATGTATACATACATACATACATACATACATGAAAAAAGGTTCAAAGGCTCATGAAGGTGCTACCAACTGGTTTAAACAAGGATATGGAGTCAAATCCCCAAAGAAGGGGGAAAAGAAAAAGAAACCAGATAGATTTAAGGTGCACTCATCCAACTACTGAGTCATTGGTACAATTATTGTTGTGACACATATATGTCCCCAGCGGCAATATCAAATAAGGGCTTAAATGCTCAGTAACCTTAATTAATGTAGAGGTTTGTTTTATTATACATTTACATGGGACTAAATTATCCTTTATTGAAAGTAGAGCGAAATATTAAAATTCATAGAATAAGAGACAGTAAATAGAAGGTGACAGAAATTGAACTAATGTGAATAAAGATTTAAAAACAAAGCTAATGTGTTTCTCCCTTCATATATTTTCCTGTGTTTATTACAATTGTGCATTCACATACAAATATTTGCGCAGCACTGTGACAGTGCTATGCTTATATGAGACCTACGGTTTTCATATTCATTTGAGCCTACTATGCTGCGATAGAGGGAGATGTGCTGTCTTGCTTGAAAGTTGCAAACTGTTACATCAAATTGTAACCAAGTTATATTTATATAAAAATGTGCAACAAAAGATCTCCACTCCTGCCCCTAAGGCTGTGATTAAGGTTATTTGAATCTTATATTATAAATTGAGGAGTGACACAATGTTGCTGAATATGTAACTAATGCCTGAAATTCTGAAATATCATATGGTGCAGGACACAACCATATGATATTTCAGAATTTCAGGCATTAGTTACATATTCAGCAACATTGTGTCACTCCTCAATTTATAATATAAGATTCAAATAACCTTAATCACAGCCTTAGGGGCAGGAGTGGAGATCTTTTGTTGCACATTTTTATATAAATATAACTTGGTTACAATTTGATGTAACAGTTTGCAACTTTCAAGCAAGACAGCATATCTCCCTCTATCGCAGCATAGTAGGCTCAAATGAATATGAAAACCGTAGGTCTCATATAAGCATAGCACTGTCACAGTGCTGCGCAAATATTTGTATGTGAATGCACAATTGTAATAAACACAGGAAAATATATGAAGGGAGAAACACATTAGCTTTGTTTTTAAATCTTTATTCACATTAGTTCAATTTCTGTCACCTTCTATTTACTGTCTCTTATTCTATGAATTTTAATATTTCGCTCTACTTTCAATAAAGGACAATTTAGTCCCATGTAAATGTATAATAAAACAAACCTCTACATTAATTAAGGTTACTGAGCATTTAAGCCCTTATTTGATATTGCCGCTGGGGACATATATGTGTCACAACAATAATTGTACCAATGACTCAGTAGTTGGATGAGTGCACCTTAAATCTATCTGGTTTCTTTTTCTTTTCCCCCTTCTTTGGGGATTTGACTCCATATCCCATCATGGGGCGCCAAAATGTATTTTCGCTTACCAAAACAAATAAGCTTGGGCCGGCCCTGGGTATTATTGTGTGGTCACGCCCCTACCTTGTGAGACCAAACCCTATTTGCTCTCCCCGCCAATGCTCTTTATCTACTCAGGGCACAAAAATGTATACTTACAGCTCTGCTTTGGTACGCACAGATGTGTCCTCCTCTGTGGTCAACCCCACTGGCGTAACTACTGCCCCGCAGACCCCGCCGCGGCGTGTGATGGGGATTGCGGTGTGTGGCATAATGTATCACAGACATTGTGGTGTGTGTCATATAAAGTGTCACAGGCATTACGGTGTATGGCATACAGTGTCACAGACATTGTATGTGCTATAATGTCTCGGTGCATTGCCGTGTGTAGCATAATGTATAACAGGCATTGCGATGCGTGGCGTAATCGTGACGTAATATGTCACAGGCATTACGGTGTGTGGCATAATGTGTCATGGGCATTACGGTGTGTGGTATATTGTGTCACAGGCATTACGGTATGTGGCATATTGTGTCATGGGCATTATTGTGTGTGGCGTAATGTCTAAGGGCCATTGCAATGTGTGGCATGATGTATACTGGGCATTACTATAAGGAGGAAAAATGACAAATAATGTAAGGGGCATGAATCAGGATTATTTTTTTTTCCTGTGGTGGCCAACGTCTGGGCGTGCAGGTTTCAAAACTGGGGTTTAAGGTAGTCTTTCCCTGCAATACCACACCCCTTTATGCAAAGCCACACCCATTTCAGCAAGGCCACGCCCCCTTTTTTGCAACAGATTCATCAGTTTTCTAATAGCACCTGTGTGTGTGGAAGGGGGATGGGGCACCAGAGAAAGTTTTGGCTTGGGGGAGAAATTTCTAGTTATGCCGCTGGTCAACCTCCTGCCCTATATAATTCCTACAGTGAGGACTATCTAATCCTCTACATCTGCTAAGGCAGGCCTTGGTCAATTGGGGAAATGCATTCCCTTTTCTTTTTGTGTGATCTACACCAATGAAGTCTCCGCTTTACCTAACAGAACCAACCAAATGTCTGACTTTGGCACATGTTGGAATCCCCTGCAAGATGAGCTTTGTTGAATGCATTTTAATAGATAACGATGTACATTTGTAGGTTATTTTAATATTAATTATATTTGTAAGAGCATAGACTAAGTAGGAGGAGTCAGGAATAGTAAGGGGAGGATTCAGATGCTGACACCGAGGTGGGCCTGTCTGCCTAAAAAATGCCAGGGCCTATTTTTAGTCCCAGTCCGGCCCTGGCGGCATACATCGACTCCGGTGCGGCTCTCTGCTTTCGAAGCAGCTCCCGTGACCCGCAGACCTCGGCCTCCTCAGCGACAGCTCTCCAGCAGCACAGCTCTCACTTCCACCACCTCCAGACTTGATTCCCTTTCAGCGGGGCAGGCCAGCAGCGTCACCTGCTCCTGTCTCTCCATAGAGTGCTGTCCGATCCTCCGCAGCCCCAGTCACAACTCTCCTGCTGCTTATCCTCCAGAAGCTCCGTCAGACACGCCCCCCTCATGGATCTCTTCGTTCAGTACACCCGCCCTCTGGCTTCCCACTGTCTTGGCTCCTCCTCTGTCCAGGCGGTCATCCAATCGTGGGATCTCTTCACGCTCTCTAAGCACAGTGGCTGCAGTCCCCTGGATCCAGGAGCTCTCCATATGGGTCCCATTACTGATGTCACAGGTAATCAGGGCAGGCTCCAGGCCTACTAGCACCCTCAGCAAGATTTTTTTAAGCGCTCCCCCCACCCCACCCAATGCGAGCGCTTTTGGGAATGTGGACGTGGCCTAATTTCTTTAGGAATTACTACCTCAGCTAAGTGTGCTGTTGTACAGAAATATATGTTCATAGTAAAGTACTAAGAAATAAAAATGTTGAACAGTGACATTTACTAAAACTTCGTATACATGGAAGCCATTATATAGGGACAGGACAAAGGTAACAGCAGGGACGGGGACAGGACAGGGACATGACAGTGGGAACAAGGACAGAACAGAGGGGACAGGAGGGATGGGACAGAGGTAATGGCAGGGACAGGACAGAGGGGATAGGACAGCATACCTCCCAACTGTCCCGATTTTCATGGGACAGTCCTGTTTTTTTGGGACTGTCACGCTGTCCCACCTGCGGGCCGCACTGTCCCGTGGTGGGAGGGGGCAGTTGGGAGGCTCCTGCACTCGCTGCTCTGGTGAATAATACCCCTAGAATGGGCAGGACATCCTGATCCCTGTGAGTGGATGGCTGCGGAGCGAGAGAATCCGGGGACACGGGAAACGGAGGTTTTAAAACAAAGGAGGTGTCCCGGGCAGGAAGGTGAGAGAGACGCGGCATGATGCTGTGAGGAGAACACGGAACAGTGTGCCCGTGATACAGGATGGTGACAGAGCGTACAGAGGCAGCGCAGCACCTCTAGTAACCGGAGGTGACTGGCTTGGTGTGCGAGCAGCGGCATTCCCGACAGCAAAGTGAACGCAATAAATATTGGTGCCCCCTATATATAAATAGTGTTCTGGAAAAGAAAATTATATACAAGTTGTGCTCATAAGTTTACATACCCTAGCAGAATTTGTGATTTTCTGCCCATCTGTCAGAGAATATGAATGATAACTCACAAACTTTTCTTTTACTCATGGTTAGTGGTTGGGTGAAGCCATTTATTGTCAAACAACTGTGTTTACTCTTTTTAAATCATAATGACAACAGAAACTACCCAAATGACCCTGATCAAAAGTTTACATACCCTGGAGATTTCGGCCTGATAACATGCACACAAGTTGACAAAAACGGGTTTGAATGGCTACTAAAAGTAACCATCCTCACCTGTGATCTGTTTGCTTGTAATCAGTGTGTGTGTATAAAAGGTCAGTGAGTTTCTGGACTCCTGAAAGACCCTTGCATCTTTCGTCCAGTGCTGCACTGATGTGTCTGGATTCTGAGTCATGGGGAAAGCAAAAGAATTGTCAAAGATCTGCGGGAAAAAGTTATTGAACTGTATAAAACAGGAAAGGGATATAAAAAGATATCCAAGCAATTGAGAATGCCAATCAGCAGTGTTCAAACTCTAATTAAGAAGTGGAAAATTAGGGATTCTGTGGAAACCAAATCACGGTCAGGTAGACCAACAAAAATTTCAGCCACAACTGCCAGGAAAATTGTTCGGTATGCAAAGAAAAATCCACAAATAACTTCAGCTGAAATATAGGACTCTCTGAAAAAAAGTGGTGTGGTTGTTTCAAGATGCACAATAAGGAGGCATTGGAAGAAAATAAGATTTTACTCACCGGTAAATCTATTTCTCGTAGTCCGTAGTGGATGCTGGGAACTCCGTAAGGACCATGGGGAATAGCGGCTCCGCAGGAGACTGGGCACAACTAAAGAAAGCTTTAGGACTACCTGGTGTGCACTGGCTCCTCCCTCTATGACCCTCCTCCAGACCTCAGTTAGGATACTGTGCCCGGAAGAGCTGACACAATAAGGAAAGGATTTGGAATCCCGGGTAAGACTCATACCAGCCACACCAATCACACCGTATAACTCGTGATAGTATACCCAGTTAACAGTATGAAATATAACTGAGCCTCTCAACAGATGGCTCAACAATAACCCTTTAGTTAAACAATAACTATATACATGTATTGCAGACAATCCGCACTTGGGACGGGCGCCCAGCATCCACTACGGACTACGAGAAATAGATTTACCGGTGAGTAAAATCTTATTTTCTCTAACGTCCTAAGTGGATGCTGGGAACTCCGTAAGGACCATGGGGATTATACCAAAGCTCCCAAACGGGCGGGAGAGTGCGGATGACTCTGCAGCACCGAATGAGCGAACTCTAGGTCCTCCTCAGCCAGGGTATCAAACTTGTAGACTTTAGCAAATGTGTTTGACCCGACCAAGTAGCTGCTCGGCAAAGTTGTAAAGCTGAGACCCCTCGGGCAGCCGCCCAAGAAGAGCCCACCTTCCTCGTGGAATGGGCTTTTACAGATTTAGGATGCGGCAGTCCAGCCGCAGAATGTGCAAGTTGAATCGTGCTACAGATCCAGGGAGCAATAGTCTGCTTTGAAGCAGGCGCACCCAACTTGTTGGGTGCATGCAGGATAAATAGCGAGTCAGTCTTTCTGACTCCAGCTGTCCTGGAAACATAGATTTTTAGGGCCCGGACTACGTCCAGCAACTTGGAATCCTCCAAGTCACGAGTAGCCGCAGGCACCACAATAGGCTGGTTCAAATGAAAAGCTGAAACCACCTTTGGGAGAAATTGGGAACGAGTCCTCAATTCCGCCCTATCCTTATGAAAAATCAGATAAGGGCATTTGCATGACAAAGCCGCCAATTCTGATACACGCCTGGCCGACGCCAAGGCCAACAACATGACCACTGTCCACGTGAGGTATTTTAGCTCCACGGATTTAAGTGGTTCAAACCAATGCGACTTCAGGAAATCCAACACCACGTTGAGATCCCACGGTGCCACTGGAGGCACAAACGGGGGCTGATGCAGCCCTCCCTTAACAAAAGTCTGAACTTCAGGCAATGAAGCCAGTTCTTTTTGGAAGAAAATGGACAGAGCCGAAAACTGGACCTTACTGGAACCCATTTTAGGCCCATAGTCACTCCTGACTGTAGGAAGTGCAGAAATCGACCCAGTTGAAATTCCTCCATTGGGGCCTTCCTGGCCTCACACTAAGCAACATATTTTCGCCATATGCGGTGATAATATTTTGCGGTCACATCTTTCCTAGCCTTAATCATCGTAGGAATGACTTTATCCGGAATGCCCTTTTCCTTTAGGATCCGGTGTTCAACCGCCATGCCGTCAAACGCAGCGGCGGTAAGTCTTGGAACAGACAGGGCCCCTGCTGCAGCAGGTCCTGTCTGAGCGGCAGAGGCCATGGGTCCTCTGAGATCATTTCTTGAAGTTCTGGGTACCAAGATCTTCTTGGCCAATCCGGAACCACGAGTATAGTTCTTACTCCTCTCCTTCTTATTATTCTCAGTACCTTGGGTATGAGAGGCAGAGGAAGGAACACATACACCGACTGGTACACCCACGGTGTTACCAGAGCGTACACAGCTATCGCCTGAGGGTCCCTTGACCTGGCGCAATAACATTTTAGCTTTTTGTTGAGGCGGGACGCCATCATGTCCACCTGTGGCCCTTCCCAACGGTGTACAATCATTTGGAAGACTTCTGGATGAAGTCCCCACTCTCCCGGGTGGAGGTCGTGTCTGCTGAGAAAGTCTGCTTCCCAGTTGTCCACTCCGGGAATGAACACTGCTGACAGTGCTAACACATGATTTTCCGCCCATCGGAGAATCCTTGTGGCTTCTGCCATTGCCATCCTGCTTCTTGTGCCGCCCTGTCGGTTTACATGGGCGACCGCCGTGATGTTGTCTGACTAGATCAGCACCGGCTGGTTTTGAAGCAGGGGTCTTGCCTGACTTAGGGCATTGCAAATGGCCCTTAGTTCCAGAATATTTATGTGTAGGGAAGTCTCCTGACTTGACCATTGTCCTTGGAAGTTTCTTCCCTGTGTGACTGCCCCCCAACCTCGAAGGCTGGCATCCGTGGTCACCAGGACCCAGTCCTGTATGCCGAATCTGCGGCCCTCTGGAAGATGAGCACTCTGCAGCCATCACAACAGCGACACCCTGGCCCTTGGAGACAGGGTCATCAGCCGATGCATCTGAAGATGCGATCCGGACCACTTGTCCAACAGATCCCACTGAAAGATCCTTGCATGGAACCCTCCGAATGGAATTGCTTCGTAAGAAGCCACCATCTTTCCCAGGACTCGCGTGCAATGGTGCACCAACACCTGTTTTGGTTTTAGGAGGTCTCTGACTAGAGATGACAACTCCTTGGCCTTCTCCTCCGGGAGAAAAACTTTTTTCTGTTCTGTGTCGAGAACCATCCCCAGGAACAGTAGACGCGTTGTAGGAACCAGCTGCGACTTCGGAATGTTCAGGATCCAGCCGTGCTGTTGTAGCACTGCCCCAGCTAGTGCTACTCCGATCAACAACTGTTCCCTGGACCTCGCCTTTATAAGGAGATCGTCCAAGTACGGGATAATTATAACTCCCTTCCTTCGAAGGAGTATCATCATCTCTGCCATTACCTTGGTAAATACCCTCGGTGCCGTCGACAGACCAAACGACAACGTCTAGAATTGGTAATGACAGTCCTGTACCACAAATCTGAGGTACTCCTGGTGAGGGGGGTAAATGGGGACATGCAGGTAAGCATCCTTGATGTCCAGTGATACCATGTAATCCCCTTCGTCCAGGCTTGCAATAACCGCCCTGAGTGATTCCATTTTGAACTTAAACCTTCGTATATAAGTGTTCAAGGATTTCAAATTTAAAATGGGTCTCACCGAACCGTCCGGTTTCGGTACCACAAACATTGTGGAATAGTAACCCCGTCCCTGTTGAAGAAGGGGTACCTTGACTATCACCTGCTGCGAATACAGCTTGTGAATTGCCTCCAGCACTGCCCTGTCTGAGGGAGCTGTTGGCAAGGCAGATTTGAGGAAACGGCGAGGGGGAGACGTCTCGAATTCCAGCTTGTACCCCTGAGATACTACCTGTAGAGTCCAGGGATCCACCCGTGAGCGAGCCCACTGGTCGCTGAAATTCTGAGACGGGCCCCCACCGTACCTGGCTCCGCCTGAGGAGCCCCAGCGTCATGCGGTGGACTTAGAAGAAGCGGGGGAGGACTTTTGTTCCTGGGAACTGGCTGTATGCTGCAGCTTTTTCCCTCTACCTCTGCCTCTGGGCAGAAAGGACGCGCCTTTAACCCGCTTGCCTTTCTGGGGCCGAAAGGACTGTACCTGATAATACGGTGCTTTCTTTGGCTGTGAGGGAACATGGGGCAAAATGTTGATTTCCCAGCTGTAGCTGTGGAAACGAGGTCCGAGAGACCATCCCCAAACAACTCCTCACCCTTGTAAGGCAAAACTTCCATGTGCCTTTTAGAATCAGCATCACCTGTCCACTGCCGAGTTCCTGGCAGAAATGGACATTGCGTTTATTTTAGATGCCAGTCGGCAATTATCCCTCTGTGCATCTCTCATGTATAAGACTGCATCTTTAATATGCTCTATGGTTAGCAATATAGTGTCCCTGTCTAAGATACAGAGAATCTGACCATGCAGCTGCAGCACTGCACATTCATGCTGAAGCAATAGCTGGTCTCAGTATAATGCCTGAGTGTGTATATACAGACTTCAGGATAGCCTCCTGCATTCTATCTGCAGGCTCCTTTAGGGCGGCCGTGTCCTGAGACGGTAGTGCCACCTTCTTTGACAGACGTGTGAGCGCTTTTTCCACCCTAGGGGATGTCTCCCAACGTGACCTATCCTCTGGCGGGAAAGGGTACGCCATTAGTAACCTTTTAGAAATTACCAGTTTCTTATCGGGGGAAACTCACGCTTCTTCACACATTTAGTTCATCAGATGGGGGAAAAACCATTGGAAGCTTTTTTCTCCCCAAACATAATACCCTTTTTTGTGGTACCTGGGGTAATATCAAAAATGTGCAACACATTTTTCATTGCCGTAATCATGTAACGGGTGGCTCTATTGGAATGTACAGTAGTCTCATCGTCATCGACACTGGAGTCAGTATCCGTGTCGACATCTGTGTCTGCCATCTGAGGTAGTGGGCGTTTTAGGGCCCCTGATGGCTTTTGAGACGCCTGGGCAGGCACGGGCTGAGAAGCCGGCTGTCCCCCATCTGCTATGTCGTCAAACCTTTTATGTAAGGAGTTGACACTGTCACGTAATTCCTTCCATATGTCCATCCACTCAGGTGTCGACCCCGCAGGGGGTGACATCACATTTATCGGCATCTGCTCCGTCTCCACATAAGCCTCCTCATCAAACATGTCGACACAGCCGTACCGACACACCGCACACACACAGGGAATGCTCTGACTGAGGACAGGACCCCACAAAGTCCTTTGGGGAGACAGAGAGTATGCCAGCACACACCAGAGCGCTATATAATGCAGGGATTCACACTACCCACAGTGATTTTTCCCTTATAGCTGCTATAATACACAGATTTGCGCCTAAATTTAGTGCCCCCCCTCTCTTTTTAACCCTTTGAGCCTGAAAACTACAGGGGAGAGCCTGGGGAGCTGTCTTCCAGCTGCACTGTGAAGAGAAAATGGCGCCAGTGTGCTGAGGGAGATAGCCCCGCCCCTTTTTCGGCTGACTTCTCCCGCTCTTATAATCATAATGTGGCAGGGGTATTTTACACATATATAGCTTATTAGGCTATATTATGTGTGATTTGCCACTCTTAAGGTACTCTAATTGCTGCCCAGGGCGCCCCCCCCCCCCAGCGCCCTGCACCCATCAGTGACCGGAGTATGTGGTGTGCACAGGGAGCAATGGCGCACAGCTGCAGTGCGCTACCTTAATGAAAACCGGAGTCTTCTGCCGCCGATTTCCTGGACGTTCTTCTTGCTTCTGGCTCTGCAAGGGGGACGGCGGCGCGTCATTTGGAGTGATGAGACCAAAATTGAACTTTTTGGCCACAACCATAAACGTTACATTTGGAGAGGAGTCAACAAGGCCTATGATGAAAGGTACACCATTCCTACTGTGAAACACGGAGGTGGATCGCTGATGTTTTGGGGATGTGTGAGCTACAAAGGCACTGGAAACTTGGTCAAAATTGATGGCAAGATGAATGCAGCATGTTATCAGAAAATACTGGGAGGAAAATTTGCACTCATCAGCCCTGAAGCTGCGCATGGGACATACTTGGACGTTCCAACATGACAATGATCCAAAACACAAGGCCAAGTCGACCTGTCATTGGCTACAGCAGAATAAAGTGAAGGTTCTGGAGTGGCCTTCTCAGTCTCCTGACCTCAATATCATTGAGCCACTCTGGGGAGATCTGAAACGTGCAGTTCATGCAAGACAGCCCAAGAATTTACAGGAACTGGAGGCTTTTTGCCAAGAAGAATGGCCAGCTTTACCATCTGACAAAATAAAGAGCCTCATCCACAACTACCACAAAAGACTTCAAGCTGTCATTGATGTTAAAGGGGGCAATACACGGTATTAAGAACTGGGGTATGTAAACTTTTGATCAGGGCCATTTGGGTAGTTTCTGTTGTCATTATGATTTAAAAAGAGTAAACACAGTTGTTTGACAATAAATGGCTTCCCCCAACCACTAACCATCATTCATCTCTGGTGCCTCCACACTCAAAGATATGAATGGTATCTCGTTCATTAATGAACGAGATCATTCATATCTTTGAGTATAATCACCCAGTGTGTAGGGCCTATTACTGATAGAGCTATTTTTTCCTACATTGCAAGATGGCAGATTCTAACTACATGAAGCTGCTACATAGAATTGTCAGATCAAAACCATTGCAACTAGGCAGCTCTATGTAGTGTACAGCCACACACTACATAGATCTGCTCAGTCACTCACAAAGCTTATTTTGTCTCTGACACTAAAGCTAGGTACACACTATACAATTATCTGGCAGATTATCTGCCAGATCTAGCTGGTTGGAATGAAACTCTGGTAATGGATTAGAACAAATGACAATCGATCATTTGCTCCCAAACACTGGAAAATAGACAAAAACAGTTGTTCATCCAAGTTGGTTAAATTTGTGTTTAACAAGTTTGTATGAAAGACAGGTTTTGTTCGTATTCCAGTGTTTGGGAGCAAATGGTCGATTGTCATTGCTCTCATCCATTACCAGATTTTCATTCCAACCAGCTAGATCTAGCAGATTATCTGCCATATAATTGCATAGTGTGTGCCTAGCTTTATTTTACAAGTGTCATCCCAGGATTAGAACCCACGACCTCCCACAGTTACGACTCTGTGTATATACGTAATTTAATGGATTTATACTCCAAAATGCCTGGAAATCAATTTGTTAATTTACAAAGAATGGGCCTAATTCAGACCTGATTGTAGCAGCAAATTTGTTAGTAGAGGGGCAAAACCATGGCCCTCATTCCGAGTTGTTCGCTCGCTAGCTGCTTTTAGCAGCATTGCACACGCTAAGCCGCCGCCCTCTGGGAGTGTATCTTAGCATAGCAGAATTGCGAACGAAAGATTCGCATAATTGCGATTAGAAATTTCTTTGCAGTTTCTGAGTAGCTCGGGACTTACTCTGCCACTGCGATCAGTTCAGTCAGTTTCGTTCCTGGTTTGACGTCACAAACACACCCAGTGTTTGCCCAGACACTCCCCCGTTTCTCCAGCCACTCCCGCGTTTTTCCCAGAAACGGCAGCATTTTTCCGCACACACCCATAAAACGGCCAGTTTCCGCCCAGAAACACCCACTTCCTGTCAATCACACTCCGATCACCAGAACGATGAAAAATCCTCGTTATGCCGTGAGTAAAATACCTAACTTTTGAGTAAAATAACTACCCGCATGCGCTCTGCGAACCTTGCGCATGCGCAGTAAGCGACTAATCGCAATATAGCGAAACTCGGCAACGAGCGAACAACTCGGAATGAAGCCCATGGGGGTAATTCCAAGTTGATCGCAGCAGGAAATTTTTTAGCAGTTGGGCAAAACCATGTGCACTGCAGGGGAGGCAGATTTAACATGTGCAGAGAGAGTTAGATTTGGGTGGGGTATGTTCAAACTGAAATCTAAATTGCAGTGTAAAAATAAAGCAGCCAGTATTTACCCTGCACAGAAACAATATAACCCACCCAAATCTAACTCTCTCTGCTCATGTTGTATCTGCCCAACCCCCCCCCCCCCCCCCTGCAGTGCACATGGTTTTGCCCATCTGCTAACAAATTTGCTGCTGTGATCGGGTCTCAATTAGTGATGAGCGGGTTCGGATCCTCGGTTAACCCGAACGTCATCATCCTGCGGTCGGATTCTCGCGAGATTCGTATTCTATATAAGGAGCCGCGCGTCGCCGCCATTTTTCACTCGTGCATTGGAGATGATCGTGAGAGGACGTGGCTGGCGTCCTCTCAGTTTCTATGTTCAGTGGGCTGCAAATTGTGCTGCAAATATCTGTGCTCAGTGTGCTACAAATATCTGTGCTCAGTGTGCTAATTGCTTTATTGTGGGGACTAAGGACGAGCAGTATTATATAGTAGGAGGACAGTGCAGAGTTTTGCTGACCAGTGACCACCAGTATTATACGTTCTCTGCCTGAAAAACGCTCCATATCTGTGCTTCATTGTAGTGTATAGTAGGAGGACAGTGCAGAATTTTGCTGACCACCAGTATAACTATATATATAGCAGTACAGTACAGTAGTCCACTGCTCTACCTACCTCAGTGTCGTCAAGTATACTATCCATCCATACCTGTGGTGCATTTCAGTTTTGCACAGTTTGCTGACCACCAGTATATAATATATAGCAGTACGGTACAGTAGGCCACTGCTCTACCTACCTCTGTGTCGTGAAGTATACTATCCATCCATACCTGTGGTGCATTTCAGTTTTGCACAGTTTGCTGACCACCAGTATATACTATATAGTAGTACGGTACAGTAGGCCACTGCTCTACCTACCTCTGTGTCGTCAAGTATACTATCCATCCATACCTGTGGTGCATTTCAGTTTTGCACAGTTTGCTGACCACCAGTATATACTATATAGCAGTACGGTACAGTAGGCCACTGCTCTACCTACCTCTGTGTCGTCAAGTATACTATCCATCCATACCTGTGGTGCATTTCAGTTTTGCACAGTTTGCTGACCACCAGTATATACTATATAGCAGTACGGTACAGTAGGCCACTGC
Organism: Pseudophryne corroboree; assembly: GCF_028390025.1. Taxonomy (NCBI): domain Eukaryota; kingdom Metazoa; phylum Chordata; class Amphibia; order Anura; family Myobatrachidae; genus Pseudophryne; species Pseudophryne corroboree. Next base: position 571,260,241 of record NC_086445.1, read on the forward strand.
TCTACCTACCTCTGTGTCATCAAGTATACTATCCATCCATACCTGTGGTGCATTTCAGTTTTGCACAGTTTGCTGACCACCAGTATATACTATATAGCAGTACGGTACAGTAGGCCACTGCTCTACCTACCTCTGTGTCGTCAAGTATACTATCCATCCATACCTGTGGTGCATTTCAGTTTTGCACAGTTTGCTGACCACCAGTATATACTATATAGCAGTACGGTACAGTAGGCCACTGCTCTACCTACCTCTGTGTCGTCAAGTATACTATCCATCCATACCTGTGGTGCATTTCAGTTTTGCACAGTTTGCTGACCACCAGTATATAATATATAGCAGTACGGTACAGTAGGCCACTGCTCTACCTACCTCTGTGTCGTCAAGTATACTATCCATCCATACCTGTGGTGCATTTCAGTTTTGCACAGTTTGCTGACCACCAGTATATACTATATAGCAGTACGGTACAGTAGGCCACTGCTCTACCTACCTCTGTGTCGTCAAGTATACTATCCATCCATACCTGTGGTGCATTTCATTGGTTTGCAGTATATATAGTAGTAGGCCATTGCTATTGATATATTTCTGGCATATAATTCCACACATTAAAAAATGGAGAACAAAAATGTGGAGGGTAAAATAGGGAAAGATCAAGATCCACTTCCACCTTGTGCTGAAGCTGCTGCCACTAGTCATGGCCGAGACGATGAAATGCCATCAACGTCGTCTGCGAAGGCCGATGCCCAATGTCATAGTAGAGAGCATGTAAAATCCAAAAAAATAAAGCTCAGTAAAATGACCCAAAAATCTAAATCAAAATCGTCTGAGGAGAAGCGTAAACTTGCCAATGTGCCATTTACGACACGGAGTGGCAAGGAACGGCTGAGGCCCTGGCGTATGTTCAAGGCTAGTGGTTCAGCTTCACCTGAGGATGGAAGCACTCATCCTCCTGCTAGAAAACTTAAAAGAGTTAAGATGGCAAAAGCACAGCAAAGAACTGTGCGTTCTTCTAAATCACAAATCCCCAAGGAGAGTCCAGTTGTGTCGGTTGCGATGCCTGACCTTCCCAACACTGGACAGGAAGAGGTTGCGCCTTCCACCATTTGCACGCCCCCTGCAAGTGCTGGAAGGAGCACCCGCAGTCCAGTTCCTGATAGTCAAATTGAAGATGTCACTGTTGAAGTACACCAGGATGAGGATATGGGTGTTGCTGGTGCTGGGGAGGAAATTGACAAGGAGGATTCTGATGGTGAGGTGGTTTGTTTAAGTCAGGCACCCGGGGAGACACCTGTTGTCCGTGGGACGAATATGGCCATTGACATGCCTGGTCAAAATACTAAAAAAATCACCTCTTCGGTGTGGAATTATTTCAACAGAAATGCGGACAACTGGTGTCAAGCCGTGTGTTGCCTTTGTCAAGCTGTAATAAGTAGGGGTAAGGACGTTAACCACCTAGGAACATCCTCCCTTATACGTCACCTGGACCACATTCATCAGAAGTCAGTGACAAGTTCAAAAACTTTGGATGATAGCGGAAGCAGTCCACTGACCACTAAATCCCTTCCTCTTGTAACCAAGCTCCTGCAAACAACACCACCAACTCCCTCAGTGTCAATTTCCTCCTTAGACAGGAAAGCCAATAGTCCTGTCAAGTCTGACGAGTCCTCTCCTGCCTGGGATTCCTCCGATGCATCCTTGAGCAGCAACAACTGGCGCTGCTGTTGTTGCTGCTGGGAGTCGATCATCATCCCAGAGGGGAAGTCGGAAGACCACTTGTACTACTTCCAGTAAGCAATTGACTGTCCAACAGTCCTTTGCGAGGAAGATGAAATATCACAGCAGTCATCCTGCTGCAAAGCAGATAACTCAGGCCTTGGCAGCCTGGGTGGTGAGAAACGTGTTTCCGGTATCCACCGTTAATTCACAGGGAACTATAGACTTGATTGAGGTACTGTGTCCCCGGTACCAAATACCATCTAGGTTCCATTTCTCTAGGCAGGCGATACCGAAAATGTACACAGACGTCAGAAAAAGAGTCACCAGTGTCCTAAAAAATGCAGTTGTACCCAATGTCCACTTAACCATGGACATGTGGACAAGTGGAGCAGGGCAGACTCAGGACTATATGACTGTGACAGCCCACTGGGTAGATGTATTGCCTCCCGCAGCAAGAACAGCAGCGGCGGCACCAGTAGCAGCATCTCGCAAACGCCAACTCGTTCCTAGGCAGGCTACGCTTTGTATCACCGCTTTCCATAAGAGGCACACAGCTGACAACCTCTTACGGAAACTGAGGAACATCATCGCAGAATGGCTTACCCCAATTGGACTCTCCTGGGGATTTGTGACATCAGACAACGCCACCAATATTGTGCGTGCATTACATCTGGGCAAATTCCAGCACGTCCCATGTTTTGCACATACATTGAATTTGGTGGTGCAGAATTATTTAAAAAACGACAGGGGCGTGCAAGAGATGCTGTCGGTGGCCAAAAGAATTGCGGGCCACTTTTGGCATTCAGCTACCGCGTGTCGAAGACTGGAGCACCAGCAAACAGTCTTGAACCTGCCCTGCCATCATCTGAAGCAAGAGGTGGTAACGAGGTGGAATTCAACCCTCTATATGCTTCAGAGGATGGAGGAGCAGCAAAAGGCAATTCAAGCCTATACATCTGCCTACGATATAGGCAAAGGAGGGGGAATGCACCTGACTCAAGCGCAGTGGAGAATGATTTCAACGTTGTGCAAGGTTCTGCAACCCTTTGAACTTGCCACACGTGAAGTCAGTTCAGACACTGCCAGCCTGAGTCAGGTCATTCCCCTCATCAGGCTTTTGCAGAAGAAGCTGGAGACATTGGAGGAGCTAAAACAGAGCGATTCCGCTAGGCATGTGGGACTTGTGGATGGAGCCCTTAATTCGCTTAACCAGGATTCACGGGTGGTCAATCTGTTGAAATCAGAGCACTACATTTTGGCCACCGTGCTCGATCCTAGATTTAAAACCTACGTTGTATCTCTCTTTCCGGCAGACACAAGTCTGCAGAGGTTCAAAGACCTGCTGGTGAGAAAATTGTCAAGTCAAGCGGAACGTGACCCGTCAACAGCTCCTCCTTCACATTCTCCCGCAACTGGGGCTGCGAGGAAAAGTCTAAGAATTCCGAGCCCACCCCCTGGCGGTGATGCAGGGCAGTCTGGAGCGAGTGCTGACATCTAATCCGGACTGAAGGACCTGCCAACGATTACTGACATGTCGTCTACTGTCACTGCATGTGATTCTGTCACCATTGAAAGAATGGTGGAGGATTATATGAGTGACCGCATCCAAGTAGGCACGTCAGACAGTCCGTACGTATACTGGCAGGAAAAAGAGGCAATTTGGAGGCCCTTGCACAAACTGGCTTTATTTTACCTAAGTTGCCCCCCCTCCAGTGTGTACTCCGAAAGAGTGTTTAGTGCAGCCACTCACCTTGTCAGCAATTGGCGTACGAGGTTACTTCCAGAAAATGTGGAGAAGATGATGTTCATCAAAATGAATTAAAATCAATTCCTCCGTGGAGACATTCACCAGCAATTGCCTCCACAAAGTACACAGGGACCTGAGATAGTGGATTCCAGTGGGGACGAATTGATAATCTGTGAGGAGGCGGATGTACACAGTGAAAGGGGTGAGGAATCGGACGATGAGGAGGAGGTGGACATCTTGCCTCTGTAGAGCCAGTTTGTGCAAGGAGAGATTGATTGCTTCTTTTTTGGTGGGGGCCCAAACCAACCAGTCATTTCAGTCACAGTCGTGTGGCAGACCCTGTCGCTGAAATGATGGGTTCGTTAAAGTGTGCATGTCCTGTTTATACAACATAAGGGTGGGTAGGAGGGCCCAAGGACAATTCCATCTTGCACCTCTTTTTTCTTTCATTTTTCTTTGCATCATGTGCTGTTTGGGGACTATTTTTTTGAAGTGCCATCCTGCCTGACACTACAGTGCCACTCCTAGATGGGCTAGGTGTTTGTGTCGGCCACTTGTGTCGCTTAGCTTAGCCATCCAGCGACCTTGGTGCACCTCTTTTTTTCTTTGCATCATGTGCTGTTTGGGGACTATTTTTTAAATCTGACATTCTGTCTGACACTGCAGTGCCACTTTTAGATGGGCCAGGTGTTTGTGTCGGCCACTTGGGTCGCTTAGCTTAGTCACACAGCTACCTCATTGCGCCTCTTTTTTTCTTTGCATCAGGTGCTGTTTGGGGACTATTTTTTTGAAGTGCCATCCTGCCTGACACTGCAGTGCCACTCCTAGATGGGCCAGGTGTTTGTGTCGGCCACTTGTGTCGCTTAGCTTAGCTTAGCCATCCAGCGACCTTGGTGCACCTCTTTTTTTCTTTGCATCAGGTGCTGTTTGGGGACTATTTTTTTGAAGTGCCATCCTGCCTGACACTGCAGTGCCACTCCTAGATGGGCCAGGTGTTTGTGTCGGCCACTTGTGTCGCTTAGCTTAGCTTAGCCATCCAGCGACCTTGGTGCACCTCTTTTTTTCTTTGCATCATGTGCTGTTTGGGGACTATTTTTTAAATCTGACATCCTGTCTGACACTGCAGTGCCACTCCTAGATGGGCCAGGTGTTTGTGTCGGCCACTTGGGTCGCTTAGCTTAGTCATCCAGCGACCTCGGTGCAAATTTTAGGACTAAAAATAATATTGTGAGGTGTGAGGTGTTCAGAATAGACTGAAAATGAGTGGAAATTATGGTTATTGATGTTAATAATACTATGGGATCAAAATGACCCCCACATTCTATGATTTAAGCTGTTTTTGAGGGTTTTTTGTAAAAAAAAACACCCGAATCCAAAACACACCCGAATCCGCCAAAAAAATTTCAGGGAGGTTTTGCCAAAACGCGTCCGAATCCAAAACACGGCCTCGGAACCGAATCCAAAACCAAAACACAAAACCCGAAAAATTTCCGGTGCACATCACTAGTCTCAATTGGGCCCAATGTGTCATAGTGCCCTTCCCAAGTGGTTATTAGATGCACAGATGATGGACAGCACTCAGGAAACCTTAAAAGTAATAATCAGGACAACCTGTATAGTCAATGTTACAGAGATAATTCAATATATATATTACAGAAGTGTTTTATTCTGTGATCTCCCCCACAGACAAGAGAATATCCTAACAGAACCAAAGCCTCCCTGAATCTGGGAAGGACTCTCTGACATCATCCCTAATTCATTTTTGTCTTTTTCCCTATGTATACTCTTTTTAATCTAATAGTCCTTATATTGAATTGGTTACTGAAATCCCGGCAGTCAGAATACCAACAGCAGAACCCTGACAGAGGGGGTAATTCAGATCTGATCGCTCCTCTGCGAATTTGCAGAGGTTTTCAATCAGATAGTCACTGCCCAGGGAGAGTGAAAACCTGCCCTGTGCAAGTCTGCGTACGCCTTGAGAAAATCTCTGCTAAAGCCGGTCAGCTGCAAATTCATTCGCAACTCACTCAACATTGAATGATTTTTCCCATCTGTGCATAGAGCCAGGACTTACTCCTACAGTGCGATAGATTCAGGCTGATTAGGGCCAGAGCTGACATCACACACCCTCCCTGAAAATGATTGGACACGCCTACATTTTTCCTGACACACCCAGAAAACGGCCAGTTACCACCACCAAATGCTGGCTTCCTGTTAATCCACTTGTGTACGCCTAGCGATCAAAAAAAGTTGCTGGATTTTTTCGCAGTTTGGCCTCGCACTACAACCCATACGCATGTGCAGTCGATGGATAATCGTCTGCCTTGCGAATTCGCAGAACAGTGATCAGGTCTCAATCAGGCCCAGAATCAGAACCCTATCCATGCCCTTATCTTAACCCTAACCCACCCTTACTACAGCCTCACCCAAAACTCCCTCACCCATGCAGTCTCAACCTATCCCTTACCCTAGTGCCTAACCTCACAGCCAGTACTTACCTTCAGTATCGGTCAGGATTCTGACTGTTGGTATACCGATTTCAGTATTACCGACTGCATCCCCTTATATTTGCTGACTCAGAAATGCCGCCATACTGCCTACTTATTTCATACCTCCCAACTCTGTTCTTTTGGGACTGTACTGATGTCCCTCCCTTGGGCTGTAGAGTCCCGTGATGGTGGGGGGCAGTTGGGAGGATTCTGTCACTCACTGCTCTACTGTAGAGCAGCGGTGAATAGACGCTGTGCACATAGCGTCTATTCATAGCCAGGCCCGGCAACAGGGGGGGGTTAAAGGGGACACCCGTCCCGGGCCCCAGCGCTGTGATGGGTCCCACGGTTCGGCTTCAACAGCTGCAGGCTTAGCATGGATGGATGTACAGTAATACTTATATACATTGCGGCATCACGCCGCCATGCCTCTGTGAAGTTAATAGAAGCATGATGCTGCTATTAACCACACAATGTGCAGCCGGTGTGGCGGCGCGATGCCGCAATGTATATAATTAGCCAGCATTACTCATACAGCAGCCCCCCTGTGGTAACCCCCCTCACTGCCCCCAGGTCGGGTGTCTGGGGACAACTTGTACAGCTGTCCCCGTGTGCAAAGTGCGACGATGCGTCCTTCCCTCCTCTTCTCCCTGCCCGCCCTGTCTCTGCTGTGTGGCAACTACCTTAGAGGAGCGGCCGGTCCGGTAACTGGACTGTGATTAAAAGACTGCCAGGCTGGCGAGCTGCCAGAATAAAACAGCCTCAGACAGGCAGGCTGGCAGCTTGTGGGGAGCCTGGTCTGCATAGCGGCGGCTGTGTGCTGGTAAGTGTGCGCTCTCCACATCACAGAATGTCTGTGGTGGCTGGTGCAGATCAGCACAGACAGTGCAACACTGCCTGCCTATTCTGGGCAGGCCCATCAACAGGGGTGGCAAAGGTGACACCCTTACTGTGCCCCGAGGCTCAGAGGGGCCCGGCCGGGGATCAGGGACACATATTATGAGACTGCAGCTCCTTTTAGTACTTTTTAAAGTAACTGCCTGTCCGCCACCAATTTAGCTAATTAAGAGTCTGGACACACAATCCTCCTTCCCCCCTCACTTGGTGCATGCAGCCGCCGTGACATCATGACTATGACGCTGTGCTGGCCCTTCCATTCCATGTCTCTTGCCACTGAGGAGCATGCCTGAACCAGCCCAGCCTCCTGCCAGCGCAGGGCACAGGCGTGTGACAGTGGCATTTACAGATTTAAAGGGGTGGGGGTCCCCCAGAGATATCAGTGAATGGAGCCCCAAGATTTCTGTTGCCAGCCCTGTTCATAGGAGGCAGAGGGACTGGGGGCATGCCAGCAGCTCAGAGCGCTGGGCATGCCCCCTCAGTGACGGAAACCGGGGGGCGTGGCAGGCAGATGTGGCATTTCCATGAAGCCATGCCCCCTTTAACAAGGTCACGCCCCCTTTTGGGACGGGAGCAGCTTCGCTGTACTTAGGAGTCCCAACTCTACAATATTAAAAGTTGGGAGGTATGCTCATACTCTGAAAAGAAAAAAAGGAAGCACCTGCAAAGTGTCCTACTCAGTACTGTTTGTATGTTATTAAAAATAAAGCAAAATGTCATAGCTCATGGCTTGTTTTATTATTATATTATACTGAGAAGCAATTGTTTAAGGTGCATAATAGTGTATTTCCTCTGTCTACATACTGACCATCATGCTGTTGCTGTAATTACATTGACCAGAGCTACTATATACGCATGATGTAAACACTGATTAGTGTGACAGATCCTTCTCTAATCAGAGGCAGCTGGCAACTTTTCCACCTGCAGCTGCCAAATCACATTGTGAGGAGTGTGCAGAGAATGCTTTCTGTCATGCTGCTGTTCTGCAGAGCGGAACGATTTCAGAATTGATAGATATGGAATGTGAATCTTAAATGGAAAAAATATTTTTGGATACTGTATGTCCACATGGATAGGGGATAAGAGTATCCCTTACAGTAGTTCTAGGAGTGACAAAAAGGAGGCACTCCTTACTTTCCATGCCTGTACCTAGCATGTTCTAAACAAGGCAAAACTACAAAAGTTAATGGAGGGACGTTTTAAGAGCATTTCTCCATCCTTTGTGGACTTGTGTGCAACATGTTTCTATGTTACAGTATGGTGTGACCAGGGGCATCAGAACATTTATAGGTTGGGGGGGGCAAGATAGATCCTTATTTTGGCGCCCCTGGGGGCGGAGCCCCCACCATGGTGGAGGAGGAGACGCACTATGTAGATGGAGGCAAGGACTCCCTCTGACGGAGGTGCTGTGATGGGGGAAGGAGGAGCCTGGGACTGCAGCACTGCGCTGGCAAGCACCATTGTGTAGGTGAGGCTGGCCCCCGGGACCTCCGGGGAGCAGGCAGGGACGGCAACAGAAATATTGGGGACCAGTATGCAGATATCTCTGGGCCCCCTTCCCTACCTCGACTCCATACATCCCCATCCACTGCCACTACAATTCCCCTTAGGGGAGCAGAAGACATGGGAGTGAGAGAGAAACAAAGAGGGTGTCGGCGAGGGGAAGCATTTGATATCCCGGCTGTGGGGATCCCGGCATTCAGCATACCGGCACCGGAATCCCGACCGCCAGGATACCGACAACTTTTCTCCCTCTTGGGGTGTCCACAACACCCCTGGAGGGAGAATAAATAGAGTGCCACCATGCCCGCAGCGTGGCGAGCGCAGTGAGCCCACAAGGGGCTCTTTTGCACTTGCCCCACTTCTGGCAGTCAGGATCCCGGCGCCGGTACGCTGGGAGCCTGACAGCCGGGATATCATAGTCCCCCGTCGGCGAGAGAGAGAGGAGCAAGAGGAGAAAGTGTTAGGGAAAAAGAGAGGCGAAAAAGAGAGTGTCAGAGGGAGAGGTGCAAGGAGAGTGTTAGGGAGAGCAAGCATACGCGCACGCATGGGGGTTCTGAGTACCTCATATATAATATGTGGTAATCAGTTTGCCGGCTGTCGCTATCCCGGCGGTCAGGATACCGACGCCGGAAACCTGACAGCCAACTATACCGACAGCCGGAATACCGGACCACAGGGGCTTTTCCCACTCTTTGTTGACCACGACACCCATAGGGTGGGAATAGAACCTGTGGCAGCGCTTCACTGCGCTCCCCCCTGCTAGCATTTTGATGTACATGCTGTATGAATATGTGTGTGTGTATATATATATATATATATATATATATATATATATACATACACACACATATATTCATACAGCATGCACGTCAAAATGCTAGCAGGGGGTCAGGGGTTTCCATATATGTACATTTAACACATAGATATATACTGTATACTAGGTGATTCATCGCGCCCTACGGGCGTTCTTCACACCATCGTAAAGGGCTACGCCCCTGTGGGCTGAGGGATGGTGGAGGGGGCAGGAGGTGTTGGGCTTGTTGGAGTTGTGGGTGTGTGTGGCAGGGGGATTCGGGAGGGTATGTCCGAGGCTGCCATAGGTGGTGGAGTTCCACATTGGGTGTGTGGGTGGATGGTGAAGGGTATGGGGGGCTTTGTAGTGTTCATGGGAGGGGTGGAGAGTAGGGTAGGGGGAGGTTGATGGTTTTGTTGAGTTTTCGTGTGAGCGGCAGGGGTGGTGTATTTGCATAAGCTGTGTGTCAAGTATGGGGCTACAGTGTTTGGTGGATGTTATTGTGAGGTGTTGTGGGTGTTGGGCAGGTGTATGTTGTGTGGATGTGGGGTAAAAGTGTACATGGTGTGTTGTTTATATGTGAAAGGGGGTGGGTGTAGTGAGGTGGAGGTGTGTGTGTTGGCGTTGCCCTGGGATTGAGGTATTGACTGTTTGTGGGGAGGGTTGTTGTAGGTTGTGCGTGTGGTGAATGTTTGATTGTAAAATGGCCTTGTGGATGGGGATGTTGGTGCAGAGGTGGTGGTATAAATGGGGTATGTGGATGTTGGGAGTGGTGGAAGGTTGGCAGTGGGGGGTATGGAATTTTTGAAGGGGGAACGGATGTGCTGTGTGTGAGGGAGGAACATGTGGTGTGTAGGTGGGTTGAGAGGGAGTGTTGCGTTTGGCAGGGTGTACATAAGTGCTTAGGGGATTTTGTGGGTGTGGTGGGGAGGTTAGATGGGTTAGGGATTGAGGATGTATGTGTTAGGGAGTGTGAGGGTTGGCTTTGGATTGTTGATGGTGGTGAAGGTAATGTGTTTGGTGTGGTGGTGTGTGTGAGTGTTAGTAGGTTTGGCCTGTGGCCCTGTAAGATGCTGGGGAGGGTGAATGAGTGTGTATGGGCTGAACCGTGGATAATGGCCGGTGACTGCGTATACAGGGGCAAGGGGTAAGGGATGGTGTAGGTGGTGTAGTACTTGTTGCATTTGTGTTGTGCGGTACACGGGGATAGGGGTGGGTGTTGGAACGTGGCATGGGTGGGGGAGTTGCACATGGGGAGTGTGGTGGGATGATGGAGGGCATTTGGGGTGGGGTGCTGTAAGGAAGGGGGGGTGGGGAGTGAGTTAGGGGGATGGTGCATGGGGTAATGGTTGTGTGGTGTATGTGTGGATGGTGGATGTTAGGTATGGGTTTAGCTTGTTTGGGGGATGTGCTTGTGAGGTGCAGCTGATGTGGTGGAGGTGGGTGAGGTGGAGTTGCGGGTGCGGTTGTATTGAGGGGTAGGGGTTTTTGGGTGGTGGTTGTGTTTTATGATGTAGGTAGCGATAGCATGCAGAGAGGGATGGTGTTGTGTGCGGTGCATGTGGAAGATGGTTTTTATGTGAAAGGGTCGTGTGGATGGGGGTGATGTTTTAGAGTGGTGGGTGGAAATGTGGTATGTACATGATGTGAGTGGTGGAGGGTTTGCTATGGGGGGGATGGCAATCAGGGTGGGTGAAGGCAAAGTGTGTGTGTGTGTGAGGGAGGAAGGGCTGGTGGACAGGTAGGTTGAGAGGGGGTGCAGGGTGTGGCAAAGCCATGTGCAAGGTGGTGTTGGGGGGGGGGTTTAGGGAGTATGCTGAACTGTTATTGTGGGATCTGGGGTGTGTTTGGAGGGTGCGTCTATTGTGTTTTTGTGGGAGCGGTGGGTGGATTGTTTATGTGTGTGGCAAGGTGAAATGGATGTGGTGTTAGGGTGTTTGTTGGGGGCAGAGGTGTGTTGTGTTAGCAGATGTTGGAGTTGGAATTGGCGCATTAGTGGCTTTAGGCTATGGGGGTAGTGTTGTGGGGTAGACAGTGTTTTAATGGTTTGACCGAATTAGTTGGGTGCAGAGGGAGGGAGGTGGGTGTGCAATACGGTTAGGGTGGCGTGTGGCTGGATTGTGGAGGGTGTTGAAGGGAATGTGTGTGGTGGAGTGTTTTTTGTGAAGGGTACGTAGTTTGGGGTGTGGTTTGCTGAAATGCTGTGGGTAATAATTCATGGTCCTTGGGCAAGTGTGTGGAGAGGGGTCACTGCCTGTATATGTTTTTGCGTAGGGGTGAGGGATGGGGGTGGTGATAGGAGGTGTAGTGTGGGATGGAGTTGGGTGGCAGGGGGATGGAGGAGGGGGTTTGAAGTTGGCATGGGTGGAGGAGGTCCACATAGGATGGGTGGTTGGATGGTGGAGGGTTTTTGTGGGGTTTGTGGTGTGTGCATGGGAGGGGAGGGGAGGGGGTGGCAGGATTAGTCAGATGGGTAAGGTTGTGCTGTGATTGTGTTGGATGGGTGTTGTATTTGTGGTGGCTGGGTGGGCGGTATGGGTGTATTGCGGTTGTCGGATGGGCTTGCGTGTGCGCGGTGGTGTTGGCCAGGTGGTTGCGTAGGTGTGGGTTTGTTTGTTAAATGCAGTGTTGTGTGTGTTAGGGTTGTTTCCCCTAGTGGTGTGAAGGCAATGGGGGAAGGGGTGGTTGTTGTTGGGTGGTGGTGTAGCAAAGATGGGTAAGGTGTTTTGTGTGTGTTGGGGGGAGGGGAAAGGGAAGTGGAGGGTGCGTGCGTGTTGTTAGGAGTGTGGATGGTGAGTGTGTGTGTGTGGAGGGGGGGAGTGAAAAAAAAGGGGGGAGAGGGGGGGGAGGGCAGTGGAGGGTGCGTGCGTGTTGTTAGGAGTGTGGAGGGTGAATGTGTGCGTGGGGGGCGAGTGGAGGGTGCGGGCGTGTTGTTAGGAGTGTGGAGGGTGAGTGTGTGCGTGTGTAGCGGGGAGGGGAAAGTGGAGGGTGCGGGCGTGTGGAGGGTGTGTGTGTAGGGGGGAGGGGAAAGTGAAGTGGAGGGTGCGTGCGCATTGTTAGAAGTGTGTTGTTAGGAGTGTGGAGGGTGAGTGTGTGTGTGTAGGGGGGAGGGGAAAGTGGAGGGTGCGGGCGAGTGGAGGGTGTGTGTGTAGGGGGGAGGGGAAAGTGAAGTGGAGGGTGCATGCTCATTGTTAGAAGTGTGTTGGTAGGAGTGTGGAGGGTGAGAGTGTGTGTGTGTTGGGGGAAGGGGAAAGTGAAGTGGAGGGTGCGGACATGTTGGTAGAAGTGTGGAGGGTGAGTGTGTGTGTAGGGGGGGAAAGGGAAGTGGAGGGTGCGTGCGTGTTGGTAGGAAGGTGAGAGTGTGTGTTGGGGGAAGGGGAAAGGGAAGTGGAGGGTGCGGGCGTGTTGGTAGGAGTGTGGAGGGTGAGTGTGTGTGTGTGTTGGGGGGAGGGGGAAGTGGAGGGTGCGTGCGCATTGTCAGAAGTGTGGAGGGTGAGGGTGAGTGTGTTGGGGGAGGGGAAAGTGAAGTGGAGGGTGCGTGCGCATTGTCAGAAGTGTGGAGGGTGAGTGTGAGTGTGTGTGTAAGGTAGAAGTGGTTGCCGTGTATGTGGTGATAGGTGTTGGTATATGTGGGGCCATGAGGCTGCTACTTGTTTCCCCCCTTGTGATGGACGGGGTGCACCTGGTGGGATGGTTGATATGGGGGGCACACCGTATGTGAGTGGGTGGGTGAGGGCGTTGTCTGCACAACACGGAGTAACAATAACACAGGCCATAGCTGTACATGCGGCATCACCCTGACAGCACGCCGCACCTGACTCTGTACCAGCGTTATATCTCTCTCGCCGCTGCTGCCTCAGACCTGACGACCCCGCTGGATGTTTGGAAACAGACAGATTCGTCGGGTCAGAGGCAGCAGCGGCGAGAGAGATAACACTGGTACAGAGTCAGGGGCGGCGTGCTGTCAGGGTGATGCCGCATGTACAGCTATGGGCAGTGTTTCTGTTACTCCGGGTTGCAGACGGCGGGTCCAAGGCAGCGTGTCAGTGGCTGCATGTGTGAACAGGCGACGGGCTGGTGCAGAGGGAGGGGTGCGGATGTTAGTGGGCTCCCGGGCAGTGTGTCCCGTCTGTGCCATCGGGTGCTCCCCCCAGCTCTGCTCCCCCCACCGCCGGCCCTGTTCCCCGGGTCATACAGCCGAAGCGGCCTCCGCTCCCCCCACCGCCGGCCAGTGTGTGCAGCGGTAGTGGGGAGGGGGGGGGAGCGATGTGTGCGGGCTGGGTGTTAGCCGTCAGTGTGTGGCCGCGGCACGGCTGCACTCTTACAGATGGTAGGGGAGGTTAGCGGCGGCCTCGGTAGCGGGTGAGTGTCCCGCCGTGGTGGGGAAGGTGGGTGTGTTAGGTGGTGGTGGGTGTTTGCAGGGGAGGGGTGGTGTGGGGTGAGGGTGTCTGGGTGTCCATACGTACCTTGCAGTGTGGGGCGTCAGTGCACTGCTGGCTTGTGGCTGGAAATGGTCTGTTGAATCTGTGGCTGGTGGTCCCTTCTGTGGTGTGTAGTGTGCTGACACTGAGCAGCTCCTGGCCTATCCAAGTCCGCCCAGGTCTGTGACTCCACCCAGCGTTAGAAATGCAGGCACAGAGTCACAGGGCTAATACTTAGGAGATAATATATATGTATTTTTTTTTATATGACGTACATACAGTATATGGAACCCCCACCCTCCCCTACCCTGCATTTGCCATTGGAGTGGGTGAGAGAGAGAGGGAGTGGGAGGGAGCGGGGGAGACTCTTTCTGGTCACAAGTCAGCCACAGGTCTCTATTGAAGGGAAGGAAGGCACGTATCTTCATTAGGCCACGCCCCCTACACACCCGCGAATCGCGGCACTTCTCTGGGGCCGTGAGCCGGCCCTGGTAGGGGGGGGGGGGGGCGCCCAGCTGCAGCACCATTGAAAACTGGGTCTGGGAGCAGGAGTGGCTGCACAGTGCACACAGCCACATCCTGCTGCTGCTGCTGCCCAGTTCCTGCCTGCACGGAGCCGGAGGTGATGTCTGTGCGGTCTTTCAGCTGACCGCACATCGCTCCTCCCGTATATCGGCGGCGCCTGTCATATTTTCAGGTGGCGAGCTGCCCCCTTGCCCCCCTCATTCCGACGCCTCCGTGTGACCCCTATGTATGCTTTGCTTTTTGGAGATTGGTCCTATTGGTTTATGCCATCCTCAGATGGCATAAATGGCTTTATGTCTATGGAGGCATTCTCACAGCCTCCAACCTGCTCTGGAAACTAACGCTGTGCGGACGCGCAGTGTCAGTTTCCCCAGAGGAGTCTCTCAAAGATGTGAAAGACTACTCTAATGTGGCTGGGATGTAACTCACTGACATCGGTTTTATCGCAACCGCTGTGACTGCGAGTTACATATAGTACAAGAAGTGGATATTTTTATTACGAATGAAAGTCTGTTATGATACGGATTGGTAAGAAATGTGGCACACACATGGCAACAGTCAACAACAGATGCCTGGGTGCAGAAGGTAGTATCTCAGGGGTATGGGTTCCCATTCAGGAGGCAGCCTCCTCAAAGATTTTTTTGCACCAGTCCGTCTCGTATAGAGTCGAAGGCCAATGCCCTGCAAGAAGCAGTCCAAAAATTACTGCAGTCAGGTGTGATTGTCCCAGTACCTCCATCACAAAAGGGACAGGGGTATTACTCCAATCTGTTTCTAATCCAGAAACCAAATGGGTCATATCGACCAATTCTAAATCTGAAGATGTTGAACAATTACATATGGATCCCGAAGTTCCACATGGAGACGTTACGCTCCATAATGTTGGCTATGGAACCGGGAGACTATATGGTATCTCTGGATGTGCGGGATGCTTACCTACATGTGCCTATAGCACTATCACATCAGTGTTACCTCAGGTTTGCCATCCTCAAGGAACACTTCCAGTTCCTAGCTCTGCCCTTCAGGCTAGCTACAGCACCCAGGGTGTTTACCAAGATCATGGTGGTTATGGCAGCTTGTCTGCGCAAACAAGGGATAAGGATATTCCCATACCTAGAAGACCTATTAATCTTAGCACAGTCGCAAGATTTACTGTTGAGCCATCTCCAACAGACGATAGTTTGTTTACAGAGACACGGGTGGCTCATAAATTGGGAGAAGTCGTCCCTGAATCCATCACAGTGGATGGTTCATTTGGGAGCCATATTGGATTCAGACCTACAGAGAGTTCTCTTACCAGAGAAGAAAATAGTCAAGGTGCAGGTCATGGCTCAGGAAGCGTTGCAAGCCCAGACAATGTCAGTCCATGCAGCAATGCGACTGTTGGGTCTGATGGTATCAACGTTCGACATGGTGGAATATGCGCAATTCCACTCCAGACCATTGCAGCATCTCATTTTGACAAAATGGAACGGAAATCATCAAACAATAAAGAAGCAGATGATAAAGATTCCAGTAAATGTAAAAAGGTCTCTAGCATGGTGGCTACAGACAGACCATTTAAACAAGGGGAGACCCTTTTGGATAAAAGAGTGGCAAGTCCTGACGACAGATGCCAGCCTGCAAGGTTGGGGGGCGGTACTCGGAAGTCTATGGTTCCAGGGAAAATGGACCGCAAGGGAAAGTCGCCTGCCGATAAATCTGTTAGAAATAAGAGCCATTTACTTGGCCCTAGTTCAGGCAAAGGACAATCTACAAGGAAGACCAGTCCAGATCCGCTCAGACAATGCAACGGCAGTAGCATACCTAAATCATCAAGGAGGGACTCACAGCAAGAGTCTGATGGAGGAAGTAACTCCCATTCTAAAGTGGGCAGAACTCCATCTCCCAGCATTGTCAGCAGTATTTGTCCCGGGTGTACTAAATTGGGAAGCGGATTTTCTCAGTCGGCACACCATTCAGGAAACCGAATGGGCACTACACCCAGAAGTGTTTCAGACACTGGTGAACAGATTGGGTCTACCGGAGATAGACCTTATGGCGTCTCGTCTAAACAACAAAGTTCCGAGGTACGGATCAAGAACAAGGGACCCAGGAGCAGTCCTGGTAGACGCACTGTCAGTAGAATGAAGGTTTCAGCTGGCATATCTGTTCCCTCCAATATCTCTGTTACCCAGAGTAGTGAGAAAGATAAAACAGGCAAAAGGAGCAATCATTCTAATAGCTCCAGCTTGGCCAAGAGGGCATTGGTACACAGATCTGTGGAGAATGTCTGTGGAAGCACCGATACTGCTCCCTCAACGTCCAGATCTGTTAATGCAGGGTCCTTGTTGTCACAGTCATCTGGATCGCCTGTCTTTGACGGCGTGGCTGTTGAAACCTCTATCTTAGAGGCTAAAGGATTTTCAAAGCAAGTAATCCAAACCATGCTTAGAGCAAGAAAGCCTTCTTCGGCCCGTGTATATCATAGAATATGGCAAGCCTATATTCATTGGTGTTCTGGAAAAAATTACAATCCAAGAGCCTTTAAAGTAGCTAGAATTTTGGATTTTCTGCAGGCAGGATTGGATAAGGGGTTGAAGGTTGCTTCCTTGAGGGTGCAAGTCTCAGCGTTGACTGTATGGTTTCAGCAGAAGATTGCTGACCTACAGGATGTACGTACTTTTTTCCAAGGAGTAGTACATATTCAACCTCCATTTGTTCCTCCTGCAGCTCCCTGGGATTTGAATTTAGTTCTTAAATTTCTCCAGGGTCCTTTGTTTGAACCACTTGAGAGAGCAGATCTTAAGTGGTTAACGGTTAAAGTTCTTTTTTTAACTGGCAATGGCGTCAGCCAGAAGAGTGTCAGATTTAGGAGCATTATCATGTAAGTCTCCTTTCCTAAGTTTTTTTCCAGACAGAGCAGTTCTCAGAACGAGATCTAGTTATCTTCCAAAGGTGGTGTCAAAGTTTCACCTGAATGAAGAGATTGTAGTCCCAGCTTTTCAGGTATCGGAACTATCTGTGGGAGAAGCGTCACTGGACGTGGTCCGGTCTTTAAAAATCTACATAGATCGTACTAGTGCCATCAGGAAAACAGATTCCCTCTTCATCCTCTACGGATTCCATAGGAGAGGTTGGCCTGCTAGTAAACAGACGCTGGCGAGATGGCTCCGAATGGTAATATCTGAAGCTTATTCTCATGCAGATCTCCCTATTCCGGCTAATGTCTCTGCACACTCTACACGTAAGGTAGGTCCTTCTTGGGCAGCACAACAGGGTGCATCAGCAGAACAGATATGTAAGGCAGCCACATGGTCTTCCATAAACACATTCATCAGACATTATGCCTTGGATACTTTTGCCTCTCATGACGCAGACTTCGGGCGAAAGGTCCTCCTGTGCAATCAGGAGCGTCCCCACCACTAAAATGGCGTTGGGAATCCCAATGTTATCCTGTGGATAATCCTGTGGACCCAGCCAGAGAAATGAACGTTATGGTAAGAACTTACCGTTGATAACGTGATTTCTCTTATGTCCACAGGTATCCACAGGGATCCCACCCGGACGCATCTGATTTGAGGATCTAGACAAACACTAAAAACCTCTTCCTTCTTGTATGGAAGGGTGTGCATGTGTGTTCTTATCGCCTGTACAGGTCTCTACCTAATGTTCCTGCCTATAATCGCTGTGGAAAGAACTGATATGACTGAGTCAGTGGGCGGGACTATATAGTGGAGGCCCCAATGCATCCTGGGAGGCCAGAAAGCTCGTGACCGTGTTGGTGCCATTTTCGCTGTCGCTCGACAATATCCCAATGTTATCCTGTGGATACCTGTGGACATAAGAGAAATCACGTTATCAACGGTAAGTTCTTACCATAACGTTCATATTTTATCTGCAGAATATGTTTTCAGGCATTTAGTTTGTGGCAAAGTTACGTATAAATCTGTGATAGTATCCTACCAGACCAAGAAATGTTCTGCGTTGTGAGTTGCATTTTGGTCTAGAGTGAGGACAGGGCCGGTTTCGGAGCTTCTTGCGCCCCGTGCGGCATTAGGGTGTGTGGCTTCATACAGGGGGCGTGGTCAGTTACGCCCCCTGTACTCTAGTAGGATGTGCGGTGCGCGATGACGTCATAGCGCACCGCACAGCAAAGGTCCTCTCCACGAAGGAAAACTAGACGCTAAGCATCTAGTTCCCTTCGTGGAGATGACCTTTGCTGTGTGGTGCGCAATGACGTCAACGCGCACCGCACATCATTACAGTTAAGGTCCTGTCCAGGAAGGGAAACTAGACGCGTAGCGTCTAGTTTCCCTTCACAGCTGGCAGCCCATGAAGCGTGTCTAGTTTCCCTTCACAGGACAGCGGGCAGCGGCAGCGGGGGGCACCACAGCAGCACCGGATCTTGCCATGGTGCGGCGCTCTCCGGAAGGCAGCGCCCCGGGCAAAGTCCTGCTTGCCCGTGGCAAGATCCGCTACTGTGTGAGGACTGCTTCCACCTTACTGGGCTGTGGTTTAACCCTCCCTCTGCCCACAATATATCCTAGGTAACTTGCCTATGAGTATATGGACTTCCTCTTACTAGAGGGGTCAGGACACAGCTACGCTGATTTGGTGGAGACTACAAACAGCGTGTTGATGCGCCGAACATCTCGAGTGTGACAGCGCTACGCTCCGGGGATCATAGGCGCCAGGACTAGGTGAGGCCGCGATCCTGGGAGTTTAAGTCAACAGGGGGTTTCAGACGCTCTCCTGGCCGTCCCTCCTCCGAGTTCATGGCCAGTTCCCGTGGGTCTCTCGTTTCATGAACTGAATGACCTCACTTCCGGCTCAGACGCTACCACGAGGGTACTCGGTCGCAGCTTAGACGCTGCGGTTGTGTACACTGGATATAAACCCGCCCAGACCGAGTCGCAGGCCTTTAGTGTCTGCATGCACGTGGAGTGGCTCAGCGTCCGTGTCCGTTGGTGAGCGTCCGTGTCCGTTATCAGTTACCAAGAGCGGCAGTGTACACCAGTAGCGTCTGAATCCACTCAGCGTCTTTCGAGCGTCTTTGCTTGGATATGGAAGTGTGGTGAGTCTCCCTGTATCCCGCTCCCTGGAGGCAGGGTATACAGTACTAAAAATTCCTTCTACTTCTTAGTGTGCACTGTTAATTTTTAGTACCTATTGCATATGAGACCTGTATATTACTGTGTTTTCTGCATGTTATGTTGAAAAAGAACCAGTTACACAGAAGTACAAATTTCCTACTTATGTATAAGTTATTATGGAGGTTGTATTCTCATATGACAATGTCTAATGCTTTAACATGTGACTGACTGCTAGTATGTGTGCTGACTTTTCTGTGTAATGTCAGTCCTGTTCTGACCCTCAAATCAGGTGCACTGTGGTCAGATTGATTTCACCTCTATATACTGATTATAGGGTGTGGTTCAGTCACAAAATTGTGTAGTTAATATCAGAAAAAATGTCTGTGAGCGGCAAAAGTGATGAGGAGAATTTGTCAAGCACTCCTACAGCCCTAACATGCTTATCTTGTAAGTCAGGGGTAATTGATATGATTCAATTGGTCACTTATGAGGGTTTGTGTGCAAACTGTTTCGCTTTTCAGCGAAGTAAAAAACAGGAGTTAGTTCAACCTCCAGTAGAGCCACCATGGAATATGTTCGCAAAGACTCTGTCTTCAATAGCGGACAGGTTAGCTCCAGTAGCACCACCTCAGGGGTTAGGTTACACTATGAACCCATACATGCAGCTCCCTTCCTATGGTTTGGTTCCAGTAGCCTCTACAAGCAACCAAGGGGTAGGTAAGACTAAGACAGATACGTCTGTATGGCAGACTACACAAGAGGATACATCGGATGATGATGCGGAAACAATAGATTCAACTCCGTATGATGATCTGTCGCAGAGCTTTAGTTCAGATGATGTAGCTGAACTCATTAATGCAGTAAAGGCTGTGCTTTCTCTGGAAGAACCAGCCAAGACAGCGTTAAAAGCAAAAGCACCTGTATTCAAACGAACAAAGTCAGTGAAAGCTGAATTTCCAGCGTCAGAGGAGTTGACGGAAATGATGGATGAGTCTTGGGCAGCGCCCGGTAAAAAGTATAAGATTCCTAGGAGATGGGATTCTTATTATCCATTTCCTGCTGGAGATTGTTCGAAGAGAGAAGTTCCTCCAAAAGTAGATGCACATGTTCTGCGACTCGTGCACAAATCTGCTTTGCCACTGTCATCTACCTCTTTGAATGATGTCACAGACAGGAGGGTAGAGAGCCTATTGAAAAATATTTTTTCTCTTGTGGGTGCAGTAGTAAGACCTGCTATGGCTTCGGCCTGGGTAGCAAAGGCAATGGGCGAATGGATAGAGGAACTAGAGAATGACATCCCCTCTCCTACTAGGGAGCAAGAGGATCGTCTTTGCCGTTTAAGACAATCTGCCCAGTATTTAGAAGAAGCAGCCATTGATGTAGGCACTGTTGCTTCTAAAGCTTCAGCCCTGGCAGTAGTCGCTCGCAGAGCAGTCTGGCTACGGACCTGGAAGGCAGATGCGGAGTCCAAGAAGGAATTGGAAGCATTGCCTTTCATGGGTAATATATTATTTGGAAAACCTTTATCGGATATCCTAGAGTCAGAGGCTGAATCGAAGAAGGTCAGATTTCCGGCTACCTACAACCCTAAGTCCAAGGGTTTAAAATTTCGCTCATTTCGCTGGCAAAGCAAAGCGAAAGGTAAAGAGGAGCCTAAACAACCCCAGTTTAAATCCAGGGGTAAGAAGCAGTGGGCTAGCAAAAAGCCAGCTTCCAAACCTGAACAAAAGCCCTCAGCCTGAAGAGACGGGCCTCCGCCTGGAGGATTCCAGGGTTGGGGGCCGACTCCTGCAATTTGCACACACATGGCAACAGTCAACAACAGATGCCTGGGTGCAGAAGGTAGTATCTCAGGGGTATGGGTTCCCATTCAGGAGGCAGCCTCCTCAAAGATTTTTTTGCACCAGTCCGTCTCGTATAGAGTCGAAGGCCAATGCCCTGCAAGAAGCAGTCCAAAAATTACTGCAGTCAGGTGTGATTGTCCCAGTACCTCCATCACAAAAGGGACAGGAGTATTACTCCAATCTGTTTCTAATCCAGAAACCAAATGGGTCATATCGACCAATTCTAAATCTGAAGATGTTGAACAGTTACATATGGATCCCGAAGTTCCACATGGAGACGTTACGCTCCATAATGTTGGCTATGGAACCGGGAGACTATATGGTATCTCTGGATGTGCGGGATGCTTACCTACATGTGCCTATAGCACTATCACATCAGTGTTACCTCAGGTTTGCCATCCTCAAGGAACACTTCCAGTTCCTAGCTCTGCCCTTCAGGCTAGCTACAGCACCCAGGGTGTTTACCAAGATCATGGTGGTTATGGCAGCTTGTCTGCGCAAACAAGGGATAAGGATATTCCCATACCTAGAAGACCTATTAATCTTAGCACAGTCGCAAGATTTACTGTTGAGCCATCTCCAACAGACGATAGTTTGTTTACAGAGACACGGGTGGCTCATAAATTGGGAGAAGTCGTCCCTGAATCCATCACAGCGGATGGTTCATTTGGGAGCCATATTGGATTCAGACCTACAGAGAGTTCTCTTACCAGAGAAGAAAATAGTCAAGGTGCAGGTCATGGCTCAGGAAGCGTTGCAAGCCCAGACAATGTCAGTCCATGCAGCAATGCGACTGTTGGGTCTGATGGTATCAACGTTCGACATGGTGGAATATGCGCAATTCCACTCCAGACCATTGCAGCATCTCATTTTGACAAAATGGAATGGAAATCATCAAACAATAAAGAAGCAGATGATAAAGATTCCAGTAAATGTAAAAAGGTCTCTAGCATGGTGGCTACAGACAGACCATTTAAACAAGGGGAGACCCTTTTGGATAAAAGAGTGGCAAGTCCTGACGACAGATGCCAGCCTGCAAGGTTGGGGGGCGGTACTCGGAAGTCTATGGTTCCAGGGAAAATGGACCGCAAGGGAAAGTCGCCTGCCGATAAATCTGTTAGAAATAAGAGCCATTTACTTGGCCCTAGTTCAGGCAAAGGACAATCTACAAGGAAGACCAGTCCAGATCCGCTCAGACAATGCAACGGCAGTAGCATACCTAAATCATCAAGGAGGGACTCACAGCAAGAGTCTGATGGAGGAAGTAACTCCCATTCTAAAGTGGGCAGAACTCCATCTCCCAGCATTGTCAGCAGTATTTGTCCCGGGTGTACTAAATTGGGAAGCGGATTTTCTCAGTCGGCACACCATTCAGGAAACCGAATGGGCACTACACCCAGAAGTGTTTCAGACACTGGTGAACAGATGGGGTCTACCGGAGATAGTCCTTATGGCGTCTCGTCTAAACAACAAAGTTCCGAGGTACGGATCAAGAACAAGGGACCCAGGAGCAGTCCTGGTAGACGCACTGTCAGTAGAATGGAGGTTTCAGCTGGCATATCTGTTCCCTCCAATATCTCTGTTACCCAGAGTAGTGAGAAAGATAAAACAGGCAAAAGGAGCAATCATTCTAATAGCTCCAGCTTGGCCAAGAAGGCATTGGTACACAGATCTGTGGAGAATGTCTGTGGAAGCACCGATACTGCTCCCTCAACGTCCAGATCTGTTAATGCAGGGTCCTTGTTGTCACAGTCATCTGGATCGCCTGTCTTTGACGGCGTGGCTGTTGAAACCTCTATCTTAGAGGCTAAAGGATTTTCAAAGCAAGTAATCCAAACCATGCTTAGAGCAAGAAAGCCTTCTTCGGCCCGTGTATATCATAGAATATGGCAAGCCTATATTCATTGGTGTTCTGGAAAAAATTACAATCCAAGAGCCTTTAAAGTAGCTAGAATTTTGGATTTTCTGCAGGCAGGATTGGATAAGGGGTTGAAGGTTGCTTCCTTGAGGGTGCAAGTCTCAGCGTTGACTGTATGGTTTCAGCAGAAGATTGCTGACCTACAGGATGTACGTACTTTTTTCCAAGGAGTAGTACATATTCAACCTCCATTTGTTCCTCCTGCAGCTCCCTGGGATTTGAATTTAGTTCTTAAATTTCTCCAGGGTCCTTTGTTTGAACCACTTGAGAGAGCAGATCTTAAGTGGTTAACGGTTAAAGTTCTTTTTTTACTGGCAATGGCGTCAGCCAGAAGAGTGTCAGATTTAGGAGCATTATCATGTAAGTCTCCTTTCCTAAGTTTTTTTTCCAGACAGAGCAGTTCTCAGAACGAGATCTAGTTATCTTCCAAAGGTGGTGTCAAAGTTTCACCTGAATGAAGAGATTGTAGTCCCAGCTTTTCAGGTATCGGGACTATCTGTGGGAGAAGCGTCACTGGACGTGGTCCGGTCTTTAAAAATCTACATAGATCGTACTAGTGCCATCAGGAAAACAGATTCCCTCTTCATCCTCTACGGATTCCATAGGAGAGGTTGGCCTGCCAGTAAACAGACGCTGGCGAGATGGCTCCGAATGGTAATATCTGAAGCTTATTCTCATGCAGATCTCCCTATTCCGGCTAATGTCTCTGCACACTCTACACGTAAGGTAGGTCCTTCTTGGGCAGCACAACAGGATGCATCAGCAGAACAGATATGTAAGGCAGCCACATGGTCTTCCATAAACACATTCATCAGACATTATGCCTTGGATACTTTCGCCTCTCATGACGCAGACTTCGGGCGAAAGGTCCTCCTGTGCAATCTGGAGCGTCCCCACCACTAAAATGGCGTTGGGAATCCCAATGTTATCCTGTGGATAATCCTGTGGACCCAGCCAGAGAAATGAACGTTATGGTAAGAACTTACCGTTGATAACGTGATTTCTCTTATGTCCACAGGTATCCACAGGGATCCCACCCGGACGCATCTGATTTGAGGATCTAGACAAACACTAAAAACCTCTTCCTTCTTGTATGGAAGGGTGTGCATGTGTGTTCTTATCGCCTGTACAGGTCTCTACCTAATGTTCCTGCCTATAATCGCTGTGGAAAGAACTGATATGACTGAGTCAGTGGGCGGGACTATATAGTGGAGGCCCCAATGCATCCTGGGAGGCCAGAAAGCTCGTGACCGTGTTGGTGCCATTTTCGCTGTCGCTCGACAATATCCCAATGTTATCCTGTGGATACCTATGGACATAAGAGAAATCACGTTATCAACGGTAAGTTCTTACCATAACGTTCATATTTTATCTGCAGAATATTTTTTCAGGCATTTAGTTTGTGGCAAAGTCACGTATAAATCTGTGATAGTATCCTACCAGACCAAGAAATGTTCTGCGTTGTGAGTTGCATTTTGGTCTAGAGTGAGGACAGGGCCGGTTTCGGGGCTTCTTGCGCCCCGTGCGGCATTAGGGGGTGTGGCTTCATACAGGGGGCGTGGTCAGTTACGCCCCCTGTACTCTAGTAGGATGTGCGGTGCGCGATGACGTCATCGCGCACCGCACAGCAAAGGTCCTCTCCACGAAGGAAAACTAGACGCTAAGCATCTAGTTCCCTTCGTGGAGATGACCTTTGCTGTGTGGTGCGCAATGACGTCAACGCGCACCGCACATCATTACAGTTAAGGTCCTGTCCAGGAAGGGAAACTAGACGCGTAGCGTCTAGTTTCCCTTCACAGCGGGCAGCCCATGAAGCGTGTCTAGTTTCCCTTCACAGGGCAGCGGCAGCGGGGGGCACCACAGCAGCACCGGATCTTGCCATGGTGCGGCGCTCTCCGGAAGGCAGCGCCCCGGGCAAAGTCCTGCTTGCCCGTGGCAAGATCCGCTACTGTGTGAGGACTGCTTCCACCTTACTGGGCTGTGGTTTAACCCTCCCTCTGCCCACAATATATCCTAGGTAACTTTTCTCCACCATTCCGATGGCACACTTCTCGGGTTAGCAGTGAACCCATATGCCCATAGAGACTGTAATACCGCCACTACTATTGGAAGGTGTGATTTCCAATCAGAGCTAAAAAAGACAATGTCATCTAAATAAACTGCAGCATACTCCCTATGAGGCCGGAGCAACTTGTTCATAGCTCTCTGGAAAGTCACAGGGACTCCATGTAACCTGAAAGGCAACACCTTACAGTACATTCGGAAAGTATTCACAGTGCTTCACTTTTTCCACATTTTGTTATGTTACAGACTTATTCCAAAATGAAATAAATTCATTTTTCCCTCAAAATTCTACACACAATACTCCATAATAACAATGTGGGGGGAAAAATTGGGAGATTTTTGCAAATTTATAAAAAATATAAAACTAAGAAATCATATGTACATAAGTATTCACAGCCTTTGCTCAATACTTTGTTGATGCACCTTTGGAAGCAATTACAGCCTCAAGTCTTTTTGAATATGATGCCACAAGCTTGGAACACCTATCTTTAAGCAGTTTCGCCCATTCCTCTTTGCAGCACCTCTCAAGCTCCATCAGGTTGGATGGGAAGCGTCGGTGCACAGCCATTTTCAGATCTCTCCAGAGATGTTCAATCGGATTCAAGTCTGGGCTCTGGCTGGGCCACTCAAGGACATTCACAGAGTTGTCCTGAAGCCACTCCTTTGATATCTTGGCTGTGTGATTACTGAAATAAGTCCTCTGGGGTAGAAAAGACTGTTTCTGCCTTGACAACTTGAGTCAAAGGGATTTGCCAGAACCCTTTTGTTAGGCTTTTTGCTAAATTGTAACTAATTCCTCAACCCGGGCATTGGGTAGGTGTCAAACTACTAAACTTTATTTAATTTGAGGAAATCATTGGAAAATCTTAAAGCTCCCGAAGGCTGGGAACCAAAACAATGGGATTATTCCATTTACTGGTTGATTCCTTTATAGCGCCCAAGCGCAGCAACTCCTCCACTTCCATTTTAAGGCGCCCAGTTTGGCTTTAGGTATACGGTGAGGCCTTTGTTTTATAACCACCCTAGGAGGAGTGATACTATCATTCTGTATGATTTGGGTTTTCCCTGGGATGGCTGTGAGCACATCCTGATGATGTGCTACTAAGTCCACCACTTCTTGTTTCTGGCTAGTACCCAGTCTGTCTTTAATAGGTACCTGACATTCTGGAGTTTTCCTAGCAACCAAGGAGGGCTGACTGGTATTTACTTTCCAGGGCTTTAATAAATTAATATGTAAAGATCTATATCTCCTTTCTTCTACCGTCCTGGAGCACTTTATAATTAACAGGTCCTACTGCCTCCATGATCTCATAGGGTCCTCGCCATTAAGCAAACAGATTAGTTCCAGTGGTAGGCACGAAAACCTAAAGTACCTAAAGGACCACTTGATTGTGGTAGTGTCATGACAATGCTGTTGAGCCTTAACCATATGCTTGTTCAGAAGTGTCTCAATTTGCCTTAAACGGCCATACAATTGGGACACAAACTGAATTATGTTAGGCTCTGGGGAAGCTTGTTTCCACCCTTCTTCCAGTAAATCTAAGATACCTCTTACTATCTACAATAGAGAAGCTCAAAAGGGCTAAGCCTTGTGGAAGCTTGGGGCACCTCACGAACTGCAAACATTAGGTAGGGTAAAATTAGGTCCCAATCTCGCTTCTCCTGGAAAAAGTCCTACGTATCATTTGCTTCAAGATTCAGTTGAAGCGATCTACCAAATCATCTGTCTGCAAGTGGAAAACTGAGGTGTTAATTTTATCCACCCTCAGCAGTCAGCATAGACCTTTCATCAAGTTAAACACAAAAGTCCGCTCACACCTTGGTCCATCAGGACCTCTTCTGGGATCCCCAGTTGGGTCCATAGTATCAGTAGTTCACGAGCAATAATACTAGACTTTATATTACGTATGGAATGGCCTCTGAGTACCTGGTAGCATAGTCAACCAACACTAGTATATACACTGATGCCAACAAGCGGATTTTTCCACTGGCCCTATCAGATCCATACCAATTCATCCAAAGGGCACGGAAATGATAAGTAGGGGAACAAAAAGTGCTCTAAACTCAGGGTGCTATCTTTTTGGCACACTGGGCACACCTGACAATATTTATTTACTGATGCATTAATACCTGGCCAAAATACCCGTAACTGGATACGCTGGAGAGTTTTCTCCTACCCCAAATGGCCACCCTATAAATGCATGTGAGCCGCCCTCAATACCAGTTGCTCATTTTTCCTGGGAATTAACAGCTGGTCTACTCGCTTACCCTGCAAATAGGTTACCCAGTACAATAAAGATTTTTTTTACATAAAATATAACACACCTTCTGGTGGCAAAGCAGTAACTACTTTACCATGTACCTCCACAACATTTTTAATGTATTTATCAAATTACCATCATTCTGTTGGAGTCTCACCGATGGGAGAAGAAGGGCTCTCAGTTTCATTTCCCCCCTGCCGCTAACTGGCCAAAGAGGGTTTTATACAGGAACGTGCAGTCAGGGGAGGCAGTGCCTCCCCTGTGATTAATTATTAAAATCATACACAGAAGATATTTATGACACATATTCTGTGTCATAAGTAACATCTTTATTTTATTCTAATAATTTTAACTACTAAAATCAGGTTGGGAAGCACTGATAGCAGTGCCTTCTGTAGACAAAGGGAATGGGACAGAGCGGGGGGGGGGGGGCCCAAGCACTGGGCTTGAAAAGCCCATTAAAAAAAAGCTTGAAGGCGGCACTTAAACAAGTGCCTCGCTGACAGGGACACCACCTCCATGTCAGCGAGGCAGCTGTGATTGGACAGCGGATCCAGTGCTGGATCCGCTGTCCAATCACCCCTATATGCGGCGCGGCGGGTCCCGGCGGTGGAGCTGCACTCAGCTACAGCAGCGGAGGAGCGGTGGCCCTGAAGACTGGAGCGGTGGGAAGCGGCGGGGGCCAGCGCTCTTCCCTCTCCTCCCAGCCAGCAGCAGCGCCTACACTCACTGTCCAGACACACAGGTGAGGAAGGGGGGGGGGGGACGTGCTATGACTCTCTGCCAGTGACGTGCAGTGAGGTCATAGACTGGGTATTGCACTGATTGATGCGTTTCCCCGCTTGGACCTTGTATCGGCGGCTTCATCAGAATTGATTCCATTCTGATAAAGCCACCAATACCAGGTCTAGGCGAGGAAACGTGTGAATTTGTTTGAATATCTACAAGCCGGCAGTAGACTTGGTCCCTTGTTTTTAAATCAGCAGAGTTGCCACACTATATCTTGCAACGATCAGCTGATGAAGTAGCACAGCAGCGAGAGCTGTGCACCTGTATGAGCGGCGGGAGTGTAATTGCTGTCTTGACATGAGCTGCGAACAGGAGCCGAATACCTGGAGAAACTTATTCTCATAATAATATACTTACTAGGTTACTTTTCCTCTGGATATGACCGTGATAAGAGGAATTGCCACCAGCAGTCGGGAGGACTATTTCTAATAAGCAACCTCACTGATGGGTAAAGTAACCGTGTATCTAAAAAGCTACTCAAAGTAACTTTTCTTTGCTGATTATACAGATCTTTGACAAGTGACATTGTAGTTTAATCTAAAGAGACGTTCATTTGGGAATTGTTCTAATTGCCGGACGGTATTAATATATATATATATATATATATATATATATATCCCAAGCGCTTCTTTTTCTTTTATATGCTGTGATATTTTAAATAATTTGTATGTACTATATTAATTATTAAATTGTGTACATTGTTTAAATACCAGCGCCTTTTTGCTTCTCCACTTGTGGAGATTTGTGTGCGCTCAGTTCAGCTCGCCACCTCCTGAGGGTGTGATCTGAGATGCCGGTGTAGCCAGCTGATTGTGCCCAAATGGAGCTACAAAAGAATTGCTCCGTTGGGCGTTATCTGCTGGCTGTTGGCGGTTACAAAAATAGGATTTTAATTACCTACCAGTAAATCCTTTTCTCGTAGTCCGTAGAGGATCCTGGGGTCCACATTAGTACCATGGGGTATAGACTGGACCACTAGGAGCCACTGGCACTTTAAGAGTTTATGTGGGCTGACTCCTCCCTCTATGCCCCTCCTACCAGACAGTCTAGAAACTGTGCCCGAGGAGACGGGCACGATAAGTTTCGGCTCAAATAGAAGGGAGATGAGTATATATAGTGAAGTAAGTTTTAATAACACATATCACATACAGTTAAAAATGTTTGGGCATTCCCATAATGACAAAAAATTCTCTTAAAAAGTTCTTTTAAAAGTTCTTTTAAACTTATCGTGCCAAGGAGTGAAGATTACTTCAGCTATTAACATAAGCGCCGACAAGGTTCTGTTTCACTTTTTTTTTTATGCACTGTGTTTGGCGAAGGTGTGAGGGAACCTTCGTGTGGAACAGAGCCAGGGTCGGCAGCTATATTGCGCACACTTTTAATCTCTTATCTTGCATATATTCAACTTCGAGAGAAGGATTAAACTAGTGATGAGCGGGTTCGGTTCCTCAGAAACCAAACCCCCCCGAACTTCACCCATTTTACACGGGTCCGAGGCATACTCGGATTCTCCCGTATGGCTCGGTTAACCCGAGCGCGCCCGAACGTCATCATCCCGCTGTCGGATTCTCGCGAGATTCGGATTCTATATAAGCAGCCGCGCGTCGCCGCCATTTTCACTCGTGCATTGGAAATGTTAGGGAGAGGACGTGGCTGGCGTCCTCTCCGTTTATTCATTGTTGAGTTGATGCAAATATTTGTGCTTGCTTATATTATTGTGGGGACTGGGGAGCAGCTTTATATTAATATAGGAGGAGTACAGTGCAGAGTTTTGCTGATCAGTGACCACCAGTTTTATCCGTTCTCTGCCTGAAAAAAACGCTCCTTATCTGTGCTCAGTGTGCTGCATATATCGGTGCTCACACTGCTTAATTGTGGGGACTGGGGAGCAGCTGTATTATATAGGAGGAGTACAGTGCAGAGTTTAGCTGACAGTGACCACCAGTATACGTTGTCTGCCTGAAAAACACTCCATATCTGTGCTCAGTGTGCTGCATATATCTGTGCTCACACTGCTTTATTGTGGGGACTGGGGACCACCAGTATAATATTATATAGGAGGAGTACAGTGCAGAGTTTTGCTGACCAGTGACCACCAGTATACGTTGTCTGCCTGAAAAACACTCCTTATCTGTGCTGCATTGTGTAGTATATAGTAGTACAGTGCATAATTTTGCTGACCACCAGTATATAATATATAGGAGTACGGTACAGAAGGCCACTGCTGTACCTACCTCTGTGTCGTCAAGTATACTATCCATCCACACCTGTGGTGCATTTCAGTTTTGCACAGTTTGCTGACCACCAGTATATAATATATAGCATTACGGTACAGTAGACCACTGCTGTACCTACCTCTGTGTCGTCAAGTATACTATCCATCCATACCTGTGGTGCATTTCAGTTTTGCACAGTTTGCTGACCACCAGTATATAATACATAGCATTACGGTACAGTAGGCCACTGCTGTACCTACCTCTGTGTCGTCAAGTATACTATCCATCTAGATTCTATACCTGTGGTGCATTTCAGTTGTGCAGTTTGCTGACACAGTGACCACCAGTATATATAGCAGTACGGTACGGAAGGCCACTGCTGTACCTACCTCTGTGTCGTCAAGTATACTATTCATCTAGATTCTATACCTGCGGTGCATTTTAGTTTTGCAGTTTGCTGACAGTGACCACCAGTATATATAGCAGTACAGTACGGTAGGCCACCTCTGTACCTACCTCTGTGTCGTCAAGTATACTATCCATCTAGATTCTATACCTGTGGTGCATTTCAGTTGTGCAGTTTGCTGACACAGTGACCACCAGTATATATAGCAGTACGGTACGGAAGGCCACTGCTGTACCTACCTCTGTGTCGTCAAGTATACTATCCATCTAGATTCTATACCTGTGGTGCATTTCAGTTGTGCGCAGTATATATAGTAGTAGGCCATTGCTATTGATACTGGCATATAATTCCACACATTAAAAAATGGATAACAAAAATGTGGAGGTTAAAATAGGGAAAGATCAAGATCCACTTCCACCTCGTGCTGAAGCTGCTGCCACTAGTCATGGCCGAGACGATGAAATGCCATCAACGTCGTCTGCCAAGGCCGATGCCCAATGTCATAGTAGAGAGCATGTAAAATCCAAAACACAAAAGTTCAGTAAAATGACCCAAAAATCTAAATTAAAAGCGTCTGAGGAGAAGCGTAAACTTGCCAATATGCCATTTACGACACGGAGTGGCAAGGAACGGCTGAGGCCCTGGCCTATGTTCATGGCTAGTGGTTCAGCTTCACATGAGGATGGAAGCACTCATCCTCTCGCTAGAAAGCTCTAAAGCTCTAGAAAGCCCCTCTCCTGTTTATACAATATAAGGGTGGGTGGGAGGGCCCAAGGACAATTCCATCTTGCACCTCTTTTTTCTTTCATTTTTCTTTGCATCATGTGCTGTTTGGGGACAATTTTTTTGAAGTGACATCCTGTCTGACACTGCAGTGCCACTCCTAGATGGGCCAGGTGTTTGTGTCGGCCACTTGTGTCGCTTAGCTTAGCCATCCAGCGACCTTGGTGCAAATTTTAGGACTAAAAATAATATTGTGAGGTGTGAGGTGTTCAGAATAGACTGGAAATGAGTGGAAATTATGGTTATTGAGGTTAATAATACTATGGGATCAAAATGACCCCCAAATTCTATGATTTAAGCTGTTTTTTAGGGTTTTTTTAAAAAAAACACCCGAATCCAAAACACACCCGAATCCGACAAAAAAATTTCGGTGAGGTTTTGCCAAAACGCGTCCGAATCCAAAACACGGCCGCGGAACCGAATACAAAACCAAAACCCAAAATCAGAAAAATGTCCGGTGCACATCACTAGATTAAACACAGGTAGTGGCAAGATTCACACCAGCTCATACATACAAGGCAAACCAAGCTAACCAGCTTGAAAACTTAGCAACGGCTGAACAAGATTACTTAACCAAGTAACAAAACAGTACATAACTAAGAACTAAGCATTACTGAATCAAGTAACCACTGCAGGATCACGAAACGCTGGGTGGGCGCCCAGCATCCTCTATGGACTACGAGAAAAGGATTTACCGGTAGGTAATTAAAATCCTATCTTCTCTCACGTCCTAGAGGATGCTAGGGTCCACATTAGTACCATGAGGATGTACCAAAGCTCGCAGAATGGGAGGGAGAGTGCAGAAGCTCCTGCAGAACTGATTGACCAAAATTAAGGTCCTCAGAGGCCAAAGTATCGAACCTGTAGAATTTTGCAAACGTGTTCGACCCAGACCAAGTAGCCACTCGGCAAAGCTGTAAAGCCGAGACACCCCGGGCAGCCGCCTAGGAAGAACCCACCTTAGGAGTAGAGTGGGCCTTAACAGATGTAGGACACGGCAATCCTGCCGTAGAATACGCATGCTGGATAGTGAACCTGATCTAGCGAGAGATAGTCTGCTTAGAAGTAGGACACCCAAGTTTCTTGGGGTCATACAGGACAAACAAAAAGTCAGATTTTCTTTGACGAGCAGTCCTTTTCACATAGATTTTCAGAGCCCTTACAACATCCAAGGGCTTTGATGAAATTGAGGAGTCAGTAGCAACTGGCGCCACAATAGGTTGGTTGATATGAAATGCAGACACAACCTTCGGAAGGAACTGCTGACGTGTCCGAAGCTCAGCTCTATCTTCATGGAAGATTAAGTAGGGGCTTTTACAAGACAAAGCCCCTAACTCCGACACACGTCTAGCAGAAGCTAAGGCCAACAAAGTGACAGCCTTCCACATGAGAAACTTGACCTCAACCTCCTGTAGAGGCTCGAACCAATCCGATTGGAGGAAATGCAACACCACATTAAGATCCCAGTGTGCCGTAGGCGGCACAAAGGGAGGCTGGATGTGCAGAACCCCTTTCAAGAAAGTCTGAACCTCAGGGAGGGAAGCCAACTGTTTCTGGAAGAAAATGGATAGGGATGAAATCTGGACCTTTACGGATCCCAACTGCAGGCCCATATCCACACCTGCTTGCAGGAAGAGGAGAAAACATCCAGGTTGAAACTCCACCGTAGGAAACTTCTTGGATTCACACCAAGATACATACTTTTTCCAAATGCGAGGTAATGTTTAGACAATACTCCTTTCCTAGCCTGTATCAGAGTAGGAATAACCTTGCTCGGAATGCCCTTCCGAGCTAATATCTGGTGTTCAACTTCCATGCGGTCAAACGTAGCTGTGGTAAGTTTAGATAAGCGAATGGTCTCTGCTGCAGCAGGTCCTCCCGAAGAGGAAGAGTCCTCGGATCTTCCAGCAGAAGACCCAGAAGATCCGCGTACCAAGCCCTCCTTAGCCGGTCCGGAGCAATGAGGATTGCCTGAACTCTTGTTCTCCTTATGAGTTTTAGAACTCTTGGAATCAGTGGAAGTGAAGGAAAGATGTACACCGACTGGAACACCCACAGAGATGCCAGGGCGTCCACTGCCACGGCTTGCGGGTCCCTTGACCTGGAACAATACCTCCGAAGCTTCTTGTTGAGATGGGAGACCATGTCTATTTGAGGTACACCCTAAAGATCTGTTACCTCCTTGAACACCTCCGGATGGAGTCCCCACTCTCCTGGATGGAGATCGTGTCTGCTGAGGAAGTCCGCTTCCCAGTTGTCTACTCCCGGAATGAAAATTGCTATCAGTGCCACCGCATGCTTTTCTGCCCAGAGGATGATTCTTGTTACCTCTGACATTGTAGCTCTGCTCTTCGTTCCACCCTGTTGGTGTATGTAGGCCACCGTCGTTACATTGTCCGACTGCACTTGAATGGCTCGATCTCGCAGAAGATGAGATGCTTGGAGAAGACCATTGTAGATGGCTCTTAGTTCCAGAATGTTTATTTGAAGACTGGATTCCAGGCTTGACCATCTTCCTTGGAAGGTTTCCCCCTGAGTGACTGCACCCCAGCCCCGGAGACTTGCATCCGTGGTAAGAAGGACCCAGTCCTGAATCCCGAACCTACGGCCCTCCAGAAGGTGAGGCATTTGCAGCCACCAGAGTGAAATCATGACTTTCGGCAACAGATGTATCCTCTGGTGCATGTGAGAACCCGACCATTTGTCTAGGAGATCCAGTTGGAAAGACCAAGCATGAAACCTTCCGTACTGTAGAGCCTCGTAGGAGGCAACCATCTTCCCCAGAAGGTGAATGCACTGATGAACAGATACCCGGGTTGGCTTCAAGACATCCCGGACCATTGTTTGAATCACCAACACTTTCTCCTCCGGCAGAAACACCCTCTGCACTTCCGTGTCGAGGATCATCCCCAGAAAAGACACGCTCCTTGTTGACTCCAAATGTGACTTTGGAAGGTTCAGGATCCAACCGTGTTTCCTGAGCAGATGAGTTGTGAGAACAACGGACAGTGCCTTTATCAGCAGATCATCCTGATATGGGATTATGTTCACCCCCTGTCTGCGGAGGAGAACCATCATCTCGGCCATCACCTTGGTGAACACCCTCGGTGCTGTGGAGAGGCCGAATGACAGTGCCTGAAATTGATACCGACTGTCTAACAGTGCAAATCTGAGATAAGCCTGGTGTGGTGGCCAAATCAGAATGTGGAGGTACGCATCCTTGATATCCAGGGATACCAGGAACTCTCCCTCCTCTAGACCTGAAATCACTGCTCTGAGAGACTCCATTTTGAATTTGAACACCCTCAGGTAAGGGTTCAACGATTTCACGTTCAAAATCGGTCTGATCGAACCATCCGGTTTCGGTACCACAAAAAGGTTTGAATAATAACCCTTGTTTGCATATGAGGTGGAACTGGGGCAATGACCTGTGACTTTTCAAATTTTAGGATGGCTTCCCGTAGGATAGCCCTGTCAGTCAGCAAAGCTGGTAAGCCTGATTTGAAGAATCGGTGAGGTGGGAGTTCTTGAAACTCTAGTCTGTACCCCTGGGACACAATATCCTGTACCCAGGGATCCAGGCCGGACGATACCCAGACGTGTCTGAAACGTCTGAGTCTCGCACCCACCAGCCCGTCCTACAGGCTGTGCGGTCCACCGTCATGCTGAGGTTTTTGAGAAACCAGAAGCAGGCTTCTGGTCCTGGGAGCCTGCGGGTTCAGGCTTTTTATATTTTGCACGACCACCTCTAAAGAAAGTGGTAAGAGGCTTGGACTTTGGTTTCTTCGTAGAAGGTGTAGCAGAGGGAAGGAAAGGTGACTTACCCGCGGTTGCCGTGGAAATCCACACATCCAACGCTTCCCCAAAAAGAGCCTTACCTGTGTAGGGTAGGTTCTCCATACTTCTTCTGGATTCCGCGTCTGCAGATCATTGGCGTAGCCAGAGTCCCCTGCGAGCTGAGACCGACATGGAAGAAATCCCTGCAGTCAGCATACCCAGGTCCTTCATGGATTCCACCATGAACCCTGCAGAATCCTGTATGTTACGTAAAAACAATTCAATGTCACTTCTATCCATTGTATCCAAATCCTCTAGTAATGTGCCCGACCACTTTACTATGGCTTTAGAAATCCATGCATAGGCAAGAGTGGGCCTTAACACCACTCCTGAAGCAGTGTATATGGATTTGAGCGTAATGTCAATCTTACGATCAGCCGGTTCTTTTAACGCGGTTGATCTAGGGACAGGTAAAACCACCTTTTTAGACAGTCTGGAGACAGATGCGTCAACTATGGGTGGGTTTTCCCATTTTTTTCTATCCTCCTCAGGGAAGGGAAAAGCAACCAGAACCCTTTTTGGGATCTGGAATTTTTTATCCGGGTTTTCCCAGGATGTTTCAAATATAGCGTTCAATTCTTTTGACACAAGGAAGGCTAGCAAGGCTTTCTTATTGACAGCGAAATAAGCCTCCTCAACCTGCTCAGGTGTTGTGTCAGTTATATTTAACACATCTGTAATGGCCTCAATCATGAGCTGCACCCCCTTTGCAAGGGATGCCGCCCCCTCAGCACGTCCCCATCACCGTCTGCTGTGTCAGACGGTATCCGTGTTATCTTGCATAATCTGGGCAAGTGCACATTTCTGTGGGAACATACTAGGGGATTTTGCAGGAATAGGAACAGAACCTGACCAAACTGCCATAGAGTTCTTTAACACCTGAGTTTCAGTCTCAGTATGAGCTACCCTGGGTAGAGATCTGAGAGATCATGACATGGCTATGTGAGACAACAAACACACACACACACACACACACACAGGGAAATGTCAGACACCGTTTCCCCCCCAAGTATGCCACAAAGAGACACAGAGATTGAAGCCAACCCACACACAGTGCTTACCGAGGTAGATATAATACAACTAACCAGCGCTTACTGTGTACCTTAATAGAGTACACAGTATTTACACAGCTCCCCCCCCTCTTCTACAACCCCCTGGTACTGCACAGGATAGCTGGAGTTGCTTGGAGGGACAGCTCTCCCTGTCAGCGTCTCTGTAGAGGATCTGCAGGCAGGAAAATGGCGCTGAATGCTGCTGGGTCCACTCTGAGGAGATGCTCCGCCCCCCTGAATATGGCGCTGTTTCCCGCTCTTCAATTCTTTATACTGGCCTGAGGATTTCTGCTGTTGGTGAAACCGAGGTCCCTGACAGACTTGCTGACCAGTGTAGGGAATCGGCGCTGGCTCAGTGCGCCCCTCACAGTGCCGCACTATGTACCG
Source organism: Pseudophryne corroboree (assembly GCF_028390025.1). Lineage (NCBI taxonomy): Eukaryota > Metazoa > Chordata > Amphibia > Anura > Myobatrachidae > Pseudophryne > Pseudophryne corroboree. The sequence goes on from NC_086445.1 coordinate 571,296,967, forward strand.
CTGAGCCTCCGGAGCGCAGTTAATACTGCACTCCCACCCTGTTGTCGCCATCTTCACACTGGCTACCTGCTTGCTGAGGGGGCCGGTAACTCACTCGCCACCGGAATTCTTCTGGCTCTGTTAGGGGGTGGCGGCATGCTGCGGGAGTGAGTGGTCGCCTGGGGGCGGCTAACGATTATCACCCCCAGGAACTAATGTTTTGTCAGCAGAGATAGTGGCTCAAAACCCCTTAGGGCGGACACCACTCCTCCCCCCCCCCCCTCCCTCCCTAAGTCCCACGAAGCAGGGAGGCTGCTGCCATCAGCCTCCCTCTGCCTAACTTTACTCTTAGAAAAATAATAAACATTAAAGAAGCTCTAGGAGCTCCCCTAGCTGTGACCGGCTCTTCCAGGCACATTTTCTAAACTGAGTCTGGTAGGAGGGGCATAGAGGGAGGAGCCAGCCCACACTCTCAAACTCTTAAAGTGCCAGTGGCTCCTAGTGGACCAGTCTAGACCCCATGGTACTAATGTGGACCACAGCATCCTCTAGGACAGGCATTCCCAACCATGGTCCTCAAGGCATACTAACAGTGCAGGTTTTAGTGATATCCAGGCTTCAGCACAGGTGACTTAATTAGCACCTCAGTTATTTTGATTTAACCATCTGTGCTGAAGCCTGGATATCACTAAAACTTGCACTGTTGGTGTGCCTTGAGGACCGTGGTTGGGAATGCCTGCTCTAGGACGTAAGAGAAAATTGAATATCGCCCAATATGTATGTTGCCTTTTTACAGTTTTCTACCACATTTGTCTTAGTATTTTAGATGTTACTAGTAAGCCCACAATTCTTAGGTTCTAACATTTTTATAATTCTTTCCCATTACACTCAAAATTTCAGTTTCCTTATATGTTTTATGTATCAGGGAATAATATACTTCATTTCTACAGGACCTAAAATTACCTAATCTGGGTGATAGTACCTAAATGTACCTATTTTGACTGTTAGAACCAAAAAAGACCTATTTCTGTTACTTAAGTTGAAACTATATAAATTTAGTGGAGGAATGGTAGTTTTCATATGTAATTCATATATACAGATGTGTCCCGTTACAGCTTTGCTGTGTAGCATACTCATTGTGACTGCTGGCTCCCAAGATTTGAAGGTGCGACCGTACGCATACACAAGCAATTAATTTGCTTCTATGGGAAAGCCATACCTGCCAATGTATTGCAGCCTTCCGCGGCATAGCGCTCCTGCAATGTGTTCGCATCACAAGAGCAAAGGAAGTAGCAGGACACATCTGTATTAAAGTCAGTGTTTCATACATAAAGATACGTTGCATGATTTTTTTTTTTTTTTTTACACAATGTACAAATTCCTAAACTGAAATTTTTAAAACCTATAAAATAATAAACCATAGATTGAACCCACCAACCCCCATACCCCCCCCCACACACACACACACACACACACACACACACACACACACTCCCTCCCCCCAGCCCCACCTAATTTTAATTTTTTTAGGTCCTAAAAATCCGGGGCCTAGTTATTAGTAATAAACGTGTAACATAAGGACAGTTTGTGAGACAACATTACAGAGATAATAAAGCAATTTGCTATTCCAGTAAAGAATAGTGTTAAATTCTGTGTTTCCATTTATGCCCAAAATTGTTTTTATCTAATATAGTGACACAGCATGAGAGGAAAGGGTGTGACCTGCCACAGGCCGCAGAGTCAAACCATGGCACTGGAACACTCTCTAAAATAGAACATGACCAGGGTCTGTTCTATCACAGCCGTCACCTGGAAGTTGTCAGTTCATATATTTTGGTCCACTCTATTCATATAAATGTGCATTATCTCTTTGTTGTTTTTCACTATACATCATCTTAGTTTAATATGATATATAGCTTTGTTTGGTTAGGAATCATGTATATTTACCTTGCCTGTGATGCAATCTGGTATCCTGGGCTCCAGTGGTCCAGTCTTCTTGTGATTTCATCTGAGCAGCTGCTGCTTCTGTTCTGTGGACTGTTATGCACATGTGCCGTCTCTGACTAGCAGGTCAGAGGAAAATGCCATCAGTGGCTGCTGGGCAATAAAGAGGGTGCTGCTAGAGAAGTGATGAACTTCTCCACGGCAACCCACTCTGTGAACAGGGTGAAGCAGAGAAAAGCTGAAAACAGGGCTTCTCACTGCACTATAACTCCTTAGGGGTAAATTTACTAAGGTGGGAGTTTTTGTAGAACTGGTGATGTTGCCCTTAGCAACCAATTGGATATCTTCTAGAAGCAGCTAGACAAATGTTATGTATAATCTTATTGGTTGCTATGGGCAACATCACCAGTTCTTAAAAAAACACTCCCACCTTAGTAAATTTACTCCTTAGTCTTTCAAGAACACGGATAAGTGGATAATGCAATGCTTGTCATTACCACATGTTGAAAAGTAATGTCACTCTATATTCAATATATTAGTGAATAATTTGTGACACCTTTGACCCATAAAACTGTTACAAATACTGTATGCATAACAGTAATACAGCACTTGTTTTGTATCTTCAACTTAAATATTTATAATCACCTTTTCCTCTAATTTTCATTAGTCGTTTAATGAACATTTCTCGATTATGGCCTATGCGTTGGAATGACTGCACAGTTCTCCCTCAACATTTCAAAGCTAAAAATGTTTGTCTCCTTAATTAGACAAGCTGATGCTTCTTTCTGTCCAGGAGCATAAAACTGTAAAGCGCAATGGAATAAATAAATAAAAACAAATCTTAACCAATCTGCATTCTGGTCTCTACTATATAAAAAAAAAAAAGTACCAAATAATGCTGTAGCTATAGATCTTAGTGTACATGGGATTGGCCACCCGGGAATCTAGTCTACCCGGTACCCCGATGGACCAATCCTCCCCATATGAGCTGTAGGCCATAAGTTGGACCCCCACTGTCCTTGACAGCCAGAACATCAGGCGCCAAGATTAATAACCATATATTGGAGCAAATTCAATTATCTGATTTTTCTTCTTACACTTCCAGAGGCTCCATCAGCTTCTGTATTTGCCCATTATTAATAAGACAGCTCATGTGTAATTGCCCTATATTACCATGATCATTACACAGGGATTTCAAAGTAAACACTGTGCTGTGCACTTTAGAATTTGTAGCAGGAAATGCATTATATCATCACATGACGTCAGAGGGATACAGCACGACAAGACCCTGATATATGGATGGAGGACCTTAATCAGGACTCCTAAGAAAATCATCTCTAACTGCTCCTGGTCTGAACATTCAGGGAAAGTCTATTTCTTTTATGTATGATTCACTTTTTACCCTAGTTATTCCAACATGCTACCGAATGTAAGAAAGTCTTATTGCTTGTGGAAAAAAAAACCGAATAGATTTAGGGGTATATGCAATTGCCGGCGAATCGCGGCAATTTTTCGCCCGTTTTTTAATTCGACACAATTCGACCGTCGAATTCCGGCAAGTGGGTGCCGGAATTCAACATATTCAATAAAAAACGGATTCGACAGTCCCGCTGTCGAAAAACGTCCGATTTGACGAATTTTGATTAGACTTGTAAAAATGTAAAAAAAACGGGAAAACCGGTAAAAACCACGAAAAAAAATTGCGTGGGGTCCCCCCTCCAAAGCATAACCAGCCTCGGGCTCTTCGAGCCGGTCCTGGTTCTAAAAATCTGGGGGGAAAACTGACAGGGGATCCCCCGTATTTTTAAAACCAGCACCGGGCTCTGCGCCTGGTGCTGGTGCAAAAAATACGGGGGACCAAAAGCGTAGGGGTCCCCCGTATTTTTTACACCAGCATCGGGCTCCACTAGCTGGACAGATAATGCCACAGCCGGGGTCACTTTTATACAGCGCCCTGCGGACGTGGCATTAAATATCCAACTAGTCACCCCTGGCCGGGGTACCCTGGGGGAGTGGGGACCCCTTCAATCAAGGGGTCCCCCCCCAGCCACCCAAGGGCCAGGGGTGAAGCCCGAGGCTGTCCCCCCCCCCCCCCCCCCCCCATCCAAGGGCTGCGAAATAATAAAACTTATCGCTCATGACTTACCTCCAGTCATAAAAGAGTTAAAATACATAAAACAAAATCTACATTTTAGAAATATAACAATTACAGAATACTGAGGATAAAAATATAGAATTTGACGGCAGATAAGAGCCACTTGGCCCATCTAGCCTGCTCCCCCCCCCCCCCCTATTTTTTTTTACCATATTTTTATCTCAAACCTTATTTGATCCTTATTTCTTTGTAAGGATATCCCTATGTCTAAGGGCGTAGCTACCATAGGTGCAGGCAGTGCAGCTGCTATGTGGCCCAGAGCTGAGAGGGGCCCACCTTCCGTGTCAAACTTACATGTGTTCTATACATTTCTCTTACGTCCTAGAGGATGCTGGGGACTCTGTAAGGACCATGGGGTATAGACGGGCTCCGCAGGAGACATGGGCACTCTAAAGACTTTAGATGGGTGTGCACTGGCTCCTCCCTCGATGCCCCTCCTCCAGACCTCGGTTAGATCCTGTGCCCAGAGGAGACTGGATGCACTGCAGGGGAGCTCTACTGAGTTTCTCTGAAAAAGACTTTTGTTAGTTTTTTTTATTTTCAGTGAGCACTGCTGGCAACAGGCTCCCTGCAGCGTGGGACTGAGGGGAGAGAAGCAGACCTACTTAAATGATAGGCTCTGCTTCTTAGGCTACTGGACACCATTAGCTCCAGAGGGTCGGAACACAGGTCTCACCCTCGTTGTTCGTCCCGTAACCGCGCCGCCGTCATCCTCGCAGAGCCGGAAGATAGAAGCCGGGTGAGTATAAGAAGAAAGAAGACTTCAAAGGCGGCAGAAAACTTCTGATCTTCACTGAGGTACCGCGCAGCGGTATCGCTTCGCGCCATTGCTCCCACATTCACACACACTGACGGCACTGTATGGGTGCAGGGCGCAGGGGGGGGGGCGCCCTGGGCAGCACTCATAAACTTCTAGGGACACTGACATAGATATATATATACTGCGGAGGCAGTATATTACAGAAACCCCCGCCAGTATAAACATTTGAGCGGGACCGAAGCCCACCATTGAGGGGGTGGAGCTTGATCCTCCAGCACTAACCAGCGCCATTTTCTCCACAGCACGCTGCAGAGAAGCTGGCACCCCGGACTCTCCCCTGCTGAACACAAGTACAGAGGGCACAAAAGAGGGGGGGGGCACATTTATTTGGCGCAGTGAGTGTATTATTATATATATATATATATATATATATATATATATATATAATATGCGCTGTACTGACTGGGATTTTTTTCCGGTGGCGCTGGGTGTGTGCTGGCATACTCTCTCTCTGTCTCTCCAAATTGGGGGACTGTCTCCATATAGATATATATCCCTGAGTGTTTGGGGGTGTCGGTACGTGTGTGTCGGCATGTCTGAAGCGGAAGGCTCATCTAAGAAGGAGGTAGAACAGATGATTGTGGTGTCTCCGTCGGTGACGCCAACACCTGATTGGTTGGATATGTGGAATGTATTAAATGCAAATGTGTCTTTATTACATAAGAGATTGGAGAGTCCAGGGAAGAAACAGGGAGTCAATCCATGGCTTTGGTTGTGTCACGGGGCCCTTCAGGGTCTCAGAAACATCCCCTGTCCCACGTAGCAGACACTGATATTGACACGGATTCTGACTCCAGTGTCGACTACGATGATGCGAGGTTACACCCAAGGGTAGCCATTCATTATATGATTATTGCTATAAAAGATGTTTTGCATATCACAGATGACCCCTCTGTCCCTGACACGAGGGTATGCATGTTTAAGGAAAAGAAACCTGAGGGAACCTTTCCCCCGTCTCATGAGCTGAACGCTTTATTTGAAAAGGCTTGGGAAACTCCAGACAAGAAACTGCAGATTCCCAAGAGAATTCTTATGGCGTACCCTTTCCCTGCGCAGGACAGATTACGGTGGGAATCCTCGCCCAGGGTGGACAAGGCTTTAATGCGCTTGTCCAAAAGGGTGGCGCTACCATCTCCGGACACAGCAGCCCTCAAGGATCCTGATGGTCGCAGACAGGAAACTACCTTAAAATCAATTTATACACATACGGGTGCCTTGTTCAGACCGGCAGTAGCGTCGGCATGGGTATGTAGCGCCGTAGCAGCATGGGCAGATAACTTGTCATCTGACATTGACACCCTAGATAGGGATAGCATTTTATTGACCTTGGGTCACATTAAAGACGCAGCCTTATATATGAGAGACGCTGCGAGAGACGTTGGGCTGTTAGGTTCAAGAGCCAACGCCATGGCTATTTCTGCTAGGCGAGCCCTGTGGACCCGCCAATGGACGGGTGATGCCGACTCAGAGACATATGGAAGTTTTACCTTACAAGGGTGAGGTCTTATTTGGGGAGGGTCTCGCTGACCTGGTTTCCACGGCTACCGCGGGTAAATCTTCTTTTTTGCCTTATGTTCCCCCACAGCAAAAGAAAACACCACAATATCAGATGCAGTCCTTTCGGTCGCATAAGTCCAGAATAGGTCGGGGCTCTTCCTTCCTCGCCAGAGGTAAGGGTAGAGGGAAAAGAATGCCTGCTACGGCTAGTTCCCAGGAGCAGAAGTCCTCTGCGGCTTCTACTAAATCCACCGCATGACGCTGGAGCTCCACTGAGGGAGTCCGTGCCGGTGGGGGCACGTCTTCGACTCTTCAGCCAGGTCTGGATTCTGTCAGACGTGGATCCTTGGGCGATGGAAATTATATCCCAAGGCTAGAAACTGGAATTCAAAGAGGTGCCTCCTCGCCGATTTTTCAAGTCGGCTTTGCCAGCTTCTCCCCCAGAGAGGGAAATAGTTTTAGCTGCAATTCAAAAGCTGTATCAACAGCAAGTGATTATCAAGGTTCCCCTGGTCCAACAGGGGAAAGGGTACTATTCAACCCTGTTTGTGGTCCCGAAACCAGATGGCTCGGTCAGACCCATTCTGAATCTAAAATCCCTAAACCTGTACTTGAAAAAGTTCAAATTCAAGATGGAATCGCTCCGGGCAGTTATCTCCAGCCTGGAAGGGGGGGATTTTATGGTGTCACTAGACATAAAGGATGCATACCTTCATGTCCCCATGTATCCTCCTCATCAGGTGTACCTGAGATTCGCTGTACAGGACTGTCATTACCAGTTTCAGACGTTGCCGTTTGGGCTTTCCACGGCCCCGAGGATTTTCACCAAGGTAATGGCGGAAATGATGGTGCTCCTGCACAGGCAGGGAGTCGCAATTATCCTGTACTTGGACGATCTCCTGATAAAAGCGAGATCGAGAGGTCAATTGCTGAAAAGCGAGTCGCACTCCTTGAGAGTGCTGCAGCAGCACGGCTGGATTCTAAATCTACCAAAGTCACAGTTGATTCCAACGACTCGGCTATCTTTCTTAGGCATGATTCTGGACACGGAACAGAAGAGGGTTTTTCTCCCAATGGAAAAAGCCCAGCAACTCCAGAACATGGTCAGGGACCTGCTAAAACCAAAAAGAGTGTCAGTCCATCAATGCACTCGAGTACTGGGAAAAATGGTGGCGGCCTACGAGGCCATCCCCTTCGGCAGGTTCCATGCGAGGACATTTCAGTGGGACCTTCTGGACAAGTGGTCGGGGTCCCATCTACAAATGCATCAGAAAATAAGCCTGTCCCCCAGGGCCAGGGTCTCTCTCCTGTGGTGGCTGCAGAGTGCTCACCTTCTCGAGGGTCGCAGGTTCGGTATTCAAGACTGGGTTCTGATGACCACGGATGCGAGCCTCCGAGGATGGGGAGCAGTCACACAAGGAAGAAATTTTCAGGGACTCTGGTCAAGCCAGGAGGCTTGTCTACACATCAACGTACTGGAGTTGAGGGCCATATACAACGGCCTACGACAAGCGGAGAATCTTCTTCGCAACCTACCGGTTCTGATTCAATCAGACAACGTCACAGCCGTTGCTCATGTAAACCGCCAAGGTGGGACAAGGAGCAGAGTGGCAATGGCGGAAGCCACCAGGATTCTTCGCTGGGCGGAAAATCACATAAGCGCTCTGTCAGCTGTCTTCATTCCAGGAGTGGACAACTGGGAAGCAGACTTTCTCAGCAGACACGATCTCCATCCAGGAGAGTGGGGACTTCATCAAGAAGTTTTTGCAGAGATAACAAGTCATTGGGGACTTCCTCAAATAGACATGATGGCATCTCGCTTCAACAAGAAGCTTTGGAGGTATTGTGCCAGGTCAAGGGACCCTCAGGCAGTAGCGGTGGACGCCCTGGTGACACCCTGGGTGTTTCAGTTGGTCTATGTGTTCCTTCCTCTTCCGCTCATCTCAAAAATATTGAGAATCATAAGACGAAAAAGAGTGCAGACAATACTCATTGTTCCAGATTGGCCTCGAAGGGCCTGGTATTCAGATCTTCAGGAAATGCTCACAGAAGATCTGTAGCCTCTTCCTCTCAGGGAGGACCTGTTGCAGCAGGGGCCCTGCGTGTTCCAAGACTTACCGCGGTTACGTTTGACGGTATGGCGGTTGAACACCAAATCCTAGCTGGGAAAGGTATTCCGGAGGAAGTCATCCCTACTCTAATAAAGGCTAGGAAGGAGGTGACGGCGAAACATTATCACCGTATCTGGAGGAAGTATGTATCTTGGTGTGAAGCCAAGAATGCTCCTACGGAAGATTTCCATCTGGGCCGTTTTCTCCACTTTCTACAGACAGGAGTGGATATGGGCCTAAAGTTAGGCTCCATTAAGGTACAGATTTCGGCCCTATCAATTTTCTTTCAGAAGGAATTGGCTCCTCTTCCAGAAGTCTAGACTTTTGTAAAGGGAGTGCTGCACATCCAGCCTCCTATTGTGCCCCCAGTGGCACCATGGGACCTTAACGTGGTGTTACAGTTCCTAAAATCTCACTGGTTTGAACCTCTTCAAACGGTTAAATTAAAATTTCTCACTTGGAAGGTGGTCATGTTGTTGGCCTTGGCATCTGCAAGGCTGGTGTCTGAATTGGCGGCTTTATCTCACAAAAGCCCCTATCTGATTTTCCATGTGGATAGAGTAGAGTTGAGGACTCGTCCTCAATTTTTGCCTAAGGTGGTTTCATCGTTTCATATGAACCAACCTATTGTGGTACCTGTGTCTACGGGTGACTTGGAGAATTCCAAGTCCCTTGCTGTAGTCAGGGCCTTAAAAATTTATGTAGCCAGGACGGCTCGGGTTAGGAAAACAGAGGCACTGTTTGTCCTGTATGCAGCCAACAAGGTTGGCGTTCCTGCTTCTAAGCAGACTATTGCTCGCTGGATCTGTAACACTATTCAGCAGGCTCATTCTACGGCTGGATTGCCATTACCAAATTCGGTAAAGGCCCATTCCACTAGGAAGGTGGACTCTTCTTGGGCGGCTGCCCGAGGCGCCTCAGCATTACAGCTGTGCCGAGCAGCTACTTGGTCGGGTTCAAACACTTTTGCTAAATTCTACAAGTTTGATACCCTGGCTGATGAGGACCTCGTGGTTGCTCAATCGGTGCTGCAGACAGTAGCTGATCTTGCCACGGGCAAGCAGGACTTTTGCCCGGGGCGCCGCCTTCCAGAGGGCGCTGGTGCCATCCGGAGGGCGCCGCACCGTGGCAAGATCCGCCACTGCTGCCCGCTGTGTCCCCCGTCCGCCTCCGCTGCCCGCTACCCGCTGCCGTCCTCGTCCACCTCCTGTGAAGGGAACTAGACGCTATGCGTCTAGTTTCCCTTCGTGGAGAGTAACTTTGCTGAGCGGTGCGCGATGACGTCATCGCGCACCGCACAGCAAAGGTCCTCTCCACGAAGGGAACTAGACGCATAGCGTCTAGTTTCCCTTCGTGGAGAGGACCTTTTGCTGTGCGGTGCGCGATGACGTCATCGCGCACCGCTCAGCATTCAAGCGGCGCTAGCAATGTACAGGGGGCGTAACTGACCACGCCCCCTGTATTAGGACACGCCCCTTTTCCTGCCCGGGGCGCAGAGCGCCCTTGAACCGGCCCTGGCTGCAGAGTCATCCGCACTCTCCCGCCCGGTCTGGAGCTTTGGTATAATCCCCATGGTTCTTACGGAGTCCCCAGCATCCTCTAGGACGTAAGAGAAAATAAGATTTTAAACCTACAGGTAAATCTTTTTCTCCTAGTCCGTAGAGGATGCTGGGTGCCCGTCCCAGTGCGAACATATTTCTGGAAGGCTTGTATATAGTTATTGCTTACATAAGGGTTATGTTACAGTTAAGATTAGTCTTTGGCTGATGCTGTTTTGTTCATACTGTTAACTGGTTGCGTATGTTCCAGGTTATATGGTGTGGGCTGGTGTGAATCTTGCCCTTAGATTAACAAAAATCCTTTCCTCGTACTGTCCGTCTCCTCTGGGCACAGTTCTTTAACTGAGGTCTGGAGGAGGGGCATTGAGGGAGGAGCCAGTGCACACCCATCTAATGTCTTTGGAGTGCCCATGTCTCCTGCGGAGCCCGTCTATACCCCATGGTCCTTACGGAGTCCCCAGCATCCTCTACGGACTAGGAGAAAAAGATTTACCGGTAGGTTTAAAATCTTATTTTTTCGCCATTGGGTGGTACATAGGGGTCCTTTCAAACTTTTTTATTGGGGCCTTCAATATATCTAGGTATGCCCCTGGACCTGCTCATTGTAGTGTGGTATAAAATGAACTAAAGGGCATTTTAATGTTATATAATATGAAACCGGGCACTGTAATGAGGCACAATATGTACGGGGAGCACTATATATAATATGAATTGGGGATACTGTGTTGCATAATGTGTACTGGCAGCTCTGAAATGTGATGTAGGGCGAACTTAAGCACTACTACGATTCATAAAAGAAACAAGGGCACTACTATGGGGCATAACATTAAATAAGGATCTACTATGGTTCAGAAAATGAACTAGGGCACTATTATAGGGCATAAAATTAACAACTGCTGCAGAGAAGTGTCTCTTTAGAACAGGAGTAGCCAACCCTGGTCCTCGAGAGCTACCAACAGTGCGCGTTTTCCAGGTCTCCGCACTGTTAAGTGATTAGCTCCACTTGTGGATCTTTTAAAATGAGACAGCATGCATTAGTTTGCTTCGATGGTTCAGGTTTTATCCATGAATGTTAAGGGGTTGAACTCCCCTAATAAGCGAAGGTTAGCATTGGGCTATTTTGCTAGGCACAAGGCGGATATTGTCACATTGCAAGAGACACACTTTTCATCTTTGGCGGACCCTATTTTTAAAGACCGCAGATTTCCATTGGGGTATTTTGCTAATGGTCCCTTTAAGAGGAACGGTGTGGCTATATTGTTTAAAAATTCCGTCTCCTTCACCTTGCATTCCCAGATAGCTGATAAAAAATGGCCGTTATCTTATCCTGAGTGGCCTTTTAAATGACAAACCGGTTACTTTGGTCTCGGCATATGCCCCTAATTCAAACCAAGTAGCTTTTTTTCGTAAATTATGTTTGGCTATTCAGAAGATTCGTACAGGCTCTCTTCTTCTCGCAGGGGACTTTAATTTAGTCCTTGATCCTAAATTGGACAGGTCTCCCAGGCCTTCTTCCTCCTCTAACGCCCCATGTTTAGCCTTTCGTAATCTCTTAGTTGCTTGAATTTGATCTCTATGATATTTGGCGAGTCCAAAACCCTTCCGGTCGCGAATACACCTACTATTCTCCCGTTCACAATTCTTATTCCGGCATTGATTTTCTGTTTTCGGATAAATGGACCCTCCAATTTGCCAGATCTGTAGACATTCTCCCTATCACCTGGTCAGACCATGCCCCGATGATTCTTAAGTGGGATATTGCTAGTCAACATTCCCCTCCCTGTCCCTGGAGACTATCTCCTCATCTACTGGCTAATCCCATATCTAAAAAAATTATAGTTGACAGTATCACGTCTTATATGGAATTTAATTGGCCCGCGGACACGTCCACCCTGAATTTTTGGTGCGCCCTTAAAGCTGTTACTAGGGGGGGTGACAATACAAGCAGGAGCGCAGCTTAAAAAACTTAATCAACAACGTCAGAATGATTTGGAGCTTAAATTAAAGGAGTTGGAGAACAAAAATCAAACTAGACCCTCGAAATCCCTCCAGAAAGAGTTGGTTGACACTCGGTCCCAACTCCAGAAATTGCTTATGGCACGCACCCAGGCCACACTAAACAGGATGCGTCAAAAATTTTATTTAACAGGGAATAGACCGGGGAAAATGCTTGCTCGTAAGCCAGGAATAGAATTAGACTTATTGTATCCCCCACGGGCGCCAAAATATCTAACCCGTTGGAGATATCGAATCCGTTTGCCAACTTCTATTCCCAACTCTATAATAATAATAATAATAATAATAATAATTTTATTTATATAGCGCTCTTTCTCCAATAAGACTCAAGGCGCTTAACAGATACATAGCATAATATAGTACAGAAAATAATGAAGTAGATTTTCATAAAATACAGAAGCATGAAGACACTAAAAGGGACATTATGGAAATGCTTGAGTAAACAGAAAAGTCTTGAGTCTACTTTTGAAGGATTCTATAGTTGGGGCCTCTCGCACTGTGCGGGGAAGTGAGTTCCATAGAGTCGGAGCCGCATGACTAAAAGCTCGACCCCCCAGATGAATTACGGTAGATTCTAGGTACTGCTAAAAGTCCTTCATCTACAGATCGCAGTAATCGAGTTGGGCAGTATGGGGTCAGAAGCTGTTTCAGGTACCTTGGTCATGTAATGCTTTGAAACTCAGTAAGCCAATCTTGAAGATGATTCGCCATCGTACAGGCAGCCAGTGAAGGGAGTAGAGGATGGGTGTTATGTGGCTAGAACGGGGCTGGTTGGTTAATAGCCTGGCAGCTGTGTTTTGCACATAACCTTTCGACTGACCCCTCTACTCCACAACCCACTCTCTCCTCTATCAACTCCTTTCTTGCTGATTTGAGACTCCCTTCCATTTCAGACGATCAATTAGAGATGCTGAATGCCCCTTGGTCCACATCAGAAACCCTTAGGGTGATCAAGTCCCTCCCCAAAGGTAAAGCACCAGGCCCTGATGGTTTTATTAATGATTTTTATGTCTCCCTTCAGGATCTCCTGGCTCCCTCTCTAGTGGCAGTTTACAATGATATTACTTCTCAGGGCACCCTCCCGAAAGAGATGCTGGAGGCTCGCATTGTCACGATCCCCAAACCAGGTAAAGATTTGAATCTTTGCCAAAATTACAGCCCCATTGCATTATTAAACGGGGACATTAAAATATATGCTAAACTAATAGCTTACCGACTGAATGCCCTCCTTCCCTCGCTGATACACCCAGACCAGGTCGGATTTATACCTGGAAGACAAGCGTCTGACAACACCCGTATGGTATTTAACCTCGTAGACTCCTTAGCCCGTAAGCAAGGTCTCCTTCTGTTATCTTTGGACGCGGAGAAGGCTTTTGACTGCTTAAATTGGTCTTATATGCGAGAAGTGTTATTGAAATTCGGCCTTCGAGATCAAATCCTGTCATCCATACTAGCCTTGTATAGCTCTCCGTCGGCCCGGGTCTTTAGTAATGGTTTTCTATATTTTCCCTTTTCAATTTACAATGGCACCCGCCAGGGATGTCCTCTCTCCCCTCTCATTTTTGTCCTGGCAATTGAGCCTTTAGCAGCTAAGATCCGAGCGGACCCGCAGTTCCCAGGACTTCAGTTAGGTTCCACCCTTCATAAACTTTGTCTGTTTGCGGACGATGTTTTTTTATTTGTAACTAACCCGTGCACTACACTTCCACATTTACATAAAATTTTAGATATGTACTCTGCAGCATCCTATTATAAATTAAACGCATCTAAAACTGATGCCCTGCCGATTAATCTTACCCACTCCTTTGCCTCTTTACGTGCTAATTACCCATACAATTGGCAAACGACCTCAATACGATATTTGGGTATTTATATCCCCCCGTCTTCCTCTTCAGTTTTCAAAATTAACCTCCCTCCTATATTGGCCTCACTTCAGTTGTTCACCAAATCATGGCTTAACTATGAGATATCTTGGCTGGGGCGTCTGGCTGCTTTTAAAATGTCGTTGCTTCCCAAATTAATGTTCCTGTTTCGTACAATTCCCTATATTTTTCCGAATAAATATCTAGATAAGGCTACTGCTATTCTCACCAATTACATATGGTCTTCGCGCCCACCTAAACTCGCCCGCGCTAGGATGCATTTACCAAGGAGAGATGGTGGCTTGGATATGCCTAATCTCTCACTATACCAGGAGGCCTGCCTCTTAGCTCAGATTAAAGATCTTTGTAGTGATACACGTTTGGGGTGGACGTGTCTGGAAGAATTAGCTTGCCCCAGGTTTCCCTTGAGAGATCTCTTCTGGCTACCTAAATTGCTGCGGCCACCGGGTTTAAATATCCTTCCCTCAACTCGAGCCACATTACAGGTCTGGGACAAACTGACCGTGGGCCTATCACCTTCCTTTCACAATTTGTCTTTAGTCTCGTTACGCACAGTGGCCACCCTGGTCCCTAATCTTAATCTTGCAAATTGGCGTTCTAGGGGAATCGGTTTCCTGGGAGACTTGTTTAATGGGTCTTTGCTTGGTTCCTTTTCTGACATTCAGGGACGCTTCTCTTTACCTAACTCTGAGAGGCTCCGATACTATCAAATACGACATTGGTGGAATAGTCTTCACCATGTCCTCACCCCACCACTCCCTTCTATAGCACAGGTCTTAGGCCGACTCTCTAATGATACTTCTAAAGGTGAGATCTCGTTCTGGTACAAGACACTACTAGCACTGATCCCCGTTTCTAAAACTAGAGCCCAAATCCGGTGGGAGGAGGATATTGGTTGTACCTTACATGACACACAATGGCAACACATTTTTCTGTCTTCTTTTACAATGTCTAAATGCCTGAACCACACCGAGATGCACGTTAAGTTACTGCATAGATTATTCCTCCCACCTGATAGGTTGCACACAATTTGGCCTGCATGTTCAAAGTCCTGTTGGCGTCTATGCGGTGAGGTGGGCCACCTCTTCCATATTTTTTGGACCTGCCCCCATATTAAACTATATTGGGTCGAGGTATTTGGGCTAATTAACAAAGTTCTTGAGCTTAACCTGCCCCCCTCCCCTCTCATAGCTCTATTGAACGTATTCCCGCGATTTGTGGGGGCCCATTTACATTATGTTTTAGGCCATATTTGCCTGGTTGCCCGTGCGGCCCTGGCTCAGAACTGGAAACAATTTTTACCGCCCCCTCTATTGAAAGTCATACACAAAATCCAGCTACACTTTTTGATGGAGACTGAGTACATCCCATATTCCTCTTCTGCTAAGTCCCCCCTAGTACGCTGGATGCCTTGGCATCTTTTTGTCACGGAGGGTGAGGGTACACAATTGGTACTTCGTTCCACCTCCCCGGACATACACCCTCAGAGCCTCTCTGCTGCTGGGGACCTCCCCCTCCCTTGAGTCTAGATGTGCCCCCTTCTCAACGCTGTAATTTGTGTTATTACGCTGTCGCTGTGCCCAATGTCACCTTTGTTTGCCTTTATTTTATTCGCCTCTATACTACGCCATTCTCTCTTATTTTCTATTTTACTGGGTCCACTGCAGTTTTCCTGATGAACATATTTGACTGGCTTTGAAATGTATGTATATTTTCATCATTCTGTTGTCTCATGTATTTTTGTATTGATCCCCCCCCCCCTCCCTATTTTCCTTCTGTACCCCTGTTTTGCAAAACAAAAAATTTAATAAAAATTGATGGGGAAAAAAAAACCCTTGATATATTTGAAAGTTTCTATCATGTCCCCCCTTTCCCTTCTCTGCTCCAAACTATACATATTGAGATTTTTTTAGTCTTTCTGGGTATGTTTTGTGATGTAGGCCATGCACCATTTTAGTTGTCCTTCTTAGTACTGTATCTAATGTATTAATATTCTTTTGAAGATATGGCCTCCAGAATTGAACACAGTATTCTAGATGAGGCCGTACCAATAACCTATACAGTGGCATTATTACTTCTTTCTGCGGCTAATTCCTCTCCCAATGCAGCCAAGCATCTGACTAGCCTTCCTCCTTGCTTTGTTACATTGCTTACCTGCCTTTAAGTCACCTGAAATAGTGACTCCTAGATCCCTTTCCTCCTCAGTAGTTTCCAGTATAGTGCCATTAATACTATATTTAATATTTGGATTTTTGAGACACAAGTGCATGATTTTGCATTTTTTGGCATTAAACTGTAATTGGCACACTCTTGACCATTCCTCTAGTCTACCTAGATCCTCAATCATTTGTTTTACCCCTCCTGGTGTGTCTACCCTGTTGCATACCTTTGTGTCATCTGCAAAAAGGCATACTTTCCCTTTAATGCAATTTGCAATGTCACCAATAAAGATATTAAAAAGCACTGGTCCAAGTACAGATCCCTGGGGTACTCCACTGGTAACACTTCCCTCCTGTGAATGCACTCCATTTACCACAACTCTCTGTTTTCTATCCTGCAACCGAGATCCTATCCATTCAATAATCCTAGTATCCAATCCCAAACTTTCAAGTTTATTTAGCAGTCTGTGATGTGGAACAGTGTCAAAAGACTTACTAAAGTCTAGATAAGCTATATCCATGGCTCCACCTTTATCCATCACTTTAGTCACACAGTCAAAAAAGTCAATAAGGTTTGTTTGACATGATCTCCCCCCAGTGAATCCATGCTGTTTAGGATCCTGTAACTTGCTGGATTTGAGATAATCTACAACTCTTTCTTTTAAGAGTGTTTCCATCAATTTCCCTACTACTGATGTAAGGCTCACTGGTTTCTAGTTGTTTGCCTCTTCCTTCCTTCCACTTTGGGACTACGTTCACTCTTTTCCAGTCCTCTGGAATTACTCCTGTAGCTAATGACTGGTTGAATAATTCTGTCAATGGTGCTACCAGCACTTCTTTTAGTATCCTTGGATGTATCCCATCTGGCCCCATAGATTTGTCCACTTTCTGCTTTGAGAGTTCTGTTACAGTGATCGCAAAATACGCGCTGTACCGTGTTTTTACGTGCTACAGCTCACGTGGGACTCACAATTAAAAAAGAGCAGGTCCGGCAGGACGCGCTGCGAGCCAGAACCCTGTGTGCGCCTTAGCCAATACTGAAATGCTATTGGCTGAGGCACACATAGGACTCTGACTCGCAGCTCATCCTGCCGATCCCACTCATTCCTCAGAGGCCATCTTCCCTGTCACTCACCGCTCACAGCCATTCCCCATCTGAGACCTCTGTCCTTCTTGCCCTGGGAACCTGGCACCAGATTGGTCCAGGCCATTGATCTTGCAGTAGCAGACAGCAGGTGGGGAGCGGTAGTTGAAGTGCGGCCTCTGTAGCGATGCGGGTGCGTGAGTCTATCTCACTGGTGCAGCGTGAGCAGCAGCGTCAGGTAATTGGGGGTGTGGGAGGGGGGGTGCAATGGTTACATGGCAATGTATAAGTGGCAACAGTGCAGGTATACTTTAGTCCAAATGCAGGGTCTCTCACCGTCTAGGGGTGCTGCAGTGTGCTGGGTGCTGCGGTGTGCTTAGCCCACCTAAGCTAAGCCCACCGCAGCACTAAAGTAGTATTTTTGCCATTTTATACTTTGCCATGTGTGTTTTTTTTAGAATTGTATATACAATATGTATTATTAAATATGTTATTTTATGCCTATACTCTCCTCATACACCAAGGACAGTAATTTGGGGTTATTAATTTTTTTTTTTTTGTGTGTAAGCGCCAACACACTTACACAACCTGAAAAGATATAATTTTGGTATCAGGCCTACAGGGAATCAGTATGTAATGCCGGCGCACGGGATCTGACAATCATGATACCGACGCCAGGATCCCGATGTATGAAATCATGACAGGGGTTAGTAGAGGGTATTTTATCATGTCCCCTACCCCCAAACCCTCTGTTTCTGCAGCCTAACCCTAACCTTCCCCTTAGTGCAGGCCTGGCCAACCTGTGGCTCTCTAGCTGTTGTAAAACTAAAAGTCCCATCATGCCTTGCCACAGGTTTGCTATTAGGGAATGCAAAAACTGTGGCAGAGCATGCTGGGATTTGTAGTTTCACAACATCTGGAGAGCCACAGGTTGGCCAGGCCTGACTTAGTGTATGACCCTAAACCCAACCTCCATCCCCGCTGCTTAAAGCCTAACCGTCCCTCTTTCGCAGCCTGACCATTAATCTCCCTCGGGGGTACCTAACACCAACTCCCTTCAGCTATCCCTAACATACCCAACCCTCGCAGTCTCAGCCTAACCCACCCTTTCCATTCCTAAACCTAACCCTCCGGCTGTTATTACTGTTGGTATTCCGGGCCAGTCTCCTGCCCCTTTCAGAGTTCCAGTGTCGGGATTCCTGCAACAGTATTTCAACTGCCAGGATCCAGAAAGCCGGCATCTTCACCGCATCCCACCTACAATACCTTCTATGTAGTCTTTGTTGTTTGTTGTTTTTTTTTATATAGATAGTAGCTAAGGTTGTAAATCTGGATGTAAGAATAGAGAAAGCCTTTTACTGTCGGCATGCTGGACATTGCATTATTATTGTCCTTTATTTATAGCTCTACAATAACTAGAGGACAAGAGACCGGGTCCTGCAGGACGTGCTTTGAGTCAGAGTCCTGTGTGTACCTCAGCCAATACTGAATGGCCGTATCCCCTGTCAATCACCTCCTTTTCCCCAGTACTGCCCAAACTGCTTTCTATCCTTACCCCCAGCACTTTCTGCCCCTAACCCATTCCTTGCCCTGAGTATTGCCCCAACTGCTATATACCTTTACCCACTCCCTATCCCACTCTCCCCCCAGTATTGCCTCTCCCTAACCCCCTCCTTGCTGCCAGCACTGCCCAAACTGCTATCAACCCTTACTCCCTTCCTACCCCTAGCATTTCCTGCCCCTAACCCTCTCCTTCTTCCCCAGCACTGTCCCATCTGCTTTCTGCCCTCATCCCCCATAATATGTGATGGGACCCAGAAATAGTGGAGTAGGACCCCAATTTTTCAAGTGAGGGGTCAATGGGACCCACAAATTATTTCGCTCCGCGCGATCACTGCTGTTAGGACCTTCTCCTCTATAAATGGGGAAATACAGGACAGATGGATACACTGCTCATTGCTCACAGTCACTGCAGTTAAACGTCATCCTCCTCCAACTTTTACTGTTTTGTTACTATATTATGTCAGTTAGAAAAATATGTAGTAATTTTAAATAAAAAATAATATCTTTAATTTTTTTATTTAAATGGTTGACAACTCTGGTAGATAAAATAATATTTGTCAATGGTTTTGTCACACCCCGCGGGCAGCGGCGGCCGCGCTTACCGCTGCGGGTGTCCTGGATGGCCTGGCGTCTCTCCCCTCCGGCGGCCTCGGGGGTCCGGCGTCGGGTCGGCGGGTCTCTCCGGCGGCTCCCGGAGCGAGGGCGCCGCCATGCTGCTTTAGATTAGGTAGGCGGAGCGGGGCTGACGTCATCTGCCCGCTCCGCCAATCAGACCAAGGCGGGAGGTTCAAAGCCAGACGCCGAGCAGGGAGCCGGCGCCTGTGTATCATCGTTCTGCTTGTCTGAAGCAGTGATTTCCAGAGCTCCCTTGTTCCTATTTTCCGCTGTGTCTCCAGTGTCTCCAGTGTCTCCAGTGTCTCCAGTGTTCCAGTGTCTCCAGTGTCTCCAGTGTTCCAGTGTCTCCAGTGTCTCCAGTGTCTCCAGTGTCTCCAGTGTCTCCAGTGTCTCCAGTGTCCCAGTGTCTCCAGTGTCTCCAGTGTCCCAGTGTCTCCAGTGTCTTCACGCACTTCCGTGCCTCCAAGCGCCCGAGCGCCATCACGCACCTCCGTGCCTCCAAGCGCCCGAGCGCCATCACGCACCTCCGTGCCTCCAAGCGCCCGAGCGCCATCACGCACCTCCGTGCCTCCAAGCGCCCGAGCGCCATCACGCACCTCCGTGCCTCCAAGCGCCCGAGCGCCATCACGCACTTCCGTGCCTCCAAGCGCCCGAGTGCCATCACGCACCTCCGTGCCTCCAAGCGCCCGAGCGCCATCACGCACCTCCGTGCCTCCAAGCGCCCGAGCGCCATCACGCACCTCCGTGCCTCCAAGCGCCCGAGCGCCATCACTCACCTCCGTGCCTCCAAGCGCCCGAGCGCCATCACGCACTTCCGTGCCTCCAAGCGCCCGAGCGCTATCACGCACCTCCGTGCCACCAAGGCGCCTGAGCGCCATCAGCACCTCAGTACCTCGGCACCTCAGTGCCTCTGTTCCTCAGCACTCCGGTGCCTCAGCACCATAGAACCTCAGCACCTCGGAGCCTCTGCACCTTAGTATCACAGAACTCCAACACCTCAGTACCTCGGTGTCTCAGCACCTCAGTGCCTTCAGCACCTCAATAATACCAGCATCTCTGTACCTCAGCACTCAGCACTTTCACTAGTCTTGTTTTTCAGGAGACCTTCATCATTCCTCCGTGCTTCCTGCTTACCGTCTTCATCCTGTATGAAGAAGACCTACATCCGGCCATCTCTATTGCGACCCAGTAGCGGTTCCTCTTCCCTGTCACCGGAAGAAGCCCCGAGTCCACAACACCCTTCGACCAGGTCAGTGATAGTATACACAGGCCACATGGACCCGGGGAATCGGAACCCAGAAGCAAGTGCCATCCAAGATCTGGTTTCCCGTGTACAGAGTCAGGAAGCGGCGCAAAACCAGGTGATGCGGTATCTCCAAGAGCTATCCGGCAGGTTGGATCAAATTCAGGTTTCCCTGGCTTCAGTAGTTCCAGTTCCAGCTCCAGTACCCACTCCGGCAGTCGTTCCTGTTAATGCTCACGCAGTGTCCGGTACCAGGTCACGCCTTCAGCTTCCCACTCCCTCTCGCTACAACGGCAACCCGAAGAATTGCCGTGGTTTTCTTAACCAGTGCGAGGTGCAGTTTGAACTCCTCACACACAATTTTCCCACGGATCGATCCAAAGTAGCATACATTATTTCCTTGCTTGAGGGTTCAGCGTTGGAATGGGTGTCTCCTTTATGGGAGCGATCTGATCCTTTGGTTTCCAACTACACTAATTTCATCTCATCTTTCCGCCGGATCTTTGATGAGCCTGGCAGAACGGCCGCTGCCTCTTCAGATCTTCTTAGAGTTCGACAAGGCTCTCGTTCAGTGGGTCAGTATGTGATTCATTTTCAGACCATAGCTTCCGAATTGCGCTGGGATAATGATGCCTTACGGGCCGCTTTCTGGAACGGGCTGTCCGACCGTCTTAAAGACGAATTGATTACAAGAGATTTGCCAGATTCCTTGGAACAGTTGATCTCGCTCTGTGTGAAAGTGGATCTCCGCATGCAGGAACGAGTTGGCGAACGTTCTCGGTCTGATCGGTGCAGATTCCGGGCTCCTCCGTCTAAACCATCGGTTACGACAGCTCCAGACGAACCCATGCAAATTAATCGGTCTCGACTGTCTCCAGAGGAGCGACAGCGTCGGCGTGAGAACAAACTTTGCCTCTACTGTGGAGCCGCGGATCACTTCCTCAAGTCTTGCAAAGCTCGCCCGGGAAACGGGCAATCCTAGCCTGTTCCGGGGAAGTCAAGCTGGGTGTGGTTTCTCAATCTTCTCCAGAAGTGGACTGTTTACTCTCAGTATCTTTGTCTACTAAAACAAAAGTCAAGACCGTTATGGCTCTTTTGGATTCAGGTGCTGCGGGGAATTTTATTTCTCTTTCCTGCGCCCAGAGTTTGGGTTTGAAATTACAGTTGGTCGAACGACCTATTACTATTACAGCCATTAACGGGGTTCAAATTCCTAACGCCTTGATTACGAGTCAGTCTGAGTCAATTCAGCTACAAGTGGGAGCTTTACATCATGAACAACTGAAGTTTCTAGTTATTCAGGAAATGTCTCACGATCTCGTTTTGGGTTTTCCCTGGCTCAGGCTACACAACCCTCATGTCGACTGGGGGTCGACACAAATAATTTCTTGGAGTCCTTTCTGCCGATTGAATTGTCTTACTCCTGTCGTTCCACTCCGTGCGTCGGCCAAGTTGGACGTGGAGTTAGTTCCTGAGGCTTATCGAGAGTTTTTGGATGTCTTCTCGGAACAGGCGGCTGATAAATTACCTCCGCATAGGGCTTGGGACTGTCCCATTGAGCTCATTCCTGGGAAAATACCGCCTCGAGGTCGCACTTATCCTTTGTCGGTTCCAGAGACACAAGCTATGTCTGAGTACATTAAGTCGAATTTGCAGAAGGGCTTCATCCGTCCCTCCACTTCTCCAGCGGGAGCTGGCTTCTTCTTTGTAAAAAAAAAAGATGGAGGGCTGAGACCATGCATCGACTATCGTGGTTTAAATGAAGTCACCATTAAAAACAAGTATCCTCTGCCGCTCATCACAGAGCTTTTTGATAGAGTGCGTGGAGCTCGAGTATTTACTAAGCTTGACTTAAGAGGAGCATACAACTTGATACGTATTCGTCAAGGAGATGAGTGGAAGACGGCTTTCAATACGAGAGATGGGCATTATGAGTACCTGGTAATGCCATTTGGCCTCAGCAACGCCCCCGCTGTCTTTCAAGGATTCATTAATGAAGTCTTTCGGGATATGTTGTATCTGAATGTAGTAGTCTATTTGGATGACATTTTGATTTTTTCTAAGAATCTTTCTGAGCACCGACTACAAGTTAAGGAAGTACTCCTTCGGTTGCGCAAGAATCATCTTTATGGCAAGATCTCCAAGTGCACCTTTGAGGTTCCTTCTATTTCATTTTTGGGCTACATTATTTCTGGAACTGAATTGCGTATGGATCCGGAGAAACTTTCGGCCATCCGGGATTGGACTCAACCTCTTTCCTTAAAAGCAGTGCAACGATTTCTAGGATTCGCAAATTATTATCGGAAATTTATAAGAGGTTTCTCTACCATCGTGGCACCTATTACGGCTCTGACTAAAAAAGGGGCTGACCCAAGCAATTGGCCTTCTGAAGCAATAGCAGCGTTCAAACAGTTGAAGACCGCCTTTATATCTGCTCCCGTACTTCAGCAGCCAGATTTCCTAAAACCATTCTTTTTGGAGGTTGATGCTTCCACGGTAGGCATAGGTGCTGTACTCTCGCAATACGCCTCAGATGGGAAGTTGCATCCGTGTGGGTTTCATTCTCGCAAGTTCTCCCCTGCTGAACTAAATTACACCATCGGAGACAAAGAGCTACTGGCAATTAAATCTGCGTTGGAAGAATGGAGGTATCTTCTGGAGGGTGCTAAACACTTAATCACAATTTTTACGGACCACAAGAATTTACTGTATCTAAAGACGGCCCAATGTTTGAACCCCCGTCAGGCGAGATGGGCGCTCTTCTTTACCAGATTTTCCTTTATCATCAAGTATCGGGCTGGAATTCTAAATACCAAGGCGGATGCCCTATCCCGTTCAGTGATGGCTTCCGATGAGGAGAATACTATGGGGAAGGCATTAATCCTCAGTCCCATCTCTATTTCTGCAGCTCCCACTAGGTTGGGCCCTCCTCCGGGAAGAATGTCGGTACCAGTTAAATTTCGACCGAGACTGTTGCAGTGGGCACACACTTCTAAGTTTTCTGGTCATCCGGGAATTCAGAAAATGTGGGAATTTCTGCGAAGATCATACTGGTGGGACACTATGAAAAAAGATGTTCAAGAGTATGTCAATTCGTGTCCTCAATGTGCTCAGCACAAAACTCCACGTCTGCCGCCTACGGGTTTGTTGCATCCTTTGTCCATTCCTAAAAAGCCTTGGACTCATATCTCGATGGACTTTGTTACTGAATTACCGCTCTCTAAGGGTCATAACACCATTTGGGTGATCATTGACCGATTCTCTAAGATGGCACATTTTATTCCGTTGACCGGATTACCCTCCGCTTCCAAGTTGGCCCTGTTATTCATCCAAGAGCATTTCCGCCTGCACGGGTTACCTCTGGAAATAGTCTCAGATCGGGGAGTACAGTTTACAGCGAGATTCTGGAGAGCCCTCTGTTCAACTCTACAAATTAAGCTCAAATTCTCTTCTGCTTACCATCCACAGACTAATGGGCAAACTGAACGCGTCAATCAGGATCTAGAGACTTTTCTCCGTATTTACCTTTCCCCTTCTCAAGATAACTGGGTGGAGTTGTTGCCGTGGGCTGAGTTTGCCCACAACCATTTTTATCATTCTTCTACTGGTGAGTCTCCATTCTTTATTAATTATGGATTTCATCCCCAAGTTCCGGAGTTGCCCATTTGTCCTCCAGAAGAAGTTCCTGCTGCAGCCTCAACTCTTCGACATTTCACTCAAATTTGGAGCCGAGTTCATGCCAATCTTAAGAGGGTTTCCGGTCGCTATAAATTCTTTGCGGATAGGAAACGACGAGCAGCTCCTCAATATAAGGTTGGTGACAAGGTATGGCTCTCTACCCGCAATCTTCGTTTGAAAGTACCCACCATGAAATTTGCCCCAAGGTTCATTGGTCCTTTCTCAGTGCGGCAAGTCTTGAACCCGGTCGTTTGCAAATTGGAGTTGCCTTCCCACCTTCGAATTCCAAACTCCTTCCACGTCTCTCTCCTCCGCCCCCTCATTCTAAATCGGTTCCACTCAGCATCTCCTAGGCCAACTACTACTGTGTCTGAAGCTGGGACAGAATTTGAAATCAAAGCTATTCTTGACTCTCGTTATTTTCATAAGAAATTACAGTACTTGGTAGAATGGAAAGGTTATGGTCCTGAAGAGAGAAGTTGGATCAATGCTACTGAGGTAATGGCTCCCCGACTGGTTCGAATCTTCCATTCCAGACATCCAACTAAACCCGGAAAGTGTCCAGGGGCCACTTCTGGAGGAGGGGGTACTGTCACACCCCGCGGGCAGCGGCGGCCGCGCTTACCGCTGCGGGTGTCCTGGATGGCCTGGCGTCTCTCCCCTCCGGCGGCCTCGGGGGTCCGGCGTCGGGTCGGCGGGTCTCTCCGGCGGCTCCCGGAGCGAGGGCGCCGCCATGCTGCTTTAGATTAGGTAGGCGGAGCGGGGCTGACGTCATCTGCCCGCTCCGCCAATCAGACCAAGGCGGGAGGTTCAAAGCCAGACGCCGAGCAGGGAGCCGGCGCCTGTGTATCATCGTTCTGCTTGTCTGAAGCAGTGATTTCCAGAGCTCCCTTGTTCCTATTTTCCGCTGTGTCTCCAGTGTCTCCAGTGTCTCCAGTGTCTCCAGTGTTCCAGTGTCTCCAGTGTCCCAGTGTCTCCAGTGTCTCCAGTGTCCCAGTGTCTCCAGTGTCTTCACGCACTTCCGTGCCTCCAAGCGCCCGAGCGCCATCACGCACCTCCGTGCCTCCAAGCGCCCGAGCGCCATCACGCACCTCCGTGCCTCCAAGCGCCCGAGCGCCATCA
Source organism: Pseudophryne corroboree (assembly GCF_028390025.1). Lineage (NCBI taxonomy): Eukaryota > Metazoa > Chordata > Amphibia > Anura > Myobatrachidae > Pseudophryne > Pseudophryne corroboree. The sequence goes on from NC_086445.1 coordinate 571,322,395, forward strand.
CGCACCTCCGTGCCTCCAAGCGCCCGAGCGCCATCACGCACCTCCGTGCCTCCAAGCGCCCGAGCGCCATCACGCACTTCCGTGCCTCCAAGCGCCCGAGCGCCATCACGCACCTCCGTGCCTCCAAGCGCCCGAGCGCCATCACGCACCTCCGTGCCTCCAAGCGCCCGAGCGCCATCACGCACCTCCGTGCCTCCAAGCGCCCGAGCGCCATCACGCACCTCCGTGCCTCCAAGCGCCCGAGCGCCATCACGCACTTCCGTGCCTCCAAGCGCCCGAGCGCTATCACGCACCTCCGTGCCACCAAGGCGCCTGAGCGCCATCAGCACCTCAGTACCTCGGCACCTCAGTGCCTCTGTTCCTCAGCACTCCGGTGCCCCAGCACCATAGAACCTCAGCACCTCGGAGCCTCTGCACCTTAGTATCACAGAACTCCAACACCTCAGTACCTCGGTGTCTCAGCACCTCAGTGCCTTCAGCACCTCAATAATACCAGCATCTCTGTACCTCAGCACTCAGCACTTTCACTAGTCTTGTTTTTCAGGAGACCTTCATCATTCCTCCGTGCTTCCTGCTTACCGTCTTCATCCTGTATGAAGAAGACCTACATCCGGCCATCTCTATTGCGACCCAGTAGCGGTTCCTCTTCCCTGTCACCGGAAGAAGCCCCGAGTCCACAACACCCTTCGACCAGGTCAGTGATAGGTTTGTGTTCACTATCAGACAGTAATCCTTAGATGTTGAATTTCAGTCGAGTCTGCTCTTGGTGCCAGCGACAACTGTATTGCTGAGTGGAGGACTGGGATGTATCAGAAGGATTGGGGTTGAAATGCCAGTGGTTGGGATTCCTGTGGACCGAATACCGACCACGGCATCTCGCTGTTTAGAATCCCAACAAGGGTCGGGAAGAAAGTTACCTTACCCCCCTAACCCTCCCTTACTACAGCCTAACAATGGCCCTCATTCCGAGTTGTTCGCTCGCCAGCTGCTTTTAGCAGCATTGCAAACGCTAGGCCGCCGCCCTCTGGGAGTGTATCTTAGCTTAGCAGAATTGCTAACGAAAGGTTAGCAGGTTAGCAGTTCTGCTATTAAATATTTCCCTGCAGTTTCTGAGTAGCTCTAGACTTACTCCTAGATTGCGATCACTGCAGACTGTTTGGTTCCTGGTTTGACGTCATAAACACGCCCTGCGTTCGGCTAGCCACTCCCCCGTTTCCCCAGCCACTCCTGCGTTTTCGTCTGGCACACCTGCGTTTTTTAGCACACTCCCGAAAAACGCTCAGTTTCCGCCCAGAAACACCCACTTCCTGTCAATCACTCACCGATCAGCAGAGCGACTGAAAAGGGTCGCTCGGCCCTGTGTAAACTTGCATCGTTTTCTGTGAAAGTGCTTAGCGCGTGCGCCCTGCGGCCCATACGCATGGAAAGAACTGCCGGTTTTTAGCCTGAACGCAATTCTGCTAAAAACGGCAGCAATCAAATGACCACCAATAAGCCTTCCCCCACGACCTAATACTCCCAGTTGGTGCCTAACCCCAACCCCCCTCCCTGCGGCCTAAACCTAACCCCACCTTCCTGCAGCCTGACCCTAACCCTCCCCCTGCAGCCTAAACCTAACACCCCACCACCACCAACATAGCAGTCACTTCAATGGGATCCTGGTTGTTGGGAGCCGGTACTGGCATTGAAATCCTATTAGGGATGCCAGCACCGGCATTCTGATCAGTGTCGGCATTCCGGCGTCTGCCTTTTGACAGCCGGGATACCGACCGCCGGGATCATGACCGGATTCCTAATAAAACTGTGTGCAGTCAGGTGTGTAATGAAGTCAGCACATTTGTGACCATCCACGTTTTCTGAGACCGTTTTATTTATTTTATTTTTAAACCTTTTATTTATGAATTCTTTACTGGTATAAATGAGAATAAAAATACTTCCCTTGCCAGTTAGCAAAGGATTTGTTAATCATACATATACTTGGACAGGTTTACTTACTGTGCCACTGCAACTTTGCCCTGAGCTATTAAATTACTGCAGCTACTCTGCGCAGTAAGCCCCAAGTGTGCATTTAACACCGTGTGAGTGCCATAGCACCCAGAAGCTAACATAGGGGTCATTCCGAGTTGATCGCTCGCTGCCGTTTTTTGCAGCGCAGTGAACAGGTTACTACTGCGCATGCCCCGCAATGCGTAGGCACGTCGTACGAGTACAAAGCGGATTGTTGCTGGGCGATGCATTTAACGAAGAATCCATTCGTACATCCGATCACAGGGAGATTGACAGAAAGAGGGTGTTTATGGGTGGCAACTGACCGTTTTCTGAGTGTGTTTGGAGAAACGCAGGCGTATCCAAGCGTTTGCAGGGCAGGTGTCTGACGTCAATTCCGGGACCAAAAAGACTGAAGTGATTGCAAGGGCTGAGTATGTCCAGTGCTACTCAGAAACCGCAAAAACGAGTTTTATGGTAAGAACTTACCGTTGTTAAAACTCTTTCTGCGAGGTACACTGGGCTCCACAAGGATGGACAATGGAGTGTAGAGTAGGATCTTGATCCGAGGCACCAACAGGCTCAAAGCTTTGACTGTTCCCAAGATGCACAGCGCCGATTCCTCTATAATCCCGCCTCCCAGCACAGGAGCTCAGTTTTTAGTTAACCAGCCCAATGCAGTAGCAGGAAAGAGACGACAACAGTTAGTAGCCACATGCATCACACTCTCACGAAAGGAGAAGTGTCAGCGGGGGCTAATGCCATACCAACCCAAAGAAGCTAAGTGCGTCAGGGTGGGCGCCTTGTGGAGCCCAGTGTACCTCGCAGAAAGAGTTTTAACAACGGTAAGTTCTTACCATAAAACTCGTTTTCTGCTGCTGGATACACTGGGCTCCACAAGGATGGACAATGGGGATGTCCTAAAGCAGTTCCTTATGGGAGGGGACGCACTGTAGTGGGCACAAGAACCCGGCGTCCAAAGGAAGCATCCTGGGAAGCGGCAGTATCGAAGGCATAGAACCTTTATGAACGTGTTCACTAAGGATTACGTAGCCGCCTTGCACAATTGGTCAAGGGTCGCACCACGTTGGGCCGCCCAAGAAGGTCCAACAGACCGAGTAGAATGGGCCGTAATGTGATCAGGAGCTGACAGACCAGCCTTCACATAAGCATGTGCAATCACCATTCTAATCCATCTGGCCAGGGTCTGCTTGTGAGCAGGCCAGCCACGTTTGTGAAATCCAAACAAAACAAAGAGAGAATCAGATTTTCGAATAGAAGCAGTTCTCTTCACATAGATACGGAGAGCCCGTACCACATCCAAAGACCGCTCTTTGGGAGACAAGTCAGGAGAGACAAAGGCCGGAACCACAATCTCCTGATTAAGGTGGAATGAAGAAACCACCTGCGGTAAATAACCGGAACGAGTCCGAAGGACCGCCCGGTCACGGTGAAAAATCAGATATGGGGAACTACAGGATAGGGCACCCAAATCCGACACTCTTCTAGCAGAGACAATAGCCAGCAAGAACACCACCTTAAGTGAAAGCCACTTAAGATCAGCTGAACCAAGGGGTTCAAACGGAGACTCTTGTAACGCCTCCAAAACCACCGACAAGTCCCAAGGAGCCACAGGCGGGACATAGGGAGGTTGGATACACAACACACCCTGAGTGAAAGTATGAAACCACACCGACAAGGCAGAAATATGAACCTTGAGTGAGGCCAGACGCAGGTCTCAATCCAGGCCCTGCTGCAGAAAAGCCAAAAGTTTGGCTGTACTAAACTTGGAAGCGTCATAATTGTCAGATGCTCACCAAGCAAAGTAAGAATTCCAGACCCTATGGTAAATCCGGGCAGAAGCCGGTTTCCGGGCCCGCAACATAGTTTTAATGACCGCCTCAGAAAAACCCTTAGCCCTCAAGACGGAAGCTTCAAGAGCCACAACGTCAAAGACAGCCGGGCTAGGTCCTGGTAGACACAGGGGCCCTGAACGAGGAGGTCTGGGCGTTGTGGAAGTAGAATTGGACGCTCTGACGATAGGCCCTGCAGGTCTGAGAACCAGTGCCGTCTGGGCCATGCTGGAGCTATGAGAAGCAGGATTCCTCTTTCTTGCTTGAACTTCCGAATTACCCTGGGCAGGAGTGACACCGGAGGGAACACGTACGGCAGCCGAAACCTCCACGGCACCGCTAGCGCATCCACAAATGCTGCTTGAGGATCCCTTGTTCTTGCTCCGAAGATCGGAACCTTGTGATTGTGTCAAGACGCCATCAGATCCACGTCTGGAAGGCCCCACTTTTCCACTAGGATTTGAAACACTTCTGGATGGAGGCCCCACTCTCCGGCGTGTATGTCCTGACGACTGAGAAAGTCCGCTCCCCAATTCAGGACTCCCGGAATGAATATCGCCGATAACCTTAAGCATGCAAGAGCATCTCCGTTTTGCAATGCACTCTCATGTTGGGGGGGGAGGGGGGTGCATGTGGGGCGGATTTGCCAGCTCCTGCCCCCCCTGTGCTGGCCAGACCCCTGCATGTCAGTGTAATGGGTTGTAGATTCTTTTTGCACATCTACGACCCATGCTGACTGAAATAGGCCCTGAGTCTGATTAATTGCAGCTCTGTAAAGAAGAGAAAGCATCTGTTGGGGCTCAGCATCGCAAAGGAGGTGTCACTCATGCATACTGTAACTGGAAGTTCAATACCTCCATGGGTCCCTCTAGTGAGCACTATCTCGTATTTCATCTTTTTTTCTTGTTCTTTTTTTTTACCGTTTTGTAACAGTTTACTTATCAAAGAGAGGGAGGATTTCTTCTTTCTTGTACTTGGTATGTTCTTAAATTTACAAATAGTATTTCTTTTTACAGTGCATCAGAGTGGATATTCAAATGCTCCAACCCAGCCGATACACTTTAGGAGGTAGTTTCCTCAGGCACCATGAGCATCACTCATGCACATGCATGCAAAGGGGTACTTAAATACACAAAGGTACAAATTTTTAGGGGCAGATCCCCTTCGTTGCGAGATCCCGCTGAAGCCTTACGCAACGTGCGATATTATGGTAGGTATAACAACGCTTGTTTTTGCTCATATATCTAGCTATAACATGTAAGAAAAAAGTAAACTCAAAAATAACACAAATGACTATTAATGTATGTAATGATGTCATGCGGGAAGCAAAAGCCTGACCTCAATATAGTGATGCATGGGAGATTCCAAGAGAAGTGAGTGGTTATAGCTAGACTCAAGTAAAGTTATCTTGTGTCTACAGTAAAGAGTGACGCAGATGATTTCCTGGTACAGGCATCTAACATCCTAAGATGTAAATGCTGTAATCACCCAGTGACTTTCACCATACATAGTAATACCATCTGAATAGTACCACAAGGATTATTTCTTCTAATGGAAGTCAATCTCTATTGCATGTTCACTGTATTATATATAATCAATGTGCTCTTTTTATGCAATTGCAGTGTTGTCAGTGACAGTGTTGGACTGAAGGGTGAAGGGCCCACCGGGGATTGCAGTGGTAGGGGCCCAGTTTTGGGGGTGTGGCCAGTCTCCAAAGAGGGTGTATCCAACCACATTGGTTTGCCTAACCATTACAAAGTACATGGTTTGGGCTCCTTGATAAATCTATTTAGTAATTACTGCTAGTGAATGCATGATAATATACCAGATAAATAACAGAAATGCACTGTAGAGAATACAGCATAGTCCTTTGCAGTATAAGGTAACATATGTTTAATGTATAAGTCAAGGCCACAGTCTGGAACCTGATCCATAGAGGAGGAGGTGGGACCCACCAGGGGTTTCCCCCGGTAAACCTTTGGCCCAGTTCAACCCTGGTCGGTGATACTGCAGTCCGTGACTCAGGGGGCTATGTATGAACAAATGACATAAGCTCCAGGAAATGCAACTAAAGGCATAAAACGGTTCATATATGGAGTGTGCTACTGCAATAACCACCATAGTGCTCCATAACTGAAGCAACTGCTCTTTCATCAAAATGGTGCCATTAACCAGTCATCACCGTGTTTGAGCACAAGAGTGGCGGGATAGGCCAGGGTGACATATGCCACTACGGCGGTACTCTCTTAAGCATTTGGGGCCAGCCAGGGAAGGCTGTCTATCCCTGTCAGTCTCCACACAACTTCTTGAGCAGCCTGGAGTCATAGTCACGCTGCTCTGCGGGCTTCTAGGGAGGGAGGTCTGGCTGGTGTGATACCCAGTGAGTGTTAATTTAGCCTGCTATAGACTCAGAGACAAATTTCAAGTGCCTGACGCTGATACGAGTGGTGCCCCTGGCTGGGCTGTCTCCGGCTCATCTATTAGCAAGCTATTGTGACGGTGGGCTGGGGGACGATATGTTATGACGTCCTATCCCCCAAGAAGGGCACACTGCAGCAAGGAGTACGGACTCAGCAGAGGGAAGCTACAGTGCAAAGAAACAGAAGAGACTGCCTCAGTAGGAAGTTGTCAGGTCGGAGTGTGTGTTTGTGGCGGGGGGGGGGGGGGGGGGAGGGAAGTTTGGGGGGTGGTGTCTACTTATTAATGGAAAATTAAAAACAATGGGATTTTTTTCTTTTATCAATGTAAAATGGGAACAATTTTTCTGAAATTGTTAGTGTATGTGTGTCAAATTGTTTTAAGGATTAAATAATATGTTTTAATGCCAGGTTGGTAATATTCTTATTTGTTTTTACAGGTAGAGTGGAACTTTATTAATTACTTGTTTTAATCAGTTTTTATGCAGTGTCTTGGTGTTTGACCAGACCCAGTGCTACCGCTAATGTTTGCATGTAGATTTTCTGTAGTATTGTTTGTAAGAGATGCCAGTTTCTCCCTCTGGGATAGGTGGACTTGGACACATATGCTCACGCTTTGCATACAGTAATTGGTAAAAACTGTGTATATTCACCCCCAGTGTCGGACTGGGGATTGAAGGGACCACCGGGGATATGCAGTGATAGGGGCCCATGGAATAAGGTAACATTCAGTGTGTATAATTCAAGTGCATAGTCTGGAACCTTATCCCTAGAGGAGGAGGAGGGGCCCCAGGCAGTAGGCAGTAGGGCCCACCAGTGGTTTCCCCTGTACCCCTGTGGGCCAGTCCAACCCTGTTCACCCCTATGCAGAGCTGTATACATCCTGTGGTACGTCGACCTCTATACGTATGTTTGGTTTGCTACGAATCATGAACATTGTATATCAGACTACACAAGATGCGAATCGTAACAGACATAGGGGTCTATTTAATAAGCCTTGGACGGAGATTAAGTACCAGCCAGTCAGCTCCTAACAGTCATTTTTCACACCCAGCCTGTGACACGACAGTTAGGAGCTGATTGGCTGGTACTTTATCTCCGTCGACTTTATCTCCATCCAAGTTTAGTAAATAAACCCCATAATTTTACACCCATCTCTGTCGCTGCAGTTCTGTCTACACGCCCTCACTGAGCTTTATCTACATGAGACTGCCTGTTTCATCCCAATTACACTTTTTTAGCCATAAGTGGAGATATGCTTGTACGAATACTGGGTTTATGCCCATTTTTCCATTGTCATATGTTTGTGGATAACCAGAGCCACTTGCTTGCATTTGCCCCCAGGCTAAAAGTTGCCAGCCAGCCTCTGGCCACACGGATGTGTAGTACTCAGCTCCGTGGTGGACCCTGCAATATTCTCCACTATCTACTTAAATGCACGACTGGCTGGTCTACTGTATGCTCTGCTCTATTTCCGCGATTTGTCTGTGTAACTGTGAGAATAGCTGTACAAGGGTGGTCTTCACTTGGTCGGCGGTCGGGCTCCCGGTGACCAGCATATCGGCGCCGGAATCCCGACCGCCGGTATACCAACAGTTCTTTTCCCTCTTGGGGGTCTACGACCCCCATGGAGGGAGAATAGATAGCATTGCGCCCGCCCAGCTGTTGGTATGCTGTCGGTCTGGATTCCGGCGCCGGTATGCTGGCCCGCCGGCATAACATACTACACCCCTGTATACCTATGCCTATGCACTTCACTAAATCCAAGCTCCTGGTTAAGTGTACCTTTGGCTGGTGGGGCTACAGTAAATAACACAATGAGTAAGTGCGCTACGTAAATCAGACCACAGTAAATGATTAACAAGTGTTTGCTTTCACTCACAGAATCCAAGCGACATGTTTAAGATACAAATATTTACTAAAACACATACAGTCACAATGAAAAATGCTGAAACAAATGTAGCAGCTAGAATTGACACACAGGGATAAAGAACATACAATAGCATGTATTAGCATAAATATGCCAAAAAAGGCTATAAAATACCAATAAAACTGGTAGATGGTTTGGCCAATAATATAAGATTTGTAAACTAATGACTTCTCAGTATAAACGCTCAATGTCACTTAGAACAGCCGCTAATACTCGCAGCCTATATACACATGTCTGTAATAAGGAGCAATAGTCTCACAACTACAGAGGGGATATATAGTCTCCAATCTTCCTGTCACTGGCGTCCCAGTGCAGGGTGATTTCCACTGTGATTTTTACCCGATCAAGCAGGATTTTGTGTTGTGTTTAATAGTTACCCCTTCTGAGTGTATATTTCCTCCGCCGGCACTTTAGCACTAGTGCAGGGATCTTTATCCTGACGGGTACCGTTGTGTATTTTCAGCTGGTGGGCGGTATGGCAGTAAGAGCGGCCAGAGACCACAGTAGACAGCTCGACAACAGGAGCGACAGGAGACCATGGTGAGCGGCACACCAGCAGAGGCGGCAAGAGCGTTTAAGTTGAGATGTTTGAATTGGGCGGTACTCCAACATGAGGTGACGTCAACGCGTTTTGTCCTATCAATTTTCGGGACTTTCACAAGACTAAGTAACTGTCGGAGTGCAGCCTTTTTATCTGTCCCACAGTGAGGTCATCAACACAAGTGAAATCACCTGTGTATCACCTAACAGCTCCCTAACAGTAGCAGAACGCTATGGATGAGTGCACACCAGAACAGATAGAAGGATATGTCTGATCATGTGCTGCTGTCTCTCAGCCCCATTCCAGGGAATCTTCTGCCAGTCTCATTATCCAGAGACTCCCCCAGGTCTGACTCCCACGCCAATTTATGAGGATACTTAAACTAAGATGCAGAGGTTTTGAGCTCACCATAGAGAGTTGAGATCAGGCCTATATTTGATACTTGCACAGTGATTAAAATAAAGATAACGGACAAATGGTTATTCAATCTTTGGCTGTTCTGCGGAAATGCCTTAGTTGCAAGAATTGATACAACATTTTTTGTGTGGAATTACATTTTATTCTTTGAATTCAGAAAACTAGGGGACAGAGGTTCCACAGGATAGGTCATTTAGATATGTTACACTAGTTATGCTAGCCAAGGTGAGAAAGCAGGGTGGTTACATACAGAGGGAAAAATCAGGGTTCATTAATAGAGGCATAAGAGGCCTAGGGATAGGGGCTAGACAAAATTGTCTGACATCGACCCATATGCTGAAAGAGTGTAAGACAAAGGGGTGAGAATACACTGACTTCGGACGATGAGAGCCAGTAAGCCCCAGGAGGGAGAAGGTATGCTACCCTAAGAATGTCTACCTCATTTTGACAGGATTTGATCTGTTCCAAAAAAAAAAAAAACATTGGTCAGATGAGCAGCCACATAAAACTTTGTGTTACAATTTTAAATAAGTTTCCTACAGATTCCAATGGGCATATAGAAAGCAGCAGTCAGCATTATATGAATTGGCTGGAAATGATTCCCTTTAGCCAATTCACCAGGATAAAAAGAACAGTTGTGATAGAAACATTTCTGAGGAACATATTATAGAAACAACTCAACATTTATAAATAAAGTTTATTCAATCAAAAGAGAACGTAGAACAAAAAAGGTTAATAGGGAAGATCTCTTTAAAAAAAAATTAAGTATGAGCCCAAAACAAATATGAATGATAAGTATAAATGGTCCTTTGTAAGTTAATTCAGTACTAATAAATAAATTGAAAAAGGTCTTCAGTAAAAACTGGAAAAAGGACATAATCCTGGGGTAGAATAATCCACGGTGCAGAGGGACTGATCCTGCAGTGCTGGATATGTTTGTTTAGGTAGCCACACAGAGTCTGCAGCGCCATACAGTGATAAGCAACACAATAACGAGATTTATGGTAAGAACTTACCGTTGTTAAATCTCTTTCTGCGAGGTACACTGGGCTCCACAAGGATTAACATCGGGGTGTAGAGTAGGATCTTGATCCGAGACACCAACAGGCTCAAAGCTTTTGACTGTTCCCAAGATGCACAGCACCGCCTCCTCTATAACCCCGCCTCCACGCACAGGGAGCTCAGTTTCGTTAACCAGCCCAATGCAGTAGCAGGTACCAGAGACGACAATCGCACTTAGCCAATTACACCACACACCACAGGAGAGGGTGTCAGCGGCTATGCCAAAACCAACCCAAAGAAGTTAAGTGCGTCAGGGTGGGCGCCATGTGGAGCCCAGTGTACCTCGCAGATAGAGATTTAACAACGGTAAGTTATTACCATAAATCTTGTTTTCTTCTGCGGGGTACATTGGGCTCCACAAGGATTAACATCGGGGATGTCCTAAAGCAGTTCCTTATGGGAGGGGACGCACTGTAGCGGGCACAAGAACCCGGCGTCCAAAGGAAGCATTCTGGGAAGCCGCGGTATCAAAGGTATAGAACCTTATAAACGTGTTCCCTGAGGACCACGTAGCCGCCTTGCACAATTGTTCAACGGTCGCACCACGATGGGCCGCCCAAGAAGGTCCAACCGACAGAGTAGAATGGGCCTTAATAGTAACAGGAGCCAGATGACCATCCTGTACATAAGCATGTGCAATCGGCATTCTAATCCATCTGGCCAGAGTCTGCTTGGAAGCAGGCCAGCCACGTTTGTGAAAACCAAACAATACAAAAAGAGAATCAGATTTCCTAATGGAGGAAGTTCTCTTCACAGAGATATGGAGAGCCCGTACCACATCCAAAGACCGCTCTTTGTCTGACAACTCCAGGAGAATTAAAAGCCAGAACCACAAACTCCTGGTTAAGGTGGAGGGAAAACACCACCTTGGGTAAATAACCTGGTCACGTTCTAAAAACCGCCCGGTCACGGTGAAAAATCAAATAGGGAGACTTGCAGGATAAGGCACCCAAGTCCGAGACCCTTCTAGCTGAAGCAATAGCCAGCAAGAACAGCACCGTAAGGGAAAGCCACTTAAGGTCAGCAGAGGCAAGAGGCTCAAAGGGAAACGCTTGCAAGGCCTCCAAAACCACCGACAAGTCCCAAGGGGCCGCAGGTGGCACATAAGGAGGCTGAATCCGCAACACACCCTGAGTGAATGTATGGACATCAGGTAGGGTGGCAATCTTTCTCTGAAACCAAACCGACAAGCAGAGATGTGAACCTTGAGGGAGGCCAGACGCAGGTCTAAGTCCAGGCAATGCTGTAAAAAGGCCAAAAGTATGGCCGTACTAAACTTGAAAACGTCATGATTGTGAGACGCACACCAAGTAAAGTAAGCATTCCAGACCCTATGGTAGATCCGAGCAGAAGCCGGCTTACGGTCCTTCAACATAGTTTGAACGACCGCCTCAGAAAAACCCTTGGCACTCAGGACGGAAGCTTCAAGAGCCATGCCGTCAAAGCTAGACTGGCCAAATCCTGGTAAACACAAGGGCCCTGAACTAGGAGGTCTGGTCGTTGTGGAAGTAGAAGGGGACGATCCCACGAAAGAACCAGGAGGTCAGAGATCCAGTGCCGTCTGGGCCACGCCGGAGCGGCCAGAAGCAGGTTTCCTCCTTCATCCTTGAACTTCCGTATGACTCTGGGCAGGAGTGACACAGTAGTGAACACATAAGGTAGCTGAAAAATCCATGGAATTGCCAGAGTGTTAACGAACGCAGCATGACCAGAACCTTGTGATTATGTTGAGACGCCATCAGATTCACATCTGGAAGGCCCCACATGTCCAAGAGAAGTTAAAACACCTCTGGATGGAGGCTCCACTTTCCTGCGTGTACGTCCTGATGACTGAGATAGTCCGCTTCCCAGTTCAGGACACCCGGAATGAACACTGCGGATATGGCCGGCAGATGGCGTTCTGCCCACTGAAGAATCCATGACACTTCTCTCATTGCCATGCGGCTTCAAGTGCCGCCTTGATGATGTTGTCCGATTGTACTTGAACAGGTCTGTTCTGTATTAAATGCTGGGCCATTGTCAACGCATTGAACACTTCCTGCAGTTCCAGAATATTTATCGGGAGTAGAGACTCCTCCTTGGTCCACCGACCCTGAAGAGCGTGTTGTTCCAACACCGCGCCCCAACCTCTCAGACTGGCATTCGTCGTCCGAAGGACCCAGTTGGATATCCAGAAGGGACGGCCCCTGCTCAATCGTTGGTCCCTGAGCCACCAGCTCAGTGACAGGCGGACCTCTGGAGACAAGGAGATCATGTGAGATCTGATCCGGTGAGGCAGGCTGTCCCACTTGGTCAGAATTAACTTCTGCAGAGGGCAAGAGTGGAATTGAGCATACTCCACCATGTCGAAAGCTGACACCATGAGACCTAGTACTTGCTTTGCTGAATGTATCGACACTTGCGGACGAGATAGGAAGCATCAAATCCTGTCCTGAAGCTTCAGGGCTTTCTCCTGAGACAGGAACAACCATCATGATCGCCATAACTTTGGTTACAACTAGGGGAGCCGTTGTCAAACCAAAGGGTAACGCCCGAAATTGGTAATGAAGGTTGCCCACCGCAAACCGCAGGTACTGCTGATGAGATACCGCAATAGGAATATGTAGGTAGGCAACCTGTATGTCTAGGGAGACCATATAGTCCCCAGGCTCCAAGGCCAGAACAATAGAGAGCAGAGTTTACATACGAAACTTGGAGATCCGCACATGCTTGTTCAAGGACTTCAGATTAAGAATGGGCCACGAGGACCCGTCCGGTTTTGGGACTAGGAACAGCGGTGAATAGTACCCCTTGCCTCTCTGAGCCAGAGACACCTGTACTACCACTCCTGCGGTCAGGAGGGAATGTACCATCGAGTGCATAGTGTTTGCTTTTGCCGCATCCAGAGGCACATCTGTCAGGCAATATCGATGCGGGAGACGTTTCTTGAAGGGTATAGCATAACCTCAAGCGACGACTTCCCTCACCCAGGTATCTGAAGTGGTCTTCAACCATTCCTGGGCAAAACCTAGAAGTCGGCCCCCAACCCTGGGCTCCCCCAGAGAGAGGCCCACCCCGTCATGCAGCAGGCTTGTCAGTTCTGGAAGCTGGCTGACGGGCGGCCCAGGTACGCTTTTGTCTGAGCTTGGCAGGTCTGGAAGCATGAGCTTGCTTTGGGTACACCTGACCTTCTGCTTTTCCTGGAGGATGAAAGGGCTGAAGGAAAGTACCTTTAGCCTTCTGTGCGGAAGGAGCCGTACTAGGTAGGCAAACTGTTTTAGCAGTAGCCAGATCAGCCACAATCTTATTCAGGTCTTCTCCAAAGAGAATGTCTCCCTTGAAAGGAATCACCTCCAGGGTTTTCTTGGAATCCATATCCACCGACCAGGATCTCAACCAAAGGATACGTCTGGCCAAGACGGACGTAGTAGCAGCCTTGACCGCGAGCACCCCAGCATCAGGGGCCGCCTCCTTAAGGTACAGAGAAGCTGTGGTAATATGAGAGACATTGTCGAGCATGCTCAGATGCGTTGGAAGGCAGTTCCGCCTCAAGGTCCTGAGCCCACGCCTCAACAGCTTCAGCAGCCCATGTTGCTGCAATGGTTGGCCTATGCACAGCCCCTGTTAGGGTATAAATTGCTTTCAAACAACCCTCCACACGTTTGTCCGTCGGTTCCTTCAGAGAGGTGACGGTAGTTACTGGCAGAGCAGAGGAAACAACCATACGCGCCAAATGAGAATCTATGGGCGGAGGAGTTTCCCAATTCTTACTTATCTCCGCAGAGAGAGGATAGCAAGCCAACAGTCTCTTATTCGATGTGAATTTTGTCCCCGAATTTTCCCAGGATTCCTGACGTATGTCAACCAGGTGTTCAGAATGAGGTAAAACTTGTTTAACGACCTTCTTATGTTTAAACCTATCTGGTTTCTTAGAGACAGCCTCAGGATCATCAGACACCTGAAGAATGAGCCTAATTGCTTCAATCAAATCCGGGACATCCACCAATGACTTCCCTTCCCCATCAGAAATATCTGTGTCAGTGTCTGTGGGATAAGTATATGCACCATCCTCCTCAGAGGACGTGTCTGGGATAACAGTGGATTGGGAGGAGGTAATGGCCCATTTAGAAGACGACTTAGTCTTAGGCGGGCAAGAGTGACACTTAGGTTTAGTCAGTGACCTGTTCAAATGTTGTAACTGAGTGGAGATTTGATCTGCCCATGGCGGATTAATAGTAGGGACCATAAACTGCTGCATTGGCACAGGTGGTCCCCAGGGGGCACCAATTAGTTACAAGCGTGTTTAACAGCATGGAAAATGTAGCCCAAGGTGGGTCCTGTGATGCCCCAGGTGCTACCGACCCACTGCGGGGTAAGGAACCCTCTGAACCTGAACTCTCAGCTGCCATATTCTCCTCCATCACGTCTGCGGCCTCACTACCACGCAATGTGGGAGAAGCCCCAGCGTCGTTGTCACGTGTAGCAGACATAACAATGTGCACAATATCGGGCAACCTGGTACAAGGTTTAGCAGCGATATACCTAGCAAGAACACCCGGTGAAGTGTGACTTATGGCAGCACAAACCGGGAGTTCAAGAGATATAAATCTATATGGTGACTATAAATCACAAGTAAAAATACACAGCAAGTATATCTTGTGATACAGTCCTATATAATACAGAAAGAAACCTGATACACTTAGCACCTTCAGGTATAGCAATATAGGAGTAGCCTACTGAGTGAAATACCCTTTAATAAGGCAACCACGCAGCAGCTACATGCACACACACATATATAGTCACAAGCATACCATGCAGAAATTATGCACCATAAAACTGCACTGGACTAGCAATACAAAGTAATACTCAGTACGGCTATATGTGTTAACAATAGATATAACAAAGCACAGTAGAAACTGGATGTATATCACAGGGTGTTTGTACCACACAAGTGACACAACTCTGAATGTATGCACTCTTTCTTAACTAACACTGTCCCAGTGACAGGTAGAACACTTAAGTGTCCTGTATGAAGCACAGCACTGGCAATCAGGCGGTTCTACAGAGGAGGATTTGCCCCAGCAGTCCCAGGAACAGCTCAGCTCTGTCTGTGATGGCTGCTGACCGGGAGTGAAGGAGATAAATGCAGCTCCAGCGTGAGAACATTAGCAGAAATGGCGCGCTGGGGGGGAGGGGCCACAGTTCAGACCTGCTCCCCTTGCTGGGCAGTGAAAAGCGGGGTTATGTACATTAAGAAACCTTCAGACCTGTGCCCTGTAATTGTCCCTGGTGGGTAGTAAAGCAGCTGCCCAATAACAGTGTCCACGCCAGTGCGCGCGCGGCCCGCCTCCCACGGCCACGCTGGATCGCGGTAAAGTGCGGCCAAAGAGACCCCTTACCTCCCCCATACCTGCGGCCCCACGATCCGGGAAAACAGCGGCGTGTGTGTGACTGATGTTTTGAAGGAACCGGACTACGGACTACGAGAAAAGGATTTACTGGTAGGTACCAAAATCCTATTTTCTCTTACGTCCTAAAGGATGCTGGGGTCCACATTAGTATCATGGGGATGTACCAAAGCTCCCAGAATGGGAGGGAGAACGCGGAGGCTCCTGCAGAACTGATTGACTGAACTTCAGATCATCAGATGCCAAAGTATCGAACTTGTAAAACTTTGCAAACGTGTTCGACCCAGACCAAGTTGCAGCTCGGCAAAGTTGTAATGCCAAGACACCCAGGGCAGCCGCCCAGGAAGACCCCACCTTACGAGTAGAGTGGGCCTTGACAGATCTTGGACTAAAAATAATAGTGTGAGGTATTCAGAATAGACTGAAAATGAGTGGAAATTATGGTTATTGAGGTTAATAATACTATGGGATCAAAATGACCCCCAAATTCTATGATTTAAGCTGTTTTTGAGGGGTTTTTGTAAAAAAACACCCGAATCCAAAACGCACCCGGATCCGACAAAAAAATTTCAGGGAGGTTTTGCCAAAACGCATCCGAATCCAAAACAAGGCCGCGGAACCGAATCCAAAACCAAAACACAAAACCCGAAAAATGTCCGGTGCACATCACTAATTCCTATAAGGATTTCTTTCACTAGGTAGGCTATCTCCAATATGTACACAAGTGAGTTGTTATCCTTGAAATCAGTATTAAGATGACCCTCTGTTATGCTGAACCAGTCTGGTATTAGTTATTGTAGTTCAGCCCTCCTGCTTTCAGTATAATTTACTCTCTGTATTAATCCCTGCACTGGCTACTACCGCTGTCCCTGTGGTGAATAGTGTGCATGGATTTACAGACCTCAGATGTCTTCAATGAAAGGCTCCAGCCAATCACCACAGGAGCTATCGTGAGGTCACGTCCCCCAACTTCTGCTATCGGTGGGCTGCTGAATCTTGTGCCTTGTACTGATGCGGCTGGGAGGCTCGGCTTTGGCCGTGGCTGATATTAGAGACCACAGGTGTAGTGCTCAATGGAGTGAGGCTCTTGTGGCCCTTCACCTCTCCATACGTCTCTTACGGCAGTGGGGCAGGTAAGATGCAGCTCTTTCCCCTTTCTGTGGTACAAGCCTCCTCTCCCCCGGCTCTGTGGTCACTGGCGACGGTCTCTGCTCCCGCGGCTCTGAGGTCATTGGCGCCGAACTGCCGTACAGCTGCTCTGTCTTCCACTTCAGTGTGCTCGCAGACAGTGTCAGCCACTTCCTCTCTCCTGCTGCTCACCAATGTTTACAGCACAGCTCTTTGTTGTGGGGCAGGAGAGAGAGAAGTAGCTCTCACTATGGCGCACCCTCCAATCCCCTTCAGCGCTGGAGTCTCCTTTTTTATACTAAACAAGTGATGGGTAGTTCATGACTGATTAGTTCAAAATGAACTAATCTTCAAAGTGAACTAGTTCGTTCAGTTCACAACTCTGGCAAAGATTAGTTCATCGGGAAGGAGGAGTTAGACACAGACAGAATAGAGCCAGCAGCTGCATTAGGCTACGCTCACTGGATTTTACTACCTTAATCTGATGCTGTAAAATGAAAGTTAAAAGTACAACACAGCCCAGCAATACAGATATAATAAAAAAAAAATATCTGCACTGCCTAGCCAAAGTCTATGTGTGTCTGTGAGTGAGCATATTTGGTCATGCTGCTCACCTTTCTGTGATAAAATCACTGTCCTATTAATTCAGATATCCAAACACTTGCTGCTGCTTCTGGTACTGGGCATACTGCTGTGCTAAATCTTCTACTGGGTGTGTAGGTGCTGCTGCAGCAGCACTGTTATTCAGCTCTCTCATGTAATACTCATGAGTCAGTACATCTCTGCTGCCAAAGGTGGCACTGCTGTGCTCAGACATGGGCCAGTATTTACTAAAAATCCGAGTTTGGTCGATTTGTGGTTTTTTTTCTAAGTCCCAATCCGGGAATTCACTAAGCACCAATCTCGGCAGTGTCTGGTCTATTCGTAATGGTTTTAATGACAACGTCCCGAAATACGAATGAAAAGACCATCGGTCAAACGCGGCTGTTATTTCATAGAATACGGGAATTCACTATTCATTCGTATTTGGGTGTTAGTCTCTGAGGGCTCAAATGCGGTCGTATTTTTTTGCGATTCGTTAAAAAAAGCGGCAAAAAAATAGACCTGCTTTTTTCAGTCGTGTTTACATGTGTTGCAAATAAAAAATCACTCACACCTGAATTAGGATGCCTATAAAAGGATGTTAGGCCCATTTCAATACACCTACACTCAGAAATGGCAGCAGGACTGTGGGCCAGTGATCTTTTGTGTGGTGTGGGATTCCTCAGACTAAGACATCAGCCTGTAAGTACCCAGGGCCAAGAAACTGAACATGGTCAGCAGGTTGTACAGGTTCCGCGGAGGCTGCGCAGGCCTCGTTTTTTTTAGGGGGCGTTTAAACTTGAACGCATTGTCCGATGATAAGGTCATACAGATGTTCCGTCTAAATCGTAACAACATTTTCCGTCTGTATGACCTTGTCAAACTGGGCCTAGACCCTGAGACAGCACGCTCTCGCCCTGTCTCAGGCCTGCACAAACTCCTGGCTGTGTTGCACTTTATGGCTACTGGCAGCTTTCAGGCTGTGTCTGGGGATGTCATAGGAATCTCACAGCCCACATTTTCCAGAATCTTAACACAGGTGATGTATACCTAACAACCTCTTCTGTTTTGTGTTTGTTTTAATTTCTCGGTGGCCAGTTCTGTCCTAAAATCTCAAGTTTATTGTTCTTTAAAATGTTCACACAGGTTTTGGCTGTTTTGCAGCCACACATCGAGGCCTCAATCTGCATCCCTACCCAGGAGTCTCCGTGGCATGCCGTCAGGGTAGATTTCTATGAGCTGGCTGGCATGCCCAATGTGCTTGGAGCCATAGATTGCACACACATTCAGCTGAGACCACCTAGGGGCAGGCAGCACATATATACAAACCGCCATTTTGAACACTCCACAAATGTGCAGGTGGTTTGTGATGCAAATCTCAAAATAATGAGTGTTGTTGCTGGTTACCCTGGGGGCTGCCATGACTCCTTCATCCTCAGTCAGTCATCCCTCTTTGATAAGTTTGAGGACGGACAAATGCCAGATGGATGGCTGCTGGGTATGTAATTTGATATGTGTAGGCCTGCGTAGACTTTGCCCAAATACAGGTGCAGATGTATTAACCTGTAGAAGGCATAAGGAAGTGAGAAACCAGTGATCTGTGCAAGGTGTTAAAGGCACCAGCCAATCTGCTCCAATATGTAAATTAACATTTAGGATCAGATTGTCTGCTGCCTTTACTACCTTGCACATATCACTGGTTTTTCACTTCCTTATGCCTTCTACAGGTTAATACATCTGCCCCACAGTGTTACTAATGCGTTGCTGTATCTTCACATGAATCACATTACTATATCTGTCTTTTAGGTGATAAAGGATATGGCTGTTTCTCTTGGCTTCTAACTCCATTGTCCCGACCTGATACCCCTGCTGAACACAATTACAATAATGCACATAAGTCCACGCGGAATGTGATAGAAAGATGTTTTGGTGTGCTGAAATCTAGGTTTCGGTGTCTGGATAAGTCTGG
Organism: Pseudophryne corroboree; assembly: GCF_028390025.1. Taxonomy (NCBI): domain Eukaryota; kingdom Metazoa; phylum Chordata; class Amphibia; order Anura; family Myobatrachidae; genus Pseudophryne; species Pseudophryne corroboree. Next base: position 571,341,667 of record NC_086445.1, read on the forward strand.
TGGCCTTTTGTTGTATAGTCCCTCCAAGGTGACTCAAATTGTGTTCTGCTGCTGCTTTCTTCATAACATGTGTTTGCAACAACATCTGCCACATGTTGAGGAGGAGGAGGAGGAAGAAAGCAGCCAGCAAACAGAGGAATTAGAGACATCTGGTGATACTTGGAGTACTGATGTAGGGAGGCAGGTTAGGCAACACATCATCAATAGCTATTTCTAAGGTAAGCTTGGTTTGCTTATTTCATTTGTTGTGTCTTCATAAATAGATGTTTTGTTTTTTTGCTCAAAATCCATTACTCAGAATGTGTCTGTCTCCTTGACACATACAAACATACCCTCGCTATATGATCTACAAATGTTGCATGTGTATTGTGTGTCTTTTTAATATCAAAACAACAGATTATGAGTGGCATGCATTAAGTCTGGATAAGTGTTCGAAATCTTACAGTGCTAATTTCTTACAAGCCCACATCATCCATTTAGTATTTCACTTTATCATTGTGTGTAATGTCCTAATGCACAGGTTCACAAACTCGGCCCCCAGGACCACACACAGTGCATGTTTTTCTCGTAACCCAGTAGAAGCACAGGTGTATGAATTACTCACAGACATATGTAAAAAGGTTCACAGGTGGAGCTAATTATGTCACTTGTGATTCTGTGAGAAGACCTTCAAAACATGCACTGTGTGGGTTCCTGATGGCCGAGTTTGAGAACCTGTGTTCCCAAAAAACACTCCTCAACATATAATATGTTTGCCTTGAGGAATACATGTGTCCCTATGTGTGACGCACCATCATATTTAAGACTCACAAACTTACTGTAATCAGGAATTATTTATTTCCTAATGTTTGATGCTGTAAACTTGATGATGTGTAAGTAAATACACAGTTTGCCACACATATACATTATTATAAACAGGTTTTTTTTAAAGTACATATTTGTTTGTTTCAGCATCATGTGTAAAAACATGCTTAATAATTTTTAGCACACACAAACCTGTCCCAACAATACTGACATTCATTTGGACAATGTTTTTCAAACAAAACAAAGGCAACATATTACAAGCTTTTTACGCCACTCAATTGTGTTCATCTTGTAATGTTGTATAGATAAAATAGCTAAGATATGTAGCACTAACATTGTAATTTGGATTGTCTGCAGGCAAAGAGAATGATTGGAATCTAGAAAGAGTAATGATTAGAAAAAAATCAAGTGGTCACTTTACTTCCTGCTAACATGTATGTGTGGCTCCATCAACATTTTCCTCCTCCAATACCCCAAAAAAATGACAAGGAATAAATGTGCATACTATTTTTTACAATTAATTTGGTGCACTTATAATTAATGATGTTAAAAAAAGGGGCAAGGAGCTAAGTGTGCTATTTTGTAAAGCATCAAAAACACTTGCTAACTTTACTTATCACAAATGTCTAACTTCTTTGTTACGTTTTTTTGGTGGCTGCTTGTCCCGCCCTTTGCCTTTAGCACTGGCATGTTGGCGTGCTCTGGTGGACCGTCTTGGTGGTGATGAGACTGGCGTGATATTTGGAGTAGTCGTACCAGAACTGCTGGTTGTTTGCTGTTGGTGCATGCATCTGAGTGTTTCATTCAGGTTAGTGAGGGTGGCATTGAGTTCACGTGTAGCAGCATTTTGATTGTCTACTATTCTGAATAAACTTTCATTAATCTTTTGACTGTTTTGAAAAATGCTCATATAACTTTGCTGTTGTCTGTGCTGTTCTTCCATTAGTCTCTGCTGTTCTTCCATTAGTCTGTGCTGTTCTTCCATTATGCACTGTAAGTTGCCCATGACCTGTGTAATGTCTGTACGCATGAGTTCCATGGTATTGCCTATTCTGGTTGTTTGCTCATTTTGTCGACTCAGATTTCTTGAGATTCTTCTGAGGTGAGATGGTAGGCTTGCAAACATTTGTGTCTGCTTACGCAGGCAATCTTCATTAGTGGCCTGCTGTCTAGCCCAAATAGTCCAAAACACCTGATCAGGGCCTTGTGTTCCTGGTGTTGTTGGGCTGTGTTGTGGTGGGGGTGGTGTGCTTTGCTGTGGTGGTGTACTCACAGGTGCTGGGGGGCTCATTCCTTGCATTAATGGCTGCATTTCTAAGATGTTTGTCTCCTCCATGTCACTGTGTTGGTGTTGTTGCGGAGGGATGCTGTTCCCAGGACTCGAAGCTGAAATGTTACATATCTCCGTTAGCTATCCATGTGGTTGGGAAATGATAAAAAAAAACACTACACATGGAACACATGTCATTCACTGTTGCTTTAAACTATTCTGCCTAGCAACATCATCACTCATAGCTTAAATACATACATATGCCTGTTTGTGGCAAATGTGTCTGGTTACTTAATTGTGAAAGCAAACACTTTAGTTTTATTGTAGCTCACACATACTCCAGCATAAAAGAAACATTGTAATACATAATGTGTTACCTTATAGCTTTGTTCAAACAAACATAGTAATGTTTTTGTAGGTATTTTGCAATGTTACCTTAAGCACACATGAGATTTTTGGAAAAACAAACTTACTTTTTACAAACAAACCAACATGCTTTTTTGTTGCAGCATCTTAGACCCAATGTCATACTGTATGACTCAAGTGGACATACATATCTTTACTGGATGTGGACAAGGCCATTTAGTTTGGATTCCATTTCAGCTTTTACTTACTGCGGTAAGTATTTTTGTTTTGGATGTGTTTGGACTTAATGCGGTTATGACTGATTATGATTATGTTCTGACATTTTACACTTTTTTTTTCAGTTTGATACTCACAATCAAGATGAGGGGAGTGGGGATGACGTCTTGGAGGTGTGTCCAAAATTTGGAGTGGGGGGACAGAACATACGGACGATAACCTTCGTGGCGGGGTAGCCTGCTGTGTTTGTGGCGGGACAGACGACCTTGCTTTCTTTTCGGCCACAGGTTTCTTGTGGTGATGTCTAACAGAAGAGCCACTTCTGCTGCTCCATACTTCTTTTGATGGACCTTTTAATGAAAGTGCAATTTTGTTATGGCCATTCCTTTACAAGCATACCCTATACTACAATGGACACTTTACCTGCTTCCGCAGCGTCATCATCATCAGATGTGTTAGGATTTACTGGCCGACGAGTAGTACTGCTTTTTTCAGACACTGTATAAAATGAGATATATTCATAAATCATGCTATTGTGTATACATCCACCCATTATGCTTATAAACATTTTTTCCTTTAGAAATGCTTGATTTTTAATTCAAACAAACATAAGGACCAGAAATACAAAAAAAAATAATAATAATAATATGCACTATGGCAACATCAAGACAGGCAAACATGTACAGGACACTGACATAGGCCACAAGTTAAAGGAATGGGTTTTTATTTAAAAAAACACACAAATTAATTTTGTATTGTTTATAAAAATAATACAGATGCAATATCTAATTGGCTCTGTGATGTGGCACTCCAAATACACATTACCACTATATGACCACACAAAAAAAAAAACAGCAAATGTTAAGATTTAAAAAAATGCAGTATGGTGTCACGGTACAAATACAAGCCAAAATTTTTTTTTTATAAAAAAAAACACATAACATTCTGGAAAGATGACATTACACATGTAAGTGGTTTACAAACCACTTTCCAGTACTCCAGCCTCTAACATGACAACGACTTATTTTAATTCCAAAAAACATGGATCACTTATATATAAAACAGTCATAATTTTTAACGTAAAAAACGCCCAAAAGGAAAACATTATTGCAGGACAAATCAGAGACACACCAAGTCCAAACTACACATGCTAAATATCTGTCTGAAAAACACATGACATACAATAAAGTAAGATGTTACATTGGCTTTTAGCTAACACATGACCCAAAACAATGTATTTGCAAACACACACTTGAAGATGGGAGTAATATGCAACGTCACATGACATAGATTACAAAATACAACTTATGAAAAAAAAAAAAAAAACACATGCTCACCATTCTTCCTTGGCCTATCTGAATTCCGGACATGGGTTGCAGAGACACTTCAGGAGGTATGACACTCCGCATGGGCTCCTCATACTCCAGATATCTTGCAATATAGGGCTGCCCACCACCGGTTTTCCGAGCCTCCTTGGCCTCCTTGGCCATTTTGGACTTGACACGTCGCTTTATGTCATAGTACCGTTTGCGGCATGTGTCCTCCGTTCGCTTGACCACCCCCTCACTATTGACAGCAGCAACAACTTTCGCCCACAACACCGTCTTCCTCCGTGTTGGCACCTTGGCGGACTCAGGGCCAAATAGCTGCCTCTGATACTTCATCAGCTCACGCACCAATGCCACATTTTCAGCAAAACTAAACTTAACATTCCGCCCAGTCTTAGTAGTGGTGCGTGGCTACGGAGCACTCTGACTGTCACTGTCACTTGAGGCTGCTGCAGCAACCTCACCCACCTCCTCCACCTCACTAACCTAACACTCACCTCCTCCACCTGACCGACCTCCTCCCCCTCACTCACACCCTCCACCTCTGAGTCACACATAATTGTGTGTCTAAACAGTTAACACAGGGGAAAAAAAAGACAAACAACACACTCCTCCACTACCACTACACAACTCACACACACACACACACACACAAACACTGACAAGGGACTATAAAGAAAAATAACTTGGACTAAAAATGAGACAAAACCACAAAATACAAGACAACAAGAATGACAAGACGACTTTCAAACACAATACCACACGCAGAAATCGCTACCAACACTCCTCTTCAAACCACAAAATCACCTACCTCCACAGCACAACCTCCCTCCTCCTCACCACTAACTAAACTCACGAGGTGCGGACGGTTTGGGGCGTATTTATATGGTTGCGCACAGACACTCCTACCACGGGGATGAAAATCGAAACTGAAAGTGAAAATGCGGCCGCGGGAAAAAAAACCCTGCCGCGTTTAACTTAGTGAAAAAAACAGCAAATCCAACAAAAACACGTACGCAAACGACAATGACGGCCGTAAATGTGGCCAAAAAAACCGACTGGCATCGACATCGGAAAACAATAAACTCGACTGCTTAGTAACTTTGCGTATTTGGATTCAAAAAGTTGCATGAAAATGCACCCGATACAAAACGAGTTTAAACACTACACAAACCGACTCAAACATGAATATTAGTAAATATTGCCCATGGAGTGGACTCTGTGGAGCTGATTGAGCTACATTGTCCTGACAACTCATGAGTCACTCTCCTTGCAAGTAGTTCAGCAGTTCACTGATTCATACAGATCACTGATCAGCTCTCTGACTCAATGATTCATACAGCCATAATGAGTCAGTACAGTACCTCTAAACTACCATGTGTGGCACTGCTGTGCTCAAACATATGCATTGTATGGAGCTGATCCTGAGCTATGATGACTCATGAGTCATTCTCCTTGCAAGTAGTTCAGCAGTGCACTGATTCATACAGATCACTGATCAGCTCTCTGACTCAATGACACATACAGCCATAACGAGTCAGTACAGTACTTCTAAGCTACCATGTGTGGCACTGCTGTGCTCAGGCATATGTATTGTATTGAGCTAATCCTTAACTCCATTGGCATGATTCACTCCCCCAGTATATTAGCTCACAAGCTACACTCCCAATCAGCTAAAGACACAGTGCTGAGTGCTGCATGCTATCCTGTAGTGTCTGATTACTGCACACAAGACATAGGGGGATATGTACTATGAACTGTCGCTTTATATACTGTTGAAGATAAATGACAGAAGCTGATTGGTTACTTTGCAACATCTCCACTTTATCTCTCTCTAAGGTCTGTTACATTGGGGCAAAGGGACATTTTTTCTTTTAAGTACTGTATTTTAAAAGCAGAAAAAGTGACTTATTACATTACTCTAAATTTGGGTCTTTCACTTGCATATTATGAAGTGAAAATTAGTACCAACAATGGGATTAATATTGCAGAGATAAACATGTCACTATAAGGTTGCTATATAAGTTATTGTTTTTCTTAAATAAATAAAAAATCTCACATATTAAACATATCTGATCATTTGAACAAGACTATAACTCCTACAATCAGGGGCGTAGGGAGGGTGGTTCCAGTAGAGCTAGAGCTCCAGGCGCCCAAGACAGTACAGGGTGCTGCAGCTTGACTCCGCCGAAACCTCCGCCTGGCCGCAAGCAGCTCGCAGCCGCAACTGTCAGTCACTGACAGCTGGAAGCCCGAGCTGCATCTCTCCCTCCTCCCCTATGCTCCATGACTTGCGTGTGACTTCACATGTCACACGCACAGGCGTCTGATGTCATGATATCAGATGGGCGGAGGCGCGGCCAGACTCAGAGGGACAGCGTAGACGGAGCAGCAGCAGTCGGGAAGCAGGAGCGGGGCAGGTGAGCATTTTTTTTTTCATTAGTGTTTGTAAGCAGCGCTACCAGGGGGCACAAACCAGGGGGCACAATTACTCTGGGCACAGATACAGGGGGCACAACTACTCCGGGCACAGCTACAGGGGGCACATCTACTGGGGGCAAATCTACAGGGGGCACAGCTACTGGGTCCATAACTACAGGGGGAATAACTGTGTCCACGCCCCTTCCCTATGAAGCAACACTCCTATTTTTTGCTGCGCACTATGTTTAAACTATGGGTGGGGGGTGGCGCCAAAGGAAACTTTCGCCCTGGATGTCACAAGGTCTAGGACCGGCCTAGAACCACAAGGTCTACACCTCTGCCTACAATGAGCTAGTATTAGAAATACCTACTCTATCTGTAATAGTCAAGACTAGTTCTGAATCCATTCACTCCTTTCAGTCTCAGAGCCAGTGAGTGAAATGATGAACTAATCTTCTGAACTAATCTTTTCATACCCCTTTCACACTGCACAAATAACCCGGTATTGATCTGGCATATTGGGGGTAATTCCAAGTTGATCGCAGCAGGAATTCTGTTAGCAACTGGGCAAAACCATGTGCACTGCAGGTGTGGCAGATATAACATTTGCAGAGAGAGTTAGATTTGGGTGGGTTATTTTATTTCTGTGTAGGGTAAATACTAGAGATGAGCGGGTTCGGTTTCTTTGAATCCGAACCCGCACGAACTTCACTTTTTTTTTCACGGGTCCGAGCGACTCGGATCTTCCCGCCTTGCTCGGTTAACCCGAGCGCGCCCGAACGTCATCATGACGCTGTCGGATTCTCGCGAGACTCGGATTCTATATAAGGAGCCGCGCGTCGCCGCCATTTTCACACGTGCATTGAGATTGATAGGGAGAGGACGTGGCTGGCGTCCTCTCCATTTAGATTAGATTTAGAAGAGAGAGAGAGAGAGAGAGAGAGATTGCTGTGATACTGTAGATTAGAAGAGAGTGCAGACAGAGTTTAGTGACTGACGACCACAGTGACCAGTGACCACCAGAGACAGTGCAGTTGTTTGTTTTATTTAATATATCCGTTCTCTGCCTGAAAAAAACGATACACAGTCACACAGTGACTCAGTCTGTGTGCACTGCTCAGCCCAGTGTGCTGCACATCAATGTATTGTATATAAAGCTTATAATTGTGGGGGAGACTGGGGAGCACTGCAGGTTGTTATAGCAGGAGCCAGGAGTACATGATAAATAATATTATATTAAAATTAAACAGTGCACACTTTTGCTGCAGGAGTGCCACTGCCAGTGTGACTAGTGGTGACCAGTGCCTGACCACCAGTATATTAGTAGTATTGTATACTATCTCTTTATCAACCAGTCTATATTAGCAGCAGACACAGTACAGTGCGGTAGTTCACGGCTGTGGCTACCTCTGTGTCGGCACTCGGCAGGCAGTCCGTCCATCCATAATTGTATTATAATATATACCACCTAACCGTGGTTTTTTTTTCATTCTTTATACCGTCGTCATACTAGTTGTTACGAGTATACTACTATCTCTTTATCAACCAGTGTGCAGTGCGGTAGTTCACGGCTGTGGCTACCTCTGTGTCGGCACTCGGCAGGCAGTCCGTCCAACCATAATTGTATTATATACCACCTAACCGTGGTTATTTTTTCATTCTTTATACCGTCGTCATACTAGTTGTTACGAGTATACTACTATCTCTTTATCAACCAGTGTACAGTGCGGTAGTTCACGGCTGTGGCTACCTCTGTGTCGGCACTCGGCAGGCAGTCCGTCCATCCATAATTGTATTATAATATATACCACCTAACCGTGGTTTTTTTTTCATTCTTTATACCGTCGTCATACTAGTTGTTACGAGTATACTACTATCTCTTTATCAACCAGTGTACAGTGCGGTAGTTCACGGCTGTGGCTACCTCTGTGTCGGCACTCGGCAGGCAGTCCGTCCAACCATAATTGTATTATAATATATACCACCTAACCGTGGTTTTTTTTTCATTCTTTATACCGTCGTCATACTAGTTGTTACGAGTATACTACTATCTCTTTATCAACCAGTGTACAGTGCGGTAGTTCACGGCTGTGGCTACCTCTGTGTCGGCACTCGGCAGGCAGTCCGTCCAACCATAATTGTATTATATACCACCTAACCGTGGTTTTTTTTTCATTCTTTATACCGTCGTCATACTAGTTGTTACGAGTATACTACTATCTCTTTATCAACCAGTGTACAGTGCGGTAGTTCACGGCTGTGGCTACCTCTGTGTCGGCACTCGGCAGGCAGTCCGTCCAACCATAATTGTATTATAATATATACCACCTAACCGTGGTTTTTTTTTCATTCTTTATACCGTCGTCATACTAGTTGTTACGAGTATACTACTATCTCTTTATCAACCAGTGTACAGTGCGGTAGTTCACGGCTGTGGCTACCTCTGTGTCGGCACTCGGCAGGCAGTCCGTCCATCCATAATTGTATTATAATATATACCACCTAACCGTGGTTTTTTTTTCATTCTTTATACCGTCGTCATACTAGTTGTTACGAGTATACTACTATCTCTTTATCAACCAGTGTACAGTGCGGTAGTTCACGGCTGTGGCTACCTCTGTGTCGGCACTCGGCAGGCAGTCCGTCCAACCATAATTGTATTATAATATATACCACCTAACCGTGGTTTCTTTTTCATTCTTTATACCGTCGTCATACTAGTTGTTACGAGTATACTACTATCTCTTTATCAACCAGTGTACAGTGCGGTAGTTCACGGCTGTGGCTACCTCTGTGTCGGCACTCGGCAGGCAGTCCGTCCAACCATAATTGTATTATAATATATACCACCTAACCGTGGTTTTTTTTTCATTCTTTATACCGTCGTCATACTAGTTGTTACGAGTATACTACTATCTCTTTATCAACCAGTGTACAGTGCGGTAGTTCACGGCTGTGGCTACCTCTGTGTCGGCACTCGGCAGGCAGTCCGTCCAACCATAATTGTATTATAATATATACCACCTAACCGTGGTTTTTTTTTCATTCTTTATACCGTCGTCATACTAGTTGTTACGAGTATACTACTATCTCTTTATCAACCAGTGTACAGTGCGGTAGTTCACGGCTGTGGCTACCTCTGTGTCGGCACTCGGCAGGCAGTCCGTCCATCCATAATTGTATTATATACCACCTAACCGTGGTTTTTTTATACCACCTAACCGTGGCAGTCCGTCCATAATTGTATACTAGTATCCAATCCATCCATCTCCATTGTTTACCTGAGGTGCCTTTTAGTTCTGCCTATAAAATATGGAGAACAAAAAAGTTGAGGTTCCAAAATTAGGGAAAGATCAAGATCCACTTCCACCTCGTGCTGAAGCTGCTGCCACTAGTCATGGCCGAGACGATGAAATGCCAGCAACGTCGTCTGCCAAGGCCGATGCCCAATGTCATAGTACAGAGCATGTCAAATCCAAAACACCAAATATCAGAAAAAAAAGGACTCCAAAACCTAAAATAAAATTGTCGGAGGAGAAGCGTAAACTTGCCAATATGCCATTTACCACACGGAGTGGCAAGGAACGGCTGAGGCCCTGGCCTATGTTCATGGCTAGTGGTTCAGCTTCACATGAGGATGGAAGCACTCAGCCTCTCGCTAGAAAACTGAAAAGACTCAAGCTGGCAAAAGCACCGCAAAGAACTGTGCGTTCTTTGAAATCCCAAATCCACAAGGAGAGTCCAATTGTGTCGGTTGCGATGCCTGACCTTCCCAACACTGGACGTGAAGAGCATGCGCCTTCCACCATTTGCACGCCCCCTGCAAGTGCTGGAAGGAGCACCCGCAGTCCAGTTCCTGATAGTCAGATTGAAGATGTCAGTGTTGAAGTACACCAGGATGAGGAGGATATGGGTGTTGCTGGCGCTGGGGAGGAAATTGACCAGGAGGATTCTGATGGTGAGGTGGTTTGTTTAAGTCAGGCACCCGGGGAGACACCTGTTGTCCGTGGGAGGAATATGGCCGTTGACATGCCAGGTGAAAATACCAAAAAAATCAGCTCTTCGGTGTGGAGGTATTTCACCAGAAATGCGGACAACAGGTGTCAAGCCGTGTGTTCCCTTTGTCAAGCTGTAATAAGTAGGGGTAAGGACGTTAACCACCTCGGAACATCCTCCCTTATACGTCACCTGCAGCGCATTCATAATAAGTCAGTGACAAGTTCAAAAACTTTGGGTGACAGCGGAAGCAGTCCACTGACCAGTAAATCCCTTCCTCTTGTAACCAAGCTCACGCAAACCACCCCACCAACTCCCTCAGTGTCAATTTCCTCCTTCCCCAGGAATGCCAATAGTCCTGCAGGCCATGTCACTGGCAAGTCTGACGAGTCCTCTCCTGCCTGGGATTCCTCCGATGCATCCTTGCGTGTAACGCCTACTGCTGCTGGCGCTGCTGTTGTTGCCGCTGGGAGTCGATGGTCATCCCAGAGGGGAAGTCGTAAGCCCACTTGTACTACTTCCAGTAAGCAATTGACTGTTCAACAGTCCTTTGCGAGGAAGATGAAATATCACAGCAGTCATCCTACTGCAAAGCGGATAACTGAGGCCTTGGCATCCTGGGTGGTGAGAAACGTGGTTCCGGTATCCATCATTACTGCAGAGCCAACTAGAGACTTGTTGGAGGTACTGTGTCCCCGGTACCAAATACCATCTAGGTTCCATTTCTCTAGGCAGGCGATACCGAAAATGTACACAGACCTCAGAAAAAGAGTCACCAGTGTCCTAAAAAATGCAGCTGTACCCAATGTCCACTTAACCACGGACATGTGGACAAGTGGAGCAGGGCAGGGTCAGGACTATATGACTGTGACAGCCCACTGGGTAGATGTATGGACTCCCGCCGCAAGAACAGCAGCGGCGGCACCAGTAGCAGCATCTCGCAAACGCCAACTCTTTCCTAGGCAGGCTACGCTTTGTATCACCGCTTTCCAGAATACGCACACAGCTGAAAACCTCTTACGGCAACTGAGGAAGATCATCGCGGAATGGCTTACCCCAATTGGACTCTCCTGTGGATTTGTGGCATCGGACAACGCCAGCAATATTGTGTGTGCATTAAATCTGGGCCAATTCCAGCACGTCCCATGTTTTGCACATACCTTGAATTTGGTGGTGCAGAATTTTTTAAAAAACGACAGGGGCGTGCAAGAGATGCTGTCGGTGGCCAGAAGAATTGCGGGACACTTTCGGCGTACAGGCACCACGTACAGAAAACTGGAGCACCACCAAAAACTACTGAACCTGCCCTGCCATCATCTGAAGCAAGAAGTGGTAACGAGGTGGAATTCAACCCTCTATATGCTTCAGAGGTTGGAGGAGCAGCAAAAGGCCATTCAAGCCTATACAATTGAGCACGATATAGTAGGTGGAATGCACCTGTCTCAAGTGCAGTGGAGAATGATTTCAACGTTGTGCAAGGTTCTGATGCCCTTTGAACTTGCCACACGTGAAGTCAGTTCAGACACTGCCAGCCTGAGTCAGGTCATTCCCCTCATCAGGCTTTTGCAGAAGAAGCTGGAGGCATTGAAGGAGGAGCTAACACGGAGCGATTCCGCTAGGCATGTGGAACTTGTGGATGCAGCCCTTAATTCGCTTAACAAGGATTCACGGGTGGTCAATCTGTTGAAATCAGAGCACTACATTTTGGCCACCGTGCTCGATCCTAGATTTAAAGCCTACCTTGGATCTCTCTTTCCGGCAGACACAGGTCTGCTGGGGTTGAAAGACCTGCTGGTGACAAAATTGTCAAGTCAAGCGGAACGCGACCTGTCAACATCTCCTCCTTCACATTCTCCCGCAACTGGGGGTGCGAGGAAAAGGCTCAGAATTCCGAGCCCACCCGCTGGCGGTGATGCAGGGCAGTCTGGAGCGACTGCTGATGCTGACATCTGGTCCGGACTGAAGGACCTGACAACGATTACGGACATGTCGTCTACTGTCACTGCATATGATTCTCTCAACATTGATAGAATGGTGGAGGATTATATGAGTGACCGCATCCAAGTAGGCACGTCACACAGTCCGTACTTATACTGGCAGGAAAAAGAGGCAATTTGGAGGCCCTTGCACAAACTGGCTTTATTCTACCTAAGTTGCCCTCCCACAAGTGTGTACTCCGAAAGAGTGTTTAGTGCCGCCGCTCACCTTGTCAGCAATCGGCGTACGAGGTTACATCCAGAAAATGTGGAGAAGATGATGTTCATTAAAATGAATTATAATCAATTCCTCCGCGGAGACATTGACCAGCAGCAATTGCCTCCACAAAGTACACAGGGAGCTGAGATGGTGGATTCCAGTGGGGACGAATTGATAATCTGTGAGGAGGGGGATGTACACGGTGATATATCGGAGGGTGAAGATGAGGTGGACATCTTGCCTCTGTAGAGCCAGTTTGTGCAAGGAGAGATTAATTGCTTCTTTTTTGGGGGGGGGTCCAAACCAACCCGTCATATCAGTCACAGTCGTGTGGCAGACCCTGTCACTGAAATGATGGGTTGGTTAAAGTGTGCATGTCCTGTTTTGTTTATACAACATAAGGGTGGGTGGGAGGGCCCAAGGATAATTCCATCTTGCACCTCTTTTTTCTTTTCTTTTTCTTTGCATCATGTGCTGATTGGGGAGGGTTTTTTGGAAGGGACATCCTGCGTGACACTGCAGTGCCACTCCTAGATGGGCCCGGTGTTTGTGTCGGCCACTAGGGTCGCTAATCTTACTCACACAGCTACCTCATTGCGCCTCTTTTTTTCTTTGCGTCATGTGCTGTTTGGGGAGGGTTTTTTGGAAGGGACATCCTGCGTGACACTGCAGTGCCACTCCTAGATGTGCCCGGTGTTTGTGTCGGCCACTAGGGTCGCTAATCTTACTCACACAGCTACCTCATTGCGCCTCTTTTTTTCTTTGCGTCATGTGCTGTTTGGGGAGGGTTTTTTGGAAGGGACATCCTGCGTGACACTGCAGTGCCACTCCTAGATGTGCCCGGTGTTTGTGTCGGCCACTAGGGTCGCTAATCTTACTCACACAGTCAGCTACCTCATTGCGCCTCTTTTTTTCTTTGCGTCATGTGCTGTTTGGGGAGGGTTTTTTGGAAGGGCCATCCTGCGTGACACTGCAGTGCCACTCCTAGATGGGCCCGGTGTTTGTGTCGGCCACTAGGGTCGCTAATCTTACTCACACAGCTACCTCATTGCGCCTCTTTTTTTCTTTGCGTCATGTGCTGTTTGGGGAGGGTTTTTTGGAAGGGACATCCTGCGTGACACTGCAGTGACACTCCTAGATGGGCCCGGTGTTTGTGTCGGCCACTAGGGTCGCTTATCTTACTCACACAGCGACCTCGGTGCAAATTTTAGGACTAAAAATAATATTGTGAGGTGTGAGGTATTCAGAATAGACTGAAAATGAGTGTAAATTATGGTTTTTGAGGTTAATAATACTTTGGGATCAAAATGACCCCCAAATTCTATGATTTAAGCTGTTTTTTAGTGTTTTTGGAAAAAAACACCCGAATCCAAAACACACCCGAATCCGACAAAAATAATTCGGTGAGGTTTTGCCAAAACGCGTTCGATCCCAAAACACGGCCGCGGAACCGAACCCAAAACCAAAACACAAAACCCGAAAAATTTCAGGCGCTCATCTCTAGTAAATACTGGCTGCTTTATTTTTACACTGCAATTTAGATTGCAGATTGAACTCACCACACCCAATCTAACTCTCTCTGCACATGTTATATCTGCCTCCCCTGCAGTGCACATGGTTTTGCCCAGTTGCTATCAGAATTTCTGCTGCGATCAACTCAGAATTACCCCCATTGCCGGGTCGACACGGGTCAGCATGCGGTGTGATAGCGCCATGTTGGAAATCCCGGGTCGCTTGACCCGGCAATTCAACCCGGAAATAAAGCAGTGTTATTCCCGGGTTGAATACCAGGTCAATGGCAGCGTAAACGGGTTCCTGGGTCGATGCATGATGTCACACACAGCCGCCACGACCTGGGCAGCAACGAGTAGCTCCCTGCCAACGCGCAGGAGCTGCGTTTGCTGGGAGCTGCGTTTGCTGGGAGCTACTCCTGAAGTACAAAAGCATCACTGCTGTGCAATGCTTTTGTACTTGTGCGATGGGGAAGGGACTGGCATGCATGGCGGGCTAACCATGTGCTGGGCGTCCCCCCGCATGTCAGTGTGACTGATCGTAGCTGTGCTAAATTTAGCACATCTACGATCAGGTCTGAATTAGCCCCTAATACACCACGGTATATCCAGGAAGGAAAACCTTGTTTGCTTTTTTTCTTGCAGTCTTAGAGGTGTAAGTAACAAACTAGCAATGTTTTCCCTCTGCTACCATGCCACCGCTCATAATGAAAGGATCCAGTGTCACCTCACGCTTCATTAAATCTGCTTGTGATACAGAAAAAGTAATTTTCTAAGATAACTAAAGATAGCTTGTGCTGGCATCACTCTGATCATGATGTGATAATTATCTTTAGATCTGTACTTGCCATTTAAAAGAAAGCTAATCAAATAACTGAAGACTATTATCTAGAGATGAGCGCCGGAAATTTTTCGGGTTTTGTGTTTTGGTTTTGGGTTCGGTTCCGCGGCCGTGTTTTGGGTTCGACCGCGTTTTGGCAAAACCTCACCGAATTTTTTTTGTCGGATTCGGGTGTGTTTTGGATTCGGGTGTTTTTTTCAAAAAACACTAAAAAACAGCTTAAATCATAGAATTTGGGGGTCATTTTGATCCCAAAGTATTATTAACCTCAAAAACCATAATTTACACTCATTTTCAGTCTATTCTGAATACCTCACACCTCACAATATTATTTTTAGTCCTAAAATTTGCACCTAGGTCGCTGGATGACTAAGCTAAGCGACCCTAGTGGCCGACACAAACACCGGGCCCATCTAGGAGTGTCACTGCAGTGTCACGCAGGATGTCCCTTCCAAAAAACCCTCCCCAAACAGCACATGACGCAAAGAAAAAAAGAGGCGCAATGAGGTAGCTGTGTGAGTAAGATAAGCGACCCTAGTGGCCGACACAAACACCGGGCCCATCTAGGAGTGTCACTGCAGTGTCACGCAGGATGTCCCTTCCAAAAAACCCTCCCCAAACAGCACATGACGCAAAGAAAAAAAGAGGTGCAATGAGGTAGCTGTGTGAGTAAGATAAGCGACCCTAGTGGCCGACACAAACACCGGGCCCATCTAGGAGTGGCACTGCAGTGTCACGCAGGATGTCCCTTCCAAAAAACCCTCCCCAAACAGCACATGACGCAAAGAAAAATTAAAGAAAAAAGAGGTGCAAGATGGAATTGTCCTTGGGCCCTCCCACCCACCCTTATGTTGTATAAACAGGACATGCACACTTTAACCAACCCATCATTTCAGTGACAGGGTCTGCCACACGACTGTGACTGAAATGACGGGTTGGTTTGGACCCCCACCAAAAAAGAAGCAATTAATCTCTCCTTGCACAAACTGGCTCTACAGAGGCAAGATGTCCACCTCATCATCATCCTCCGATATATCACCGTGTACATCCCCCTCCTCACAGATTATCAATTCGTCCCCACTGGAATCCACCATCTCAGCTCCCTGTGTACTTTGTGGAGGCAATTGCTGCTGGTCAATGTCTCCACGGAGGAATTGATTATAATTTATTTTAATGAACATCATCTTCTCCACATTTTCTGGATGTAACCTCGTACGCCGATTGCTGACAAGGTGAGCGGCGGCACTAAACACTCTTTCGGAGTACACACTTGTGGGAGGGCAACTTAGGTAGAATAAAGCCAGTTTGTGCAAGGGCCTCCAAATTGACTCTTTTTCCTGCCAGTATAAGTACGGACTGTGTGACGTGCCTACTTGGATGCGGTCACTCATATAATCCTCCACCATTCTTTCAATGGTGAGAGAATCATATGCAGTGACAGTAGACGACATGTCCGTAATCGTTGTCAGGTCCTTCAGTCCGGACCAGATGTCAGCATCAGCAGTCGCTCCAGACTGCCCTGCATCACCGCCAGCGGGTGGGCTCGGAATTCTGAGCCTTTTCCTCGCACCCCCAGTTGCGGGAGAATGTGAAGGAGGAGATGTTGACAGGTCGCGTTCCGCTTGACTTGACAATTTTCTCACCAGCAGGTCTTTCAACCCCAGCAGACTTGTGTCTGCCGGAAAGAGAGTTCCAAGGTAGGCTTTAAATCTAGGATCGAGCACGGTGGCCAAAATGTAGTGCTCTGATTTCAACAGATTGACCACCCGTGAATCCTTGTTAAGCGAATTAAGGGCTCCATCCACAAGTCCCACATGCCTAGCGGAATCGCTCCGTGTTAGCTCCTCCTTCAATGTCTCCAGCTTCTTCTGCAAAAGCCTGATGAGGGGAATGACCTGACTCAGGCTGGCAGTGTCTGAACTGACTTCACGTGTGGCAAGTTCAAAGGGCATCAGAACCTTGCACAACGTTGAAATCATTCTCCACTGCGCTTGAGACAGGTGCATTCCACCTCCTATATCGTGCTCAATTGTATAGGCTTGAATGGCCTTTTGCTGCTCCTCCAACCTCTGAAGCATATAGAGGGTTGAATTCCACCTCGTTACCACTTCTTGCTTCAGATGATGGCAGGGCAGGTTCAGTAGTTTTTGGTGGTGCTTCAGTCTTCTGTACGTGGTGCCTGTACGCCGAAAGTGTCCCGCAATTCTTCTGGCCACCGACAGCATCTCTTGCACGCCCCTGTCGTTTTTTAAAAAATTCTGCACCACCAAATTCAAGGTATGTGCAAAACATGGGACGTGCTGGAATTTGCCCATATTTAATGCACACACAATATTGCTGGCGTTGTCCGATGCCACAAATCCACAGGAGAGTCCAATTGGGGTAAGCCATTCCGCGATGATCTTCCTCAGTTGCCGTAAGAGGTTTTCAGCTGTGTGCGTATTCTGGAAAGCGGTGATACAAAGCGTAGCCTGCCTAGGAAAGAGTTGGCGTTTGCGAGATGCTGCTACTGGTGCCGCCGCTGCTGTTCTTGCGGCGGGAGTCCATACATCTACCCAGTGGGCTGTCACAGTCATATAGTCCTGACCCTGCCCTGCTCCACTTGTCCACATGTCCGTGGTTAAGTGGACATTGGGTACAACTGCATTTTTTAGGACACTGGTGAGTCTTTTTCTGACGTCCGTGTACATTCTCGGTATCGCCTGCCTAGAGAAGTGGAACCTAGATGGTATTTGGTAACGGGGGCACACTGCCTCAATAAATTGTCTAGTTCCCTGTGAACTAACGGCGGATACCGGACGCACGTCTAACACCAACATAGTTGTCAAGGCCTCAGTTATCCGCTTTGCAGCAGGATGACTGCTGTGATATTTCATCTTCCTCGCAAAGGACTGTTGGACAGTCAATTGCTTACTGGAAGTAGTACAAGTGGGCTTACGACTTCCCCTCTGGTATGACCATCGACTCCCAGCAGCAACAACAGCAGCGCCAGCAGCAGTAGGCGTTACACGCAAGGATGCATCGGAGGAATCCCAGGCAGGAGAGGACTCGTCAGAATTGCCAGTGACATGGCCTGCAGGACTATTGGCATTCCTGGGGAAGGAGGAAATTGACACTGAGGGAGTTGGTGGGGTGGTTTGCGTGAGCTTGGTTACAAGAGGAAGGGATTTACTGGTCAGTGGACTGCTTCCGCTGTCGCCCAAAGTTTTTGAACTTGTCACTGACTTATTATGAATGCGCTGCAGGTGACGTATAAGGGAGGATGTTCCGAGGTGGTTAACGTCCTTACCCCTACTTATTACAGCTTGACAAAGGCAACACACGGCTTGACACCTGTTGTCCGCTTTTCTGTTGAAATACCTCCACACTGAAGAGCTGATTTTTTTGGTATTTTCACCAGGCATGTCAACGGCCATATTCCTCCCACAGACAACAGGTGTCTCCCCGGGTGCCTGACTTAAACAAACCACCTCACCATCAGAATCCTCCTGGTCAATTTCCTCCCCAGCCCCAGCAACACCCATATCCTCCTCATCCTGGTGTACTTCAACACTGACATCTTCAATCTGACTATCAGGAACTGGACTGCGGGTGCTCCTTCCAGCACTTGCAGGGGGCGTGCAAATGGTGGAAGGCGCATGCTCTTCACGTCCAGTGTTGGGAAGGTCAGGCATCGCAACCGACACAATTGGACTCTCCTTGTGGATTTGGGATTTCGAAGAACGCACAGTTCTTTGCGGTGCTTTTGCCAGCTTGAGTCTTTTCTTTTTTCTAGCGAGAGGCTGAGTGCTTCCATCCTCATGTGAAGCTGAACCACTAGCCATGAACATAGGCCAGGGCCTCAGCCGTTCCTTGCCACTCCGTGTGGTAAATGGCATATTGGCAAGTTTACG